>NC_049906.1:3554676-3883593 GCF_001411555.2 Juglans regia | reverse complement strand
TTACCTAGGTCCTTAATCTTGAAGTTGCTGTGTAAAAGGGACTTTAATGCATGGACAGAATCAAGATCATTACTTGCCACTAGTATGTCATCAACATACACAAGGATGGCAACAACAATGCCATGTTTCTCTCGAGTGAAAAGACTGTAATCAGCCTTGGATTGTGAAAAACCTGAGTTAACTAAAACAGTTGAGAGCTTGGAGTACCATTGCCTCGATGCTTGCTTGAGGCCATATAAACTCTTGAGTAATTTGCAAACTTGGTGAGGAGATCCTTTGTTATAACCGGGAGGCTTGTTCATGTAAATGTCTTCATTGAGATCCCCATGGAGGAAGGCATTATTTACATCAAATTGATGTAAATGCCAACCTTTGACTGATGCAATGGCAAGAAGACAGCGTACGGTGACCAATTTTGCAACAGGAGAGAATGTCTCTTGATAATCAACCCCTTCAAGTTGAGTGTAGCCTTTAGCTACTAGCCGTGCCTTTAACCTTTCAACACTTCCATCTGAATTGTACTTGATCTTGTAAATATACTTGCAATCGATGGGAATTTTCCCATGAGGTAAATCAGTGAGTTGCCAAGTATTGTTTGCTTCCAAGGCAGCCAGCTCAAGATCCATTGCTTTGCACCATCCAGGATCCCTAAGAGCTTGTTTATAAGTCTTGGGTTCAATGTGTGATGAGATGGTGGTGGAGAAAGCTTGATGTGGTGGTGAAAAAACATGATATGAAAGAGTGTTGTGTAGAGAAAAAGGCTTACCTGAGAAGGACAGTAGCTGCTTGTTCAACTCAGGAATAGGTGCAGTTAGTGCAGTCTTTTGGTAATGAAAATCCTGTAGGTATTGAGGGGCACTTCGAGTTCTAGTTGACCTTCGAGGAGGAAGGGGAGAGAAGGTAGGAAGTGGAGGTGGAGTGGGAATGGAAGAGGATGTTGTGGAGGGAGAAACAATTGGAGATGAAGTGCTGTCTGTATTTGAGCTGACAGGTGTTGGAGGTAGTGATGGTAGGGAAACTGGTATGGAATGTGGTAAATTTGAAAGAATAGGAGGTGGAGAAGGCAAGGAACTAAGAGATGAAGGAGATTGAGTGAGATGGAATGGAAAAGTGGTTTCATGGAAATGAACATCTCGGGACAAAAAAATTTGTCCAGTTTGAAGGTCAAGTAATTTGTATGCTTTGACATCAAAAGGATAACCTAAGAAAACACAGGCTTTGCCTCGAGGATCAAACTTTTTCCTCCCATGAGACAAAGTAGAGGCATAAGCAAGGCAACCAAATACTTTTAAATGGTTGTATTTTGGTGGATTATTGAAAAGGATTTCATATGGGGTCTGATTTTGCAAAAGGGGAGTGGGAGTTCGATTGATAAGGTAAACTGCTGTGAGAACACAGTCAGTCCAGAATTGAATAGGGATATTGGACTGAATTTTCAATGCTCGAGCAACATTCATGATATGTTGATGTTTTCTTTCCACTCTTCCATTTTGTTGGGGAGTCTCTACACAGCTCTTTTGGTGTATAATGCCTCTGTTTTGGAAAAATTCTCTCATTTGGAACTCGGTTCCATTGTCACTTCTAAGGACCTTCACTTTAGTTTGGAATTGTGTTTCAATTAAATTGCAAAATGAGATAATACAAGACCTTGTGTCTGACTTATTTTTAAGCATGTAAACCCAAGTTGTCCGAGAATAATCATCAAGTATGGTGAGGAAATATCGAGATCCATCATTTGCAATGGTGGAGTGGGGACCCCATATATCACAGTGAATAATATCGAAGACATGTGAAGATGAATGCTGTGATTGAGTAAAAGGTAAACGATGCTGTTTTGCTAAAGGACAAATTGAGCAAGGTGTATGATCATTGAACTTGAAACTGTTTCTTACAATAGGATCAGTTATCAAAGATAATCTTGAGAAGGAAGTATGGCCAAGTCGATAGTGCCATAAGTCAGAAATTGGAGTCATGTGAGTGGCAGATGCATATGGGGAAGAGTATGGTTGAATGAATTTAGGCAAAGCATCAACTAGAGCTGAAGGTGACACTTGGGACCTGAGGAGATGATAAAGACTGCCTCTAACTTCACCCATCCCAATCGTTGTCCAAGATGCTAAGTCCTGGAGAAAACAAGAATTGGACATAAAGATTAGGCAACAACAATTGTCTTGGGCAAGTTTTTTGGCAGACAACAAGTTAAAATGGAAAGAAGGAACACATAAGACATTATTTAGAATCAAATGGTCAGAAAGTCTTACTACACCAATATGGGTTACAGGGACAGCTTCTCCATTTGGCAATTTGACTTGATAACAAGTAGTTGCTGTAATGGATGTGAAGAGGGAGGTGCAACAGATCATGTGATCTGTTGCACCTGTGTCAAGTATCCAAGATGAAGTGTGTGGTTGTGAAGGGTGCTGTGTGTGAGTGGAGAGACAAGTGGTCATACCAGAAACTCGTGAAGAGCTGACGTGGTGATTTGAAGGTGAAACAGAAGGTTGAGCTACTGTTAGTGAAGCCATGGCTGAGCTGGTGTCCTTGGAATGCAGCAGGGAAATGAGTTGCTGGTATTGGCTCTTGGTGAGAGCCATAGAGTCATTTGAGTCTTCATCATTGTCACTGTCTGGCTGTGCTCGAGAATGAGTGACAGTTGCTGCAACATGCTTGGTTTTGCTGTGGAGCTTATGGCCAGGGGGATAACCATTTAATTTATAGCATTTTTCCATGCTATGACCAGTCATATGACAATGTGTGCATTGTGGTGGATCAGCATTACCTGCCTTAAAGCAAGTATCAAAGGAATGGCCAGGGATTTTGCAATGGGAGCAATAAGGCCGATTGTTTTTCTGGTTATGGAATTTGGCAGGGGTTTTGGATGAATGATAGAAGGGTTTGGCTTGCATGGCTATGGAATCAGAGGGGTT
Source organism: Juglans regia (assembly GCF_001411555.2). Taxonomy (NCBI): domain Eukaryota; kingdom Viridiplantae; phylum Streptophyta; class Magnoliopsida; order Fagales; family Juglandaceae; genus Juglans; species Juglans regia. Next base: position 3,880,666 of record NC_049906.1, on the reverse strand, counting down.
GGGAGTGGAAATGATTTGATGTTGGCGTTCTTGTTGCTGAATCATTGAGAAGACACGGTTAAGAGGAGGTAATGGATCAAGCAGCATGATCTGGTCTCGGGTATGAGAGTAGGAATCAGATAGGCCCATGAGAAATTGGATGACACAATCACGGTCATATCTTTCATGGAGAACCTTGAGTTTACCACATTCACAGTTAGGAATAGGATCATAAACAGCAAGTTCATCCCATAATCCTTTCAAAGTACCAAAATAGATATTAACAGTATTTTGATTTTGTGATAGACTAGCTAAATCTCTTTTGAGTTGGAAAATGCGAGGACCGTTTTGTTGAGTAAATCGATCTTGAAGTTCCAACCACAAGGTTCTAGAATCATCAACTAAAGCCAAGCTAGATTTCACAGAAGAACTTACAGAATTCTGCAACCATGAGACAACTAAGTCATTGCATCTCTCCCAAGCTTCGAAAATGGGGTCGGAAGGAGTAGTTGGTTTAAGCAATGTGCCATTGATGAAACCTAGTTTATTCTTGGCACGAAGAGCACGACTAATGGTTCGTGACCAGCTGACATAATTATCAGCAGTGAGAAGATCAGAAACCAGGGCAGCAGCTGGATTATCACCATTCTCAATTCTGAATGGGTTGAAAGGGTCTGAGAAATTGAGGTATCTATTTGGGGAAAGGTTATCATTGGTGGATTTTGAAGTATTTTCATCTTCTACATTGGCCATTGGATCGATTGGAGACTGATACCATGTAACAAATGAAAATAGAAGGGAAGATCAAGGATGAAGAACAGATGCCGAAATGGAGAAAAGGTTTTCTGTAATTCCTTTCTATTTCTGGAATGAAACAGTACGCACTTATATACAAAAACAGAGAGAATATGCTAACTAACTCTAGCTATAAAAAGACAGTAGTGCCCTCTATATACAACTCAGCAAAATAACAGAATTACAAACGTGTGTGTCATGTGATTGCAGCCTTCTCCTTTTCTTTAATTTTCTGTTGTGATGCATTCTCCAATACACTGGCATGACGTGTACTGTTGGTTGATAGAACTGTTGCTTAAATTCCTATAGTTTGTTAATTATCTACGAAACTTGTATGGATCTATCACTTCTCTTAATTTCGTATTAGGTTTATTTAAACTTGTATAAGTCAATGACTTGTTTCAATTTTGTATGGACCTCAATTCTCATTTTGTTTTTCATTGTGGAGTGATAGATAGCTAGATAAGATCTAATTTACTATTATATCTGTAAGTTTGTCCAAGACCATCACTTATTAAATATCATAATTATATTTATTAATATGTTTTTTCTTATTATTTTTTTTTTACAAGAAACTTTGATTTTCTAATAATTCTCTTATAATTCTCTTACCAGTGTGTGTGTATATATATATGATCATGTCATTGTTTTCTTTTCCCATGATCAATATTATTAACGATGTCATGCATGCACGCTATTAGAATCTCCCAGTAAGATGACAGTAACATTTTCTTATCATCGTTCTCTCACCTTCTCATGAGATTTTACATTCAACAAAAATATTAATTTCACAAAGTACTATAAACAACATTATGAAGCAGTGAGTCGAAGTGTTTGATGAGTTTTCGGTTCATGAGAGACTATAATATTGTATCGATATTCTTTCTATGTTTTATGTATAAGTAATATTATACACCATACTCTCATCTTATGTTCATCTCACTATGTAAAATGTGACACATTTATTATCATTAGATGATAAATAATCATCTAATAAAGGATCATCTAATAGTGCATGATAAATATGTCACATATTACATATACGCTTGAACTTCATGTCCTTTAGTTCTGTCATGTGCTCACTCTCTATCACCCGGAAGTAGATATCTCGATAAGTAATATATCGCATGATATAGCCGGTTAGTTCTCATTATATATCCTGATCTCAAAGGCTAATACGATATATTATGATAGTAGCTGAATGTGCATGCATTAGACAGGTATCATTATTCATATGAGAAATGATACTTGCAGTCGTGAACGTGCAGTCGCCGTGCAGTCGCTTTGAAAAAAGTGAATAAATAAGAGACCCACCTGAAAAGAAATTAATTTTTTAATAGTAGACCCCACTCTTTTTCAAAGCAACTGCACGGCGTTTGCGCATTTCACGACTGTATGAAGCATTACTCTATTCATATTCCAATATTAAATCAAATGGTGTCAAGCCTGCATGCTTGATGGAAATGGAAATTGCTCCATTCATTCAAGTTTTTTATCCAACACTCCTTTCTTGTAAGAGTCCTATCCTTAGTTTTTTTTCTCCTCATGGCCCAGATTATTGATGAGCCCATATCTTCCTCACCCCCATTTCGTTTTCTTCTTAATTAGTACGAACAAACCAAAATGATCATAAGGCCCACCTGACACCTATTTTAGGCCCATTTTGGTCAGCTTCAGTCCCTTCTCTGAAAGGTTCAACATCGTTTTAATTAGCTAGCTGGTATGTATATATACAGAAAAAATACTATTATGCCCATTCCATTTCACATCTCTATTTGACGGCTTGTTTTTTTTTTTTTTTACTTAGTAATTAAAGAAGTGATTTTAAATATATTAATGTATTTTTTTATTTTTTAAATGTATTTAAATATGTTAAAAAAATGTGAAAAGAAAAAAAAAAAAATTTTTACGTTGGGGCTTACCAAGGTGGAGCGGTATAGTAGCCTCACCCATATATATAGAGCTGCTACAGATACAAAGTAAACTCATAAATTGATGTGAATTTATAAAATCTATTAGATCTACTTTATATTAATAAAAATAACTTCATAATCTGACGTACTATATTATGCCACATCAGTTTTTAGATTTATTTTTGTGTAATCTTTTTATGACTAAAATATTTTCTTTACATAAAAGCAATCCTATAAATTGATATGTCTTCATATAATCTATTAAATCATCTATATTATCTAGCAAGACCGTTTTCTGCACTTCCGCGTTAAAACATGCATTTATTATTTGAGTTTTAATTCAATTTCGTTAAGTTTGAACTTAATGTCTAATTTTAAGATGTGTACGTTATTAATACCTCAAAGTGATTCAATATTATATATATATAGGAAATTCTATAACCCACGCTTTCATCTCAGTCTCATCTATTATGATGAGGTAACATTACCATTAACCTTTCTATTTATTCTATAAACAAATTTTTAAAAAGTAAAATATTATTTAAAAATAATAAATATGTTATATTTTACATCGTGAGATAATGGTAGAAAGGGAGTGTGGTTTGTAGCGTTACTATATATATATATTATATCCATCCCCATCCAATCATTTAATTTATTTTGTTGTTTTCTTTTCGTCTCTGTACAAACCCTTCGATATATGCCATCCCGATGATAATATACCAAAAAGAGTACATGTTAAAGTTATTTTACAATAAAAATAAATTTATAATTTCAAGTATTACATCAAGTCACATTAATTTATTAGTTTATATATGTGAAATATATATATTTATTGTTTTAATGCATTTCTAAAAAGCTTAATACAAACATGAGATTTTGTATCAATATATCTTATGAAAAGAATTAAACTTAGTTAATTGAATTGGGCAAGTATCTCTATCTGCATATTATCTATAAGATATATATATATATATATATATATATATATATATATATATATTATATTACCTGCTGCTGCATGCATATGGCTTGACTCATCATAATTTGAAAATGGACAAAATATGTCGGCCGAAGTTACGAGGAACATATAGATCAGGAAGAACTAAAATACGACGATATTCATGGACCACAAAACAATCTAAAAAGGACATCATGAGTTCTACGACGACGTTCTTAATTGGCTATTTGTACTCAACTTGATTTGAAGCCCCATCGCCATCATTACCAGCCATATTCCTCGTGATCAAGATTGTTAAGGATAAGGCAGTTGGTGAAGATAAAGATGAAGCCGTAGGAAACTAGAATTTCAATTTCAGTAAACTTAGTTCTCTAGTTGTAATCCAGTTTTGAATTTCATCTTATCGGTTTGTTATGATTCCTCTTATCATCATACTTGTATTTCTCTATATATTAATAATACAATCAAAACAACCGAAAGTAAGGTTGATAATTTCCTCAACAAAGATCAATATCCTTTCTTTTGCCGTCATAAACTTTGTCCTCGATCAACATACAGATTATTGCAGGCCGTGAGCTAGCTATGTATTAAATTTCTTTGCCTTCTCACTAAAATATTATTTTCAGTTGGAAAAAATTCATGTACCAGCTTTCACAGCATCAAATTAGCATGCTAATATATATATATATATATATATAAATATCACTACAAAAAATTACATATTTGTGGTCAATTATTTCTTTTAAAAATAACTTTTTCATAGTAATTAAATTAGTCGGTCTTCGTTATTTCATCATGTGTTGCATGCATGTTTTGACTAGTCTATATATCTAGATATATCGATTGTTCATTAATTATAATATAGTTCTAGTACACACGCATGCACCTTTATTAATTCTTGTAGCTTTTCTCACCCTGAAAGAGAATATCCCTGGAATCATTCTAAGTTCTTGACCCATCTTATACGCACAAAAAAGGTGGAATTCTGCCCATGATCAGAGTCAAGACAGTGTAGATATGTAGCAGCCATTACATGAGCTGATGATAAATATATAATAATGCAAGTGGACCGTCAAAAAGATTATGATGGGACCACATCGTCGAATAATATTGGCCTTTCCTTCCGGCCATCATGTAATTGTTGAATCCATTAAAATCTATTTGCATGGGTCCCGTTCACGTGAATATTTATAATTTTTTCAGTTTCCAATGAGCATTTTGCTGCCCAAAATACTTCATTTGTTCATTTTAAGGCCATATATAAAAAATATATATATACATATATAGCTAGTTTTGCTTCAAGATGTGAGCACCCTTTAAATTTAATCACATAAACCATTGTTTAAGTTATTTGATTTTTAAGAGAAGGAGATAATCTTTTCACCGATTTTGAGAACATAATTTGCACTCACATTCACAACCTACAAGGCTACATGTGGGCTACCGCGTATAACTTGAACCGAACCCAATAGTCGTTGCAGCCGAAACGATGGAGAAAGCTAGAGGTCTTACTTGTAGGACTACTCACATTGATCACAGACTACACGTGGGCTACGTATAACATGAACCCAATAGTCATCGATGCCGAAAAGATAGAGAAATTAGCTAGAGGGACTTCTACCTTTGTAGAAACCACCCACAAAGATAGAGAAAGCTAGCTATAGGCCGCTAAAAGAATGTAGTAGTTGATGTTCAAGAAGTCTTTGTAGGACCCATAACTATAAAACCGACAGAATTTCGACATGACCCGGCCGCCTATTGACAATGTTAGTGCTTGTTTATGGATCAGGAATTGCCCCCACGTACGAGCTAGACCCTCCTATTTAATCATATTAGAAACAACTTATAATTCATCTAAGAAAAACCTTACAACTACCATTAGAAAATCCCCTAAATAGAGCTACTAAGGAGAAGACGGAGCCGAGGATACATGGGTGAGAAAATGGTGGCAGCTGGCGCCGAGGTTGGGCGGCATGAGTGGTTCAAACCCAAGAAAGGGATCAGTAGTCTAATTCCTCCAAAGAAAAGATCTGTAAAGAAGATGATGTTAGATTCCATGGTTAAATCAATTGCTAATCTTCTTCACAATGCAAAGCATATGATCAAGACATTTCCCCACCAAGTTCAACCAATATCTGCTAAATCTGCTAGAGACATGAGTACCATCAGTTGATCACAAAAAGCAACCAATCCGTACGTGGGTTTTCTCCCCTTCTGGCTTTATATATATATATAATATATATATATATATATGGCTCAAGATTATGTGATATCTTACTTCATTAGATCGATCAGGCTAGGGTTTCTACTGTTTCATTTAGCTTGTATCTGTCCTGTCTATAATTTTGGCAATGATCTTTTAGTTGCCATTTTCTATCTATATTAATATTAGTGGGCGCAATCCTTGTGCAAGGATCTGCCTTTATTGTGGGGTTCTCTGTGGTGGGTCTATATAAGCACTGATACGTGCCAGAATATTCAATGTTTTCCATGTGTATCGTGCATTTGTTTACTATAAAGTGTGCTTTGATAATAAAAGTTTGTCTTAATCTTTCTGTCACGTACCTTTCTGTTTTGGGCAGTGACAAGTACAAAGCTGGGTTGCATTCTTCTAGCTAGATTATTTTTTCCCACACCTTTGGTTAAAGGAAAATACTTAAATTACTGATGATCAGGTTCTGTGCAGGAAATAAAGAATGATCGTTATCGTGTCAAAGGGTTTAATTTGGACAAAGACGGACAAAAAAAAAAAAACAAGAACAAAACAAAATGATTGGATGTGGATGGATATATAATATACATAAATAATGGTACAAACCATATTCCCGTCTTACTTTCATCTCACTATATAAAATGTATCACTTTTATCATCTTTAGATAATATTTTAATTTTTTTAGAGAATAAATATAAAGATTGATGCAGGTAATGCCACCTCATCATGGTGGATGAGAGTGATGAGATGAAAGTGTGGTTTATAGAATTTTTCTATATATATATATATATAATATTGAAGCACTTTGAGATATTAACAACGTACACACCTTAAAATTAGGCATTAATTTCAAATGTAACGAAACTTAATTACAACTCAAATAGCAAATGCATGTTTTATCATTGAAGTGCAGAAAATGCTGTATAATATAGATTTAATGGATAAGATTGAAGACATGTCAATTTCTAAGATTGCTTTTGTGTAATCTTTTAGAGCATTTGTAATGGCCTAGTCCAAAATTATTTGACTAAAAATTGAGGTGTTGGCTAAAGCCAAAGCCATCGGAGATATTAATCCACATTCATGGACTATCCATACCAAAGTCAAAATATAATATAATATTATATATTTTAATAAAAAAAATTATATTTTGAAAATACACTCCATATACTAATTAATAATTTAATCTTTACTTAAAATTATTATTTTCCAACTATTTTTTTCTTTAACCTAATTTTTCAACAAATACACTCCAACTACAGGAAGAGAACAAAAGAAAAAAGAAAAGATCAAAAGGAAAATGGGAATTGAACAGTAGAACTCGAAACTTGGACAATATTTTTAGACTAAAAGATTGTTTTGGAGATGAATAGTAGAACTCGAAACTTGGAGAATAACTTAGACTTTAGAGTAGCTCAAAAGTGGAGCATTAGAGTTTTAATTAGTAAAAGTTTGGCAAAATTTGACTAATCATGTCATTTGGCTAGGCCAAGGTAGTAGTCTTAATAGAACTATATATATATATATATATATATACACACACACACACCATCTAGCTAGCTAGCAAATTAAAGCGACGTTGAATTTTTCAGGAAAGGGACTGAAGCTGACCAAAATGGGCCTTAAAAATAGGTGTCAGGTGGGCCTCATGAATCCATGATCATTTTGGTTGGTTCGTACTTAACGAGAAAACGAAATGGGGTGAGGAAGATTTGGGCTCATGGATAAAAAACACCAAGGTTAGGGCTCTTACAAGAAAAGAATGTTGGATAAAAAACTTGAATGAATGGAACAATTTCCATTTCCATCATCCATGGTCTAGTGCTGAATTTTATGAAACCGTAACCCATTCATCAACTTGTCTAATGCACATTCAGTTACTATCATAATATATCATATTAGCCTTTGAGATCAGTATATATAATGAGAACTAACTGAGTAACTGGCTATATCATGAGATATGTTAAATTTTTGTTATAATAAATATAAATTTACAATTTCGCGTACCACATCAAGTATATATGTAAAATATCTTTGCATGACTATAAGAAAACTGCTTATTTGCGATCAGTTAATTCCAGCGAAATGACTATTTGCAATTAAAATTGGTTGCGAAAAGTGTTTTGGTCACAATAAATTAGTCACAAAAGTCCGTTTTTCTTGTAGCGTGCGCGGTTAATGCATTAATTTTTTTTTTTAATACAAACAGATTTTGTATGAACATTTCTTATATATGAAAAGAATTAAGCCTAATCTCTATCTGCATATTATCTACAAGATATATATATATATATATATATATTTATATATTACCTGCATGCATATGGCTTGACTCATCATAATTTGAAAATGGACATGAAAATATGTCGGCCAAAGTTATATACGAGGAATATATATATTGTAGATCAGGAAGAAGTAAGAACTAAAATACGATATTCATGGACCACAAAATAAATAATCGAAATAGGCCATGAATTCTACCGTACGATCGACGACGTTCTTGGCTATTTGTAATTCCCAACTTAATTCGAAACCCCATCGCCATCATCACCCTCCATCCTCTTCAATAATATCCTTTCTTTTGCCGTCAACTTTGTCCTCGATCGATCAATATACATGAGATTATTGCAGGCCATGAGCTATGTATTAAAATTCTTTGGTTTCTTACTAAAATATTATTTTCAGTTGGATAAAATCCATGTACCTTTCACAGCATCAAATTATTAGCATGTATATATATATATCATGCATCATGTGTTGTTTGACTAATATATAGATATATCGATCGATCGGACCTTCGATTCCATGATCACACGTACATCCATTGTTCATTATAATAGAGTACTAGCACACACACATGCACCTTTATTAATTCTTGTCGCTTTTCTTACCCTGAAAGAGAATATCCTGGAATCATTCTAAGTTGTTGACCCTGCCACACGACATGAGCTGATGATAAATAATTAATAATGTTGACCGTCAAAAAGATTATGAAGGGATCACATAGTCGAATAATATTGGCCTTTCCTTGATCCCCATCATGTCATTGTTGAATCCATTAAAATCTATTTGCATGGGTCACGTTCACGTGAATATTTATAATTTTTTCAGTTTCGAATGAGTATTTTGCTGCCCAAAATACTTCATTAATTTGTTCATCTTAACTTTTAAGCCCACACACGCGCGCGCGCGCGCACACATATATATATATATAGCTAGCTTTGCATCAAGACGTCATCATGCATGACCACCCACCAAGTTTAAGCTCATAAACCATTGTTTAAGGTATTTGATTTTGGAGAGCATGCAGGAGATCATCTTCTAACTGATTTTGAGAACATTATAATTTACACGCACATTGACAGCCTACATGTGGGCTACGTCGTATAACTTGAACCTAATAGTCATTGCAGCCAAAAAGATAGAGAAAGGTAAAGGGACTTCTTTGTAGACCCACAAAGATAGAGAAAGCTAAAAGCTGAATGTAGTTGATGTTGAAGAAGTCTTTTTAGGACCCACAATTATATATAAAACCGACAGAATTTCGACATGACCCGGCCACCTATTGACCATGTCAGTGCTTGTTTATGGATCAGGAATTAATTGGCCCCACGTACGAGACCCTCCTATTAATCATATAATTAGAAACAACTTATAATTCATCTAAGAAAAACCTTATAACTACCATTAGACCATCCCCTATATAGAGCTACTAAGGAGAATTCAGAGCCGAGGATACATGGGTGAGAAAATGGTGGGAGCTGGCGCCGAGGTTGGGCGGCAGAGGTTCAAACTCCAAACCCAAGAAAGGGATCAGTAGTGTAATTCCTCCAAAGAAAAGATCTGTAAAGAAGATGATATGTGTTAGATTCCATGGTAAAAACAATTGCTACTGTTCTTCACAATGCAAAGCACATGATCAAAACATTTCCCCACCAAGTTCAGCCAATATCTGCTAAATCTGCTACACAGATGAGCACCATCACAAAAAGCAACCAATCCGTACGTGGGTTTTTCCCCCTTCTGGCTATATTATGGCTCAAGATCATGTGATCTTTTACTTGATAATTCGAACGATCAGGCTATCTAGGGTTTCTGCTGTTCCATTTAGCTTGTATCTGTCCTGTCTATAATGGCAATGATCTTTTAATTGTCATTTTCTATCTATATTAATATTAATGGGCGCGATATTCCTTGTGCAAGGATCTGCCATTAATATTGCGGGGTTTTTTGTGGTGGGTCTAAGCACTGATACGTGCCAGAATATTCAATATTTTCCACGTGTATCGTGCATTTGTTTACTATAAAGTGTGCTTTGATAATAAAAGTAATTTCTCTTAATCTTTCTGTCACGTACCTTTCTGTTTTGGGCAGTGACAAGTACAAAGCTGGGTTGCATTCTTCTCGATTCTTTGCTGGGCTCCAACACCTTTGGTCAAAGGAAAATACTTAAATTATTACTCATGATCAGGTTCTGTGCAGCAAATATTGGGCTGCAAGTTCTTCCAACCTTGATGATTTTGTTTGTATCTTGATCAGAAGTAATGAATTAAGCCTTTACGACTGATTGGGAGCTGAGAAAAGTTCGTAACAGAAAAGAAAATGAAATATATTGCAACAGATTTGCGTTTGGTTTAGTGATGAAACCTTATTGTTCAAGTTTTCAATTATTTTCCTTCCTCGCTCTTTTCATGCAAAGACAACGAAATTTTAGAAGAGCGACGATAATTATATATAGAAATTAAACAATGAGAGTTTTGGAAACCTAGTTCTCCTAGTATCACCCACTTCATTAATTTTTTATCACATCCAGAAATTAATGTTTCTAATTACTTTTTTGTCTATCTCCACGATAATGATGGGACAAATTTATTTGGTGGTGGTCATATTTCTTTTCTGGGCTGCAACACGTACATTTGGTCATATATATAGTTTCTTTTCCCCATTTTTGTTTTTCCTTATGCCACAATAATTTATTTTCTGTCTTTCCATTTTCTTTAGGAAAGTAAATAACAACTGGTTTGGAATTGTACTAACGAATCTAATTCATGAGCGAAAGAAGTGCAATAAAATATTTATGGAAGTCATCGTCAAGAACTTCAGATCTATACATCTAACCTAGACATGATGAGCTGCCCCCGGCCAGCTGAGAATCAGAGCCTGCAAGTAATAAAGCAGATGAGCATTTTTCAAAGGGTTTTAAATAAATTAAAGTGGCATGAGATCAGATAGTTGGATGCCTCACAGGACAATTTTCAAATAGAGTACTAAAACTCATCCCAGCAAAAGACCAAGAGGCCGTTGAAGATCGAAAATTTAGAGTTGAAATTTAGAAGCTGAAAGTGGGTATACGTTTGCAGGAAATTTTCCTCTAGATTTTCCCAGGAAACTTCCAGTCCGCTTCCTGATCAGCCCAAAAAAATATTATTCTATAGATAAAACTAAAATTCAGCAATATTGCTTTAATATTGGACGTGCAACGGACACAGAAATGCATTCTCTTAATTATAGCAATTAAACAAGGATCTTATAACGTCGCTAAATATGGACCAACCCATAAAAGTTTCCTAAGCACTTGGACCTCACCAACCATGCATGTATGCTTCAGGAGTTGTCAGAATAAAGACAATATAATTAATATGATTATTAATATTTAATTTTATGATCACTACAGAAGAAAAAGATTAAAATTATTATAGCCACATATATCATATTGTACGTAAAGTCTGAAACAAATTAAGAGGTTTAGCTTAATTATAATAAGATGAAAATTATAAGCTAGCTAGCAAAAGATCATCGAGTAACATTCAATGATGTTAATATCCAATGATAGTAGCTAGCTAGCCATTTCTTCTTTGGTTTATTCTCATCAAGTAGTCAATTATCATGAAGAAACCAAAGGTCATATATGTTGTTATCACTGACCTGGTTCCACCCGTGACCTGCATGTTTTGATCATGTGGTCCATGTTTTGAATAATTGACCTGCGTATAGGCATATGTATATTAAAAATTTTCACAACCAAAAGTTGGAGTATGGTGGGAGGGTCCAAAAGAAAATTGAAAAGATCAAAGCATGCACCCTTTTGGCATCTGCTTGTTGTCACCCAGAAGATCAGAAAGGTGACAGGCAGTAGATAGATAGGGGTGATTAGAAAAATTAGTTTCCCGCCAATCTTTCATGGAACGTAAAGTACTCATGATTATGCTTTTGTAAGAAAAACAAAGGGAATCGATGTGCAAGTTGTTTCTTTGTTATTGCTATCCTAACCCATAAAAGGCGGTAGGAGACGGCTGGATGACACGTGTCCTCACCCATTCGCTCTTTTGCCATTTATTTAAACCCTAACAGATCGAACCTCAGAACTTCACACAAAACTACAAAACATATCAGAAACAGAGGGAAGAGAGAAGGCAACGGAGACAGGGAGAGGTAGTAGTACTGTAGCTGATGAACAAAAGTGGAAAAATGGTGCGCTACGAGGTGAAAGAGCTGGATCACAGGGTGGTGATGCCGAAACCAGATGAAGATCACGTAGGACTGAAGAAAGCGCCGGTACCACCGCGGTTCAAGCCTAAAGCCGGAAGCGTTTTCCCAGCAAAAAGAAGGTCCGTTAAGCGCGTGATGCTCGATTCCTTCATCCAATTCCTCGCCCGTAATTTCCGTCGTCCCGGCCGTCCCTCTTCCTCTGCGGCCTCCCAATCCAAGAACTTTCGACCACCCAAATCTGCAAATGCAAAGCAGAGTAAGATCATACACCCGTCCTTACCATAGCATGCCCGTAATCCCAAGCTGTGTGATTCTCTGCATATTCCGAATATTCGTAATCTGTGGGTATTTTTTTCTGTTTTTCTTTTTTTTTCCACTAGTACTAGTTCAAGGCACAGTCACCTTGGGGATCGATAGTTCATGAGATTAGGTTGCTTTTGAATACTTTTGTTGATGTAAAGATTGGTCATGTGTATAGGGAACGTAATGAGGCTGCTCATGGCCTAGCTAGACATGCTTGGGTTGTTGATCACGTTCAAATGTGGTGGGACAGGTTTCCAGACTCATTTTGCTTCATAGTCGTCTGTAACTTGTGGTGTCTGTTTTAATGAAGTTATTGAGTTTAGTACTTTCCACCTTGTTGAGTTTCTCTGGGATTCGCACGGTTAATTTTGTTTACGGGGGACTTTTACAGATTCCCAGTTGCAAATATAAATAATATTTTTATTTTATTTTCTTTAATTTTCATAATCTATCCGCCCAGCTTTGTGATCCTCTGGATATTCTGAGACGATAGATATGAGGGTTTTTTCATCTTGTTTCGGCTTTTGACTTTCACAGTAATCTTAATTAATGCATGGTGTAGTACCTTCTTCTTCGCCTTTTGAGTTTCGCCGGCGATTCCCATGGTAAAATAAGTTCGCGGTGACACCAAAGTTGGGAACTTTTGCAGATTTCCACAGTTGTTTGTGTATGTTTTGGTTCCAAAACGCATTACTATTAGAGGAATCAAATCAATTCCAACCCCACTTTGAGAAATGTTAATTCTAATCAGCTTTATGTTCTTGCGCCTTGTGTCAACAATCAAATGAAGGAACTAGCTAGCGTTTATGACTAGATCTGACACGGTCTGAAAATTCTTGAGCACACGAATCAATGGTGGTTAGCACTTGATCTCACACTCAAAAAGGGAAAGAAAAGCAGTTAAATTTGGCATTCCCAACAAACAAAACTGTACGTGAAACCTGTTCTTAAATATTAGTCAAACAAAAAACAAATCGATGAATCATGTCTCGTCAATTCTTTACATAATTTGTTGGATATAAATCGTTGGCCCCAGCCATGAGAATACAGTACCTTATATATATATATATCTATATATATATATATATATATGTATGTATGTATGACTCCCACCGTTTGGAAACTTCGCAGAAATCCAGATTAGGTACGTAAGTGAGACAATTGAACCATTTATAAGCTGATCAATGCAAGCAGCTGATAAAAGCTTATTGATCTCATGTGTGTGGGAACTGGGAAGCTTCTATATATGAAAAACTAATTTATGAATATTCTGTGAAGCTTCCTGATTTCTCCTATATATATATATATATATATATATATATATATATATATATATCCCTTATTATTACGAAATTTATTCTCATATATATTGTATAGAGAATATTAATATTGCTCATGTGTGTAAATGGATCGGATAAATAAGTTGAGCTTATACTGTGTCATGAAACGAAGTATATATTTTCTTTGAGGATTTTCATTCAAACTCAAGTAGTGTACGTCGAGAATATTTCAGATTTTGTATTTATTAAGGTAGGTCCGAAAAAACATACAACTTGGCTAGTACTTCAGACCGATGTGCCTCCACCTAAATGAAGTAGAGATAAAACATGAGTACTTGTGCTTGGCCTGTCATGTTTCATTTAGCAAATTAGACAAGCTTAATCGTGTATTTTTAATTCCTATAAAATTAATGAATAAGTAGCCGATGATCGTGATATATATTTATATATATATATATATATATATATGTAGTCGGATCTCAGTCGATCGTAGGGATACCGTCAAGAAGAAAAACAAGAAAAAAGAATAATTCATATGTAGTTTTTAGATGCATGTGTGGACACTGCATGCATGCATGGCCATCGAAAATGATTGGGTGTACCGTAGTACTGAATCATTATTGTATCCACTTGGAGAAAGCGAAAGAGATGGCACCACGGCGCATCATGAATGGAAAAGAAGCTTTCTTGTTTTCTCCTTAAATATTCATGACTCGACATACGTCACCATTATTCTTCTTTCTTTTTTTATATCTTCTGCTTTCTTTCTTTTTCCCCAAATAGGTATTTCATGATGCATGCCATTATATATCATCAGATTTAGCTTAATTTATATGCATGCATGAGATCAGTCTACATATATAGTTGGATTCATTGTACACATGAAAAGAGAATTGAAATTAATTACATTTTCTTTTAGAAAAATGCTTTAACCACAAACACATTTTACAAAATTAAACCCACAAACTGAGTTGACTTAATTTGATATCTTAGATTGTAAAATATATCTAACGGATTAATTATATAAACTCACGTTAATTTATAAGTTTATTTTTATAAAACATCTAATTTTGTGATTATACATTCATCGAAATCATATAGATGGACCCGCATTGGGTCCTATTCATCCACTTTGTCATGATAGGATATATAATTCTGTGCAGTGGGAACTAGGAAGCTTCTATGAAACTCTAATTTATGAATGTTTTCTATACGAAGAGTACTAGGTACTCTTCCTGATCTTCTATCCATTATTATTTTGAGATTTAATATTGTTTAGAGAATATATTTAATATTGCTGTGATGACGATCTACATGTTAATGGAGGTATCTATCGATTTCCAAAGACTGACTTTAGACTGATTAATTAAAGTTCAAACCGCCCAAATTGAGCTTATAATCAGTAGGAAATAGTCCTTCACTTTAACCTCGATTTTCCGTCAATCTCTCTCTCTCTCCTCACTTTGTGAGAAATTAAATCGGAAGAAATGAAATTCATGGATTTGTTGCGAGCGATTGCTTGGGATTTATTATTGGGTGGCTGGATTTTTGTATTGTGATTTGTGAAGAGAGTGGACAATCATATTTTATTTGCAGAAATGGCATCCCCAGGTGATATGGGTTTATTCAAAATGGTTGTACAAGTGATTTGGATTTGTCAAAATTTCTCCTGAGCAAGCAAAAATGACGATGAAAACAAAATCATGAAATTGAGTTTTGGAAATCTTGAGAAAGAGCAATAAAAATAAAACCACTGTGAAATCAAAGTTGAAGAAAATGGAAATGGAGAAGATGATGGCGATGGCTGTTTCGAATCCGACAAAACTTGGGGCTCCTGCTGTTCAACGTGTTTTTTTCTTTTTCTTTCGTTCACATGTGGATTTTATCACATGTGATGAGTCTCATCAACTTATCTTATGTGGGGATTTTTTATTGGAGGTTGTTTTAACTCGCAAGAACGGAATGTTCGTTCCGAAGAGGGGGCCTCTCTATTTTACCGCTCCACGTACTCTAGCACTTTGATTTTTAAATTTTTTTTATTTAATAATTAAAAAATTGTTTTTTAATAATAATATTATTTTTTTATTTTTTTAAAATATTAAAAAATACATATATAAATAAATAAATAAAATAAAATAAAATCCTATAACAAACAGAGCGGTAAATGTAGCATGGTCCATAAAAGAAATGAAAGGAAAAAAAAGGGACTGCACTTGCTTCCCAATGACTGAATTTTTCTTGACACCACAAAAACGAAAATTTCCGTGGAAAAGGCGAGGATTTTTCGTTAGAAAACAGAAAAGGATAAAACATAAAATACAGTCTTATGCACAAATATTAAAAAATGACAAAAATTTAAAAAGTTGTGGAGCCCAACTACTAATTTCATAGTTAAACTGCATTAAAAATGATAAAAGCTGTATTTGAATGTTAAATTCTGATTAAAAATAAACTGCACTAGATATGATCATGATATAATTGAATATAATCAATCGTTTTTTTAATTCCCCTTCAAGTGGTTGTTGAAAATTGACTGCTTGAAATGAGTCATATTGAAAGAGCAGACAGCTGCATGCCAAAGACAAACTAGTTAAGGCTACGGCAAGCTTGCAGTTACAGGCTGACAAAGTGGACCGTGGATCGAGATATCATGCATGAAATTGAAACGACCACGAAATAACCACAGACGAATCAGCTAGACATCAAGTAGTCAAACATAGTACCTGGCCATTTCTTCTTTTGTACGTTTGTTTTCATATATGTTGTTATCAGTCAGGTTGGCGTTATATATATAGAAAGTCGGCTGAGACGTATATGGAGCGACATGATTACTGAAACCATTGATAGTTGAACTTTTTGGCCTGCGTTCACGATTAAAACCAATAAACAAATAGAGTACGTACAATTTATAGATCATACACTATTGCTATTTACCAAGCTGGGACCTTATAATAAAAAGATCATTATTATTTCTTAACAGATGATAAAAACATTTATAACTACGTACTTAAATAAATACAATTAGCCTAAAATGTATATATAACGTGTAAAGGCTAGCTAGCAATAGTTTTCAGGTGGTCCATGTTTTGAATAAATCCAACTCATGTCTTCTCCATCGATATCGTACGTACGAGATCAGAACGTCATTGTCGACTTTCACAGTCTTTAAAAAAGTGATCTTTCTAGTTTAGGCCTCTTATATTATTAGTTAATGGGTCATCATGTGCCCTTTTCTTCAATCAGATTTCAAAAGCATGTTGGGATCGATATAGAAAGTGGAACTGAGCATAGGTGAAAAACTTATAATGGTGGGATGGCTAAAGTTGGTCGGTGATCATAGTTCAAACCCAAATTAGAAAGCTAGGAATAAAGGAAATTATATCGGTGATCAAGAAGATCAGGACTTTGCTGAACTACCCAAATCATGACTATCATTTGATCACAAAAGAAAACATAATTAGAAAAAAAGGGTTTTGTTTGCCTTCTTTCCCATTAGATTGTTTTCTATAATTACCTATATATAATGGCTATACTTTTAGCTGTTATCTACCGTTAAAATCGACCCTCCTGATTGAAGACAAGTTTTTGGGGCAACAACAAGAAAAAGAATACTGGTTTGTGTAGGGGACAAATATAACCTAAGTTCTTGGATTTAGTATACGGATCACAGATTTAATGGATTGCAAAGTTTCAGAGTGGCAGATCAGAGAGATCATATCTTGTTTTAGATTAATGATCGATATATATAGATCAAATGAGTAAGAACTTTTAAAGTGGCATGCATGCTTATGGCACCGACCCTTAATTAACTCCAAAACCTAGCGTATCCATTCAACTAACTTTAGTAATTACGGAGAAAAGAAGTACTGACAATGACCTTTATCCTCTTCACACACACACTCAAGTTGAAAAGTAGAAGGCAGTCGGTCCTATTACCCGATGATCATCTGGTTTTTGGTTCAAAACCATGTCATTGGGTATAATATTCAAGGAAATATCCCCGAAGCTTCTTCCCGGCCATTTATTTAAACCCCAACAGAGGGGAGAGAGAAGGCGGTGGTGACAGGGAGAGGTAGTAGTACTGTAGCTGATGAACAAAAGTGGAAAAATGGTGCGCTACGAGGTGAAAGAGTTGGATCACAGGGTGGTGATGCCGAAACCAGATGAAGATCCCGTCGGACAGAAGACAGCGCCGCTGCCACCGCGGTTCAAGCCTAAAGCCGGAAGCGTTTTCCCAGCAAAAAGAAGGTCGGTTAAGCGCATGATGCTCGATTCCTTCATCCAATTCCTCGCCCGTAACTTCCGTAGTCCCGGCCGTCCCTCTTCCTCTGCGGCCTCCCAATCCAAGAATTTCCGACCACCCAAATCTGCAAATGCAAAGCAGGGTAAGATCATACACCCGTCCTCACCATAGCATGCCCGTAATCCCAAGCTGTTTGATTCTCTGCATATACCGAATAATGGTAATCTGTGGGTTTTTTTTTCGGTTTTTTTTTTTTTTTCAAGTTATTACTCGTTCAAGGTTTAGTACTTCCCACCTTGTTGAGTTTCTCTGGGATTCGCACGGTTAATTTTGTTTACGGGGGACTTTTACAGATTCCAAGTTGCATATATAAGTAATATTTTTATTCACTTTTCTTTAATTTTCATAAGCTATCTGCCCAGCTTTGTGATCCTCTGCATATTCCGAGACGATAGATATGAGGGTTTTTTCATCTTGTTTCGGCTTTTGGCTTTTACAGTAATCATTAATGCATGGTGTAGTACGTACCTTCTTCTGCGCTTTTTTAGTTTCGCCGGCGATTCCCATGGTAAAATAAGTTCGCGGTGACACCCAAAGTTGGGAACTTTTGCAGATTTCCACAGTTGTTTGTGTATGTTTTGGTTCCAGGATGCATTACTATTAAAGGACTCAAATCAATTCCAACCCCACTTTGAGAAATCTTAATTCTAATCAGCTTTATGTTCTTGCGCCTTGTGTCAACAATCAAATGAAGGAACTAGCATTAATGACTAGATCTGACACGGTCTCAAAATTCTTGAGCACGCGAATCAATGGTGGTCAGCACCTGATGATCTCACACTCAAAAAGGGAAGGAAAAGCAGTTAAATTTGACATTCCCAACAAACAAAACTGTACGTGAAACCGGTTCTTAAACATTAGTCAAACAAAAAACAAATCGATGAATCATGTCTCGTCAATTCTTTACATAATTTGTTGGATATAAATCGTTGGCCCCAGCCATGAGAATACAGTACCTTATATAAATATATATATGTATGTATGTATGACTCCCACCGTTTGGAAACTTCGCAGAAATCCAGATTAGGTACGTAAGTACTGAGACAAATCATGAGCTATTTATAAGCTGATCAATGCAAGCTGATAAAAGCTTATTGATCTCATGTGTGTGGGAACTGGGAAGCTTCTATATATGAAAAACTAATTTATGAATATTCTGTATGGAAGACTAAGTCTTCCTGATTTCCTCTAAATATATATATATATATATATCCCTTATTATTACGAAATTTACTCTCATATATATTGTTTAGAGAGTATTAATATTGCTCATGTGTAAATGGATCGGATAAACAAGTTGAGCTTATATATACTCTCATATATATTGTCATGAAACGAAGTATTTTCTTTGAGAATTTTCATTCAAACTCAAGCGTACGTCGAGAATATTTCAGATTTTATATTTATTAAGGTAGGTCCGAAAAAACATATATACAACTTGGCTAGGAGTTAAGACCGATCGATTTGCCACACCTACCTAAATGAAGTAGGTAGAGATAAAACATGAGTATTCGTGCTTGGCCTGCCATGTTTCATTTAGCAAAGACAAGCTTAACTGTGTATTTTTAATTCCTATTAAATTGATGAAGTAGCGGATTCTGTGTTAAAAGAAACCAGTAGCCCCATATATTCAAAGACAGATTCTGCCCTTCTTGTTTTTTCCCCCTTTACTCAACTGTTCATACGTACTGCCCATGATCTGATCACCG
The DNA here is from genome assembly GCF_001411555.2 of Juglans regia. Lineage (NCBI taxonomy): Eukaryota > Viridiplantae > Streptophyta > Magnoliopsida > Fagales > Juglandaceae > Juglans > Juglans regia. The sequence continues at coordinate 3,860,721 of NC_049906.1, read as the reverse complement.
ATCCACTAAATTTCTCGGCAACCTTCTTTGCTACCATGCATTTTCGTAAGGCAAGTGAGAACACGACGTGCAGTCCAACCTGCCTAGCTAGCTCATGCACGTATACATCTCTTCTCTCACTTCTATCTTTTGAACATCCTCAACCGACTAATAAATGTTAGTTTTTCCCATTGAAAATGATATTTTCATTTAGAATGAAAGATTTTGTAAAAGTATATATTAAGAATATAATACAAATAATTATATTTATTTCTTGATCTCATCAGCAAAACTGCACCACGGCGCATGGAAAAGAAACTTTCTTTCTTGTTTTATATCTTCTGCTTTCTTTCTTTTTCCCCAAATAGGTACTTCATGATGCATGCCATTATATATCATCAGATTTAGCTTAATTTATATGCATGCATGAGATCAGTCTACATATATAGTTGGATTCATTCATTTACACATGCAAAGATAATTGAAATTAATTACATTTTTTTTTTAGAAAAATGCTTTAACCACAAACACATTTTACAAAATTAAACTCGCAAACTGACTTGACTTAATTTGATATCTTAGATTGTAAAATATATCTAACGTATTAATTATATAAACTCACGTTAATTTATAAATTTACTTTTATAAAACATCTTTTGTGATTATACATTCATCGAAATCATATAGATGGACCCGCATTGGGTCCTATTCATCTACTTTGTCATGATAGGATATATAATTCTGTGCAGTGGGAACTAGGAAGGTTCTAACGTATTATATAAAGACATGTTAATTTTATCAAACTTCTTTTGTGATTACATCGAAATCATATAGACGGAGTACCGGCATTGGGTCCTATTTAGCATATGAGTGAAACAACAGCTCATCCACTTTGTCAGAGGATAATTCCATGCAGTGGCGGGAACTGGGAAGGTTCTATGAAACTCTAATTTATGAATATTTTCTATGCGAAGACTAGGTCTAGCTTCCTGATTTTCTATCCATTATTATTATGAAATTTATTCTCATATATATTGTAATTTAGAGAATATATTTAATATTGCTGTGTTGATCTACATATTAATTTGGGTGATTCAATTGGAGGTATCTATCGATTTCCGAAGACTGCCTTTAGATTGATTAATTAAAGTTCAAATCGCCCAAATTGAGCTTATACTGCCCGTTTTCTTGCAGAAGAAGAATGTATCATTGCCGTGGTATAGTACATATATAATCAATAGGACCCATTGTGGGCCATAATTATCTTAAAAATAGGAAAATTATTTATGGGTCAATTAAACATGATCTTGTCTGTCCATCACAATGTATTAATCCATGACGATCCACTTATTTCCACTGATTTTAAAAAGTATTCATGAGCAGATTTAATCTTTTTGAAAATTATTTATTTTGATCACTTTGAGCATTAATATGCAGAGGAGCTAGCTAGCTAGGAAGAAATGGACAGAACATACTAATATATATACTTGTCGGCTAGCTGTTGGATATTAGAAGATAATTAATTATAAGATAAATGATGTTTACAGTTATAGAATGTGCAAGCGCTGATACTACTTTTAAAAAAAGTAATTAAATATGAGATTTACGTGACAAATTTAATTTTTTTAGTAATAATTAATCTCACTTTTTTAAAAATAATCTATAATTACATCTAACATTAATACGTAAAAAACTAAATGAGTAACAGTACTACCATGCACCTCTAGGAAAGTTAGAGGAAATCCAGATTACGTGGTATTGATTTCTCTTTTATTTTTTTTCGTTTGGGCCAAAGAATCTAAATTAGTAAGAAAATCTAAGAAACGAGCGTGCGGTGTGGGGCAAAAAAAAAGTAGCTCAATCAAAATAAAATATATATATATATATATATATATATATATTTATATAGTTGAACAGCTCAAAGCCTCTCACTTTAGGAATTGAAAGCTCGAGCTTCTTGAAAGAGTGAAAGATATGGCGATGGGCAGAATGGCAGAGCCAGAGATGGTGAAGTTGGTACTGAATAAAAGATGGTGAAGTTGGTATGGATTAGTCATGGGAAGTTGGTACTGAATTTCAGCCCCAGTGAAGAACGACCTCCCATGTTTGATTCCGGCGAAGCGGAGGTTGTATGATGTTCGATTATATAGCAAATTCCATCACCCATGTTTTCTGTGCTGGCCGTCGATCATCACATGACTAATCCATACCCAACACAACAGAAACACACCGTACTTCGATTTTCGTATCTCTTGTTTTTTTATCAGAACTTGGTTACCTGTTTTTTATGGATAAAGACCATGATAAGACTTTGTAACTCGATATTGCCAATTCGCTACAGTATACTTATGAGTACTCTGTTTTTCATACAATTCTTTTACGTACAGTCGAGGGATGCAAGCGGTGGGGAGTCAGCTGATGCCATGTCAGCAATATTAAAAAAAAACAAAAAAACAAAAAACACGAAATAAGAAAGGAACCAAACAGAGCTCGTTTGTGTAGCTTTTCATCTGGGTTTCGTCTAACTTTGAAGGGGGGCATCGAACACTTCCACAAGGTGTGTAGCTTTTCCTCTCCAACGCATACAAGCGTGGAAGTCTAGCTTTCATATGAGTCTTCTCTTTTTAAACGAGGTATGATTGTTTTGTTCTACTTCTGGGTTTTTGGTGTGAGGGAAACTAAGAATTCTTTTGGTTTGCTTATTTCATTGCAGTGGTCTGAGTAAACAATGGGTTTTCTTTGTTGTTTTCGGATTTTATTTTTTCCTAATAATGATCGAAAACGATGTCCAATCCCGGACTTCATTTCCTAAATCAATCATTTGTGAGTTTTTCTGTGTATATATAATCTGTTCTATATGATGGGAAGTTTATTTTGTGCTCAGTTTTCTTGTGAGAAAAGTTATCTCTTTGGATCTTAAATTTTATACTTATTTTTCTGGTATCATTCATCCAGCTGAAATAAGAAGGGCCGTACGTATTTTCGAGGGATTGAGGGTCAGGGTTCTCTTCTTGGCAATATTTTCTCTCGTCGTAGTACTTTAAGGTCCCAAAATTTTTATGCTCCATTCTACAAGAAGATTCAGTACTTTAAGGTCCCAAAATTTAATTTTTAGTGTTCCTCCTTAGAGAAGATCGTGGGGATGATTATTACCCATATGTATTACTCTGTATTGAGGAGGTTTATTTGATGAAGTACTGGACAATGAGTACAGATGCTACAACATACTTCGAACTCCAAGCTTTTCATTTCCAGGTTTTTTAAATTCACACTTTGAAATTGTAGCCCATTGACAATTTTCCTTGTCATGCAGTCCTCGTGACTTATATTGGTTGAAGAATGTTAATTGCTGACAGCATTTTGTGTTGGATGCAGTTTGTCAGCATGGAAAAAGGGGAAGCTGCAAATTGCAATGATATGGTTGAATTTTAATTTCTACAAATTGTTTTTGAAACTTTATGGATTTAGATGAATTTTAATACCTGCAGGAGTATTGTCTGTGGAGGCTGTGCTGCTTAGGACATGTTGAAGCTGCAATGGAGACTAGCCACACTTTGAGCAAATGCATTTATGTTAAATTGTATAATGTAATTTAGCTTCATTCCCAAACTGGCCAGAATAGAAGTGGGAGAACAAATGCATTTATATTTTAATTGTATAATGTAATTTAACCAGTATGTACAAGTCTATGGGCGTTTCATTTAATTGAAAAGTTTGTAAATTTGAGAGAACAAATTGCATTAGAAAGTAGAAACTGTAAATATGAGAATTATCTTATGGCATTTGTCTGAATTTTTGTATGTTAGTGCAGTAGATTTCATTTGTACGTCGAATATGGGAGCCATTGAATTACAAGTTGCAACAAGCAGCACGACAAAGTGGCATTCTAGCTAATTAAGTGATTCACTAGTCTAACTCGAACACCTTTAAGAAGCACAAATTTCTTACAACCATCATGGAGAAAGAAAGTCCATCCTATAGGAAAAGTAGTGAAATTTGAAATAATATAATATAAAGAGTTCCACACATTTTAATATTAAAACAAATAATCTAAATTTTAAACTCTACAAACATTTTAATTATACAAATATAATTGCAAGCTAAAAAGATTAACAAACCTCAAATCCATCTATTGCATTTTTTTTTTTATAAGCAACTCACTTTTTTTTTTCTTTTTAACCAAAAATGAGGATGGCTCCTCCCTTTATTGATTGAAATCTCAGAGTATAAGACCCCTACAAAAGCAGAGTACCCATACTAAGACCAGGTTACAAGACCAACGCTAAGACCAAACCAAAAAAGAGGATGCACTATGGCTCCAACAAATCCAACTATTACATTGCACTCACTAAACAGCTAAATAACTTCTAACACTTAAATTACACATTCAGACTAAGCTGTAACATAAAACCACTACCAAGTCACTAAGTAACAACAATAACTACAAATGCCCAATACACCCGGAGTAGCGTGCGTAAATGCCTTATTTCAGCTTCTTGCTCAAGAAACACCAACTTCTTCAGAAACTCTTCATTTCTACTTGAAATACTTGCAGTATGGTTATACCTGATCATTATACACATAAGGGTTAATGTTAGATGTATAACAAAGGATAAAAAAGATAATGGTGATGATAACATTCTAACATGAACCAAAATCACAATGGAAAGACACAAGTATCAAAAGAGACACATATTCAACAAAAATATCATAACCTCAATATGGAAAATTAATTCCTAGTGAAACATACTCAAACCACAACTCATAATAATTTCTAAGAAGGATATTAAAATTATTAGAAAAATTAGAAACTAGTGGTAAGACTTTCCATGATGGTAATTATACATAATATAAGGAGTAGAAGCTAAATACTGAGCTTAAGATGCATTCCAACAGATGGCAAGCTGAAACACTTTCCTCACTGGTGTTCGCTTATTTTTCAAATCACCACAACATTGCCTATGGTTTTAAGATGATATGCAATTGTGATACCAAGCTCTACTTAAAACTTTTCTTTGTGTAAGTTTGATATAAAGGTCTTTAAGCCCTATTAGTGATATCAAACTTTTTTATTTTTTTATTTTTTATAAGTATTAGTGATATCAACTTCTTCCAGATAATGATCAAGAATTATAAAATCTTCAGAACTCCTAAGCAGCTTGTTGGTTATTAGTGCCAATATAAAGTTATAAACCTCTTACCACAAGCCTAATCAGCCCCATAATTAAGGCTCAACAAACTCTAAATACAAATTCTGAAATAGGGTCTTTGGATCATTCTATTTGATTAATGAATAAGCCCAAAAAGGCTTCTAACTGAGCAATCACAAGTGCCCTTGTCACGAGGTAACCTTCAACCATTCCAATATGGACTCTCCTAGATTCTAGTCCAGTTATTAGACCCCAAACAGACGCACAAACAGAGAAGAAACAATAAGATACTAAAATTTACACAGATAAGTGCCAAGAGTTTGGGAACAAAATAAATAAAGAAGAATTTTCTGTCTCTCAAGTTCAAACAAGGCATATCCAAAACCAAAATCTTAATTGACAAACCTAGAAACCAGATGAGTAATTTTATAGATTTTGGTGAACAATGCTAAGCCAGCGGGGCCAAGGGCTAAGCCACTTTGTACCTCCCAGTCTAGGCTCAAAATCTGTAATATGGAAAACAAAAATTAATATATACAAGAACTTGAATGAATACTTCAATAATGTCCTGCTCATGTAATAAGAAAAATGTCCGGCTCATGTAATAAGAAAAAAAACAAATTACATCATAGTCAAGGAAATGCTATTACCTAACAATTACCAAACAAAGAAATCCTATTACCTAAAAATTACCAAACAAAGAAATGCAAGATATATGGAAAATCATACTTTTCACTTTGAAGAAATGCTTACCTTCGATTACCAGAGTCATTGATCACTTTCTTCTAGGGTTAGGGTTCGAGATCCATACCTGAGGAAGGGTTAACAGCGACCATGAAGGGAGACTTCGTGGGAAGAAGAAGATGAAGACGAAGTGAGGATGACGAAGGGAGGGAGGCTATGAGGGAGACGAAACTGAGAGAATGAGGTTTTGAAGGCGGCTCCGTGTGGGTTGTCTCAGACTTTCATCCCGACACTGAGGGAGGGAGGGCCGCAGCTTCCAACTACAGAGGCTTCGAGGGAGAGATGGGCTTCGAGGGAGGGAGGATTCGCTGGAGGGAAATGGAAACGCAGGGAGGGAGGGAGGGAGGGGACTTCGCCTTCGAGGGAGGATTTGAAATGGAAATGCAGAGAGGGACGGAAATGGAAATTGCTCAAAACAGTGTTTTTATTTTATTTTGACACGTCAGCGGCGCTTACCCGACACTTACGCTAGGCGATTGTATCTAGTGTTTTTCTTTTTCATACAGTATATTTTCGAGTTTTCGCCTTGCTAGATTCTCCAAGTGCATGCAGTCAGATTCATAGAAAACCGAGATCTGACACAGGATTTTCATGGGAGTTCTAAATTCCGTCGATTCCGATTCCGGGAATCCCCAAAAACGAAAAGAAAAGGTGTACGAACGTATGGCCATGGTCAGATTATTCGGATTGTCTTTAACCAGATATATAATTAAGTTGTTAAGCGGAGTTAAGAGTTTTTTCCAAATAATATTAGACATAAAAAGGATTTAAAAAATTAATAAAATAAATAAATTTAATATATATCACATTAAATTAAACTAAGAAATAAACATTTAATAATATTTTAAATTAGACTATTCATCCGGGCTGGAGTTTTTACCGACTCGGTCTGGAACCCGGATACTCGATTTCCGGTTCCGGATTTTGGCCCAGATTTGTCCGGGCTGAAATCCGGATTATAAAACCCAGACCTATATAGTATATTAGGGCTGAGCACCGACCCTTTTGGAGTCGGAGAGCCCAACCTCCGACTCCGACTCCGACTCCGACTCCACATGTACAGAATCCGACTCCAAATCCGCTCCGACAAGTCGGAGCAGAGTCGGATTTTTTCATTTCAAAATTCCTCACTTGGTTTACACGTAAAATTATGGAGATCATTTTGTTATTTATTAAACTATAATGCCAAATCTGGAAATAAACATAGAAAAAATCAACATTACCAAAAACAAAGACATGGGTTTGGATTTTGGGTAACCTACCGAATCTTCAATGGGCAGTGATTGATCTATGATCGAATTCGAGGGACGGTGTTCCGTGTTTGCACAGCTGCAATACACCTCAAGAGGCCATCGACGGCGACGATGGGTCACGGACTCGCGGGACCTAGGGTTTCAAGTGAAACTGCGAGAGAGGCTACGCGAGAGAGGGGCTGCGCGAGAGGAGCTGCGAGAGACTGAGAGAGGAGCTGCACGAGGGAGGGGCTGCGAGCCTGCGAGAGGGAGGGGACTCAGGGGAGGGCTGCGGGCCTGTGGCGCTGTGCGAGACGGAGAGAGGGGAGGGCTAGATTGAAGATGAAGACAGAAGAAATAAGAATTGAAGATGAAAGAGGGGGAAATGCCGAAATGGAACTCCGAACTCGGGAACCCTCACTAAACGATTAATTAACAAGTAGAAACGGCGCCGTATTGTACTATACAATACTAATCTATTTTATATATATTATATATATATATAAATGAAGATTCATAAAAAAAAAATATATGATATATATTATTATATATGAATATTAAATAAATGCACCATATATGAAATATTAGTAATACACTAATATACTTGCTATATATATATTAAATCTCTAATCTCTTATACTTGATATATATATATATTAATATATATAAATATTAGTTATACACTAATAGTATTAGTATATTAGTATTAGTATTAATATTAGTTATACTAATAGTTTTATTAGTATTAGTTATTATTAATAATATATATTATACTAACAATGATATTAATACTATATATAGTTATAGTGATTAGTATAACTATATTAGTATTAGTTATAGTGATTTAGTATAACTATAAAATATATTAGTATAAGTTATAGTGATTTAATATAGTTATAATACTATAAGTTATAACTATAGTCTATATTAGTATTACTATTAGTTATAGTGATTAGCATAATTATATATTAGTATTTTCTATAGTGATTTTAATTTAGTATAACTATATAATAGTATTAGTATAAATATTATACTAACTATATCACTAATAGTATTAGTACACTAATGTCTAATGACTAATACTAGTATATCACTATAGTTAATAACTTAATAGTACCCTATAGTAATATAACTATATTAGTATAAGTTATAGTGATTTAATATAGTTATAATACTATAAGTTATAACTATAGTCTATATTAGTATTACTATTAGTTATAGTGATTAACATAATTATATATTAGTAATTTACTATAGTGATTTGTATAGTAATTTATATATAGGCTTAAAGTGGTTTACTAATTTATATATAGTAATTAATACTATTAGTAATTTATATGAATAATACTTTAGTTATTATACATTAGTATTATATGTTATTATAAATTTATAGATTAGTGTTTATTCATTAGTATTACAATATTACATGTTGATGTTATTATGCATCTTAGTGTTTATAGTATATTATAGTCATATACTAAATTATTATTAGTCAATTTAGTCTATATATTATAGTATAAATATATTATTTAACTAGTATATTATTAAGTTTAACAACTATATAAGATATAGTTGTATAAAATTTAAATAATTAATATATAGAAAAACACATCTTTTTATAAAATATGTATAAAATCGGAGGCGGAGGCGGAGTCGGAGGGACACGTCGGGGGCGGAGGCGGAGGATCGGAGTCGGATCGGAGCGGAGTCGGAGTCGGATCATCAGTGAATCCGAATCCGACTCCGACTCCGACTTTCAAGAGGAAAAAACCTCCGACTCCGAATTCGACAAGTCGGAGTCGGAGCGGAGTTGGATTCGGAGTCGGATTGTCGGATTTTTGCTCAACCCTAGTCTGGATGCAGGTGACTTAAGGCGGGTTCCGGATTTCCAATTGCGTACCCGCATTTATACATAAAAACAAAAGGCCCTTTCGTCGAGTACCAATTCATCTCTTTGAGTTTCTCTTCACAATTTAGCTTCTTTCTTAAGTTTAGCTTTCATCCCTCCTCTCTCTCTCTCTCTCTCTCTCTCTTCTCTTTGAGTTTCTCACTTGTGGCTCTGTCGTCATCTTCTCTCTCTTTCTCTCTCGTGCAGAAACCCTAGCTCCTATCACTCTTCTCCTGCCGATCGAAGATCTATTCCTTGTGGCCGTCGTCGACTTCTACAACCAAGATTAGTTTTTCTCCATTTCACATACTCTCTCTCTCTGTTGGTGCTATTATTTCGATTTGGATTGTGAATATTGTCTCTATGTTAGTTTTTCTTAACAAACCGTAGGTTCGTATTTCATTCTTTGGGAAATATCATCGAAACTCATGCCTTACACTTCCAAATCTGTGTTTTTTTACAGTGTTTTAGATCTGTAAGCATATGGGAAAGGACTATTGTCTGTTTTGGGTTTGTTTTTAAACGTGAGGTTTTTTATTTAGTTATTTGGGTGATCTATTATATGCTGTTATTTTGTTAGATCTGCTATTTTTCTGGTTTTGGCTTGCTTTCTGCGATTGGATTTTTTGTTCTCTCTGTTGATTTTGGGTTTATTTTGATGTGAATGTTTAAATGTAGTAATATTTGTGTAGTATTTTTCTGGGTTAGATATAGATTTGTGAGACCTAGTAGGGAGAAGTGAAAATATCCATAACCACAGAGTCTCCTAATAAGATCTGGATCTGAGTTTGTGAGATCTAGATCGTGGGCATAAGTTTTAGATGATGTTGAGCACATTTTCTTATAACAAATTTAATACTAAACTCGTATGTACTTTTATTTAAAATCATGATAACTCTTCCAATCAATAATAGAACTCTGTAGTAGAAATTGGTAATCATTTCCAAGTTATAACCTCTATCTGTTTTAAAAATATTGGATATATAATTAGAAGCTGAAGATTTTAAAATGCCCACCATAACAGCTCCTTTTATTGGTTTCAATTACTTATTCAATGATTGTTTCAACTAAATATAATATTAACTTACCTATAAAAAAATGATACTTCTGTAACTTGATAGACAACACAAGTACTTCTGTAAGCTAGGCTAATATTTCATAAAACTTTTGTTTGCTGTCTTGCAATATATTGGACACAATCTCAATTAAAGGTATTCCTATAAATCTATAGATGCTAATTTCTGTTCAATATGGTGATAATTAAAGTTATACATAGTTGTTTAATTTTGTACTAATTTTGTGATTTTGTAATTGCATTGCACATTTTAGTATTTTTTTTTTCTATATTAATTCATTGTGTAGTAATTTTGTACTGACCTTTTTTGCTTACAGAATGTGCAGGATCTCTCTGTCAGATCACTTGAAGTTGCTACTTGCCAGAATTATTTTGTAATTCATATCTTATAGTTTTGTATTTTGCAATATAATGTAATGTGTAAATAACAAAAGTGTAATATGTAGTGGATTGCATGCATTTTAGTTTTTCATTTTTATATATTTTTATTATTCTGGAAAATTTTAGTATTATACTTTTTAATGATGACTCAGAAATTATTTTCATAAAATATATGCTTTTATAAAAAATTATGATTTTCAACACTTTTAAATTTTTTTAATAAATATAGAGGAATTATACTTTTCAATATTTTAATTATAGACTTTTATCAAAGAAAATGCTAGTATTATGCTTTTTAATGATGACTCAGAAATGTTTTCATAAAATATATGCTTTTATAAAAAATTATGATTTTCAATACTTTTTTAAAATTTTCTTAATAAATATAGAATAATTATGCCTGTCAACATTTTAATTATAGGCTTTTATAAAAAAAAAAATTATGCTTCTAAATTTTTTATATGGACTAAAAAAAAAAAAAGTATAATTCGGAACTAGATTTTTGCGTTTCAAAAATTTGGATCCACCCGAATTCTGGTCCGGTTCTGACCCAAATCAATCCTATCCTAATTCCGACCCGAATTTAAAATTGGGATACCGGACGATTCCCAAGTCGGAATCCGGACGAACACTCGTTTCTAAAAGTGTTTCTGAGTCGACACATTAATGTTTTCCGTTGAATTCTGAGATTCATCAGCCAAAACATTGTCGTTTAATGGGCCTCGATCAAATCATAATCGTCCAGATTTTTTTAAGGAATATTGTCAGAAAGTACTAGAAAAGAATACAAATAAATATAAATTATAGAAAATAGTTCGGGGCCATCTCAATGCGTTCCGGACCTAAAGTTAAAATTTTTAGTGAATTTTTTTTTCGAAGTAAGATTATAGAAAATTATTTTTATGTTTATATTATATTTTTATTCAAAAATAATTACTATCATTTTGTAAAGTAATATTATTGATTAAGATTTTATATCATATTTTTAATTAATAATTGATTTTAATTTTTATTAGAAAATTTTTTATTTAGAGAGAATTTTTTCAAATCTAGTTTCACAAGTACTTTAGACTCTTAGACACAATTATAATCATTATTGTTAATGAAATTCTATAAGCAATTTACACATTTGAAAAAAAATGAACCCTTGCCTCTTCAAAGGATTATACAAAAACTTTTATAAACACTGAAAAATTAAATTTTACTATTTATAATTTTTATATTAATTATATATTAAACTAATAATGAAAAAAAAAATATATTCTTAAAAAAAGAATAAGTAAAATAATTATTATATGTGATACCTTTAAAAACTAACAAGTCAAAATTTATCATTGCCAAAGAGCCCTCACCATCCGAATCTTTTTCTTTTTCTTTATATAATAAGCTAGTTTGTCCACTAATTGTTACCGCTATATTTGATCGTTTGGGAAAAAAAAATTTGTTTTTTATTTTTATTTAATGATTAAATAAGTGATTTAAGTGTATTAATGTATTTTTTTATTTTTAAAAAATATTTAAATATATTAAAAAAATATGAATAGAAAAATAAAAAAACAAATTGCAAAAATCAACTATCTGTCAAGTAGAGCGGACTACTTTGGGTGGCTGAGGAGTTGGCCCAGAGTAGCCTGACTCAATAAGCATATATCCTTCGATGGTTTGTACCGATAATTAAATGTATGTAAAATGAAATACACTATATTACTATTTCACATTTATCTCACTATATAAGATATGATACATTTATCATCATTAAATAATTTTTTATTAGATAATTTTTTATCATTCAATTATGATAAGTATGTCACATATTATATAGTAGAATAAAAGTAAGATAGTGGTGTACAGTGTATAACATTACTCTTCATCGGTGCAAACCATCTGTCCCTTTTAGCAATTTCTTATAATAATTAATATTATTGACCAACTCTTACATATGGCAGTGCAATAAGAAAATTAATTATAAGTAATTAATAAGATCGACGATGAAGGCAGTACCTCAATCGAGTTTCTTCATTGACAAAACATCACAGAATTCACGATTATCTTCGTATAGCTACATTATTACAAATGTTTATTAGCAAATTAAACATTAAAAGTTTTTGTTTATGGTTATATTTCGAGGAGATAAGATTATCTCATTAATGTTTTTTTGGATTTAAGGATTTTAAATGAATAAATTTTCTATGGCTCATTTAGATCAGATGAAGTCAAGGAGGGGGCGCGCGAGGGGGGCCGACCTTGCTTTGAACAACATACTCTTAATTGGGTGGCCAGTGCATGGCCACGTTGCTTCATTCAAACAATATTGTCCACAATTCTTTAAGAAAAAATCTATTTATAAGTAATTCTATGAACTAATACACACACTCATTTAATATGATTAGTCAGAAAATAGATTTTATTAAAAAATTTATTAATTTAAATTTAGAATATGAAAGCAACAATATTAATACACATGTTGGTACGCAAATTAACTTGATTGTACATAATAGAGCTTATTTTTTAATTTAGGCGGGACCATTTTTTTATATCATTAAATTAGCTTTGGGTTTTTCTATATCATTTTTTATGTCCACGTTGCACTTTTCTTGTTCCTATTCTATTTTATTTCAAGCAAATTAAAAACTAATATTTCACATACGATTTTGATTCATAAATAATTCTTGCTAGAGAAAATCCCAGTTTTTAGGTGAATTTATTAGGAAGAATATATATATATATATATATATATATATTCATACATGATATATACTTTTATACAGCTAATTTAAAACATAGAAGAACATAAATTCAATATTATTATTTGTAGGCATCGTTAATGTCATTTAATTTTTTATATACTTTTTAAATTAAACCATAATTCTAATTTGTATAATTCCTTAAATTTATTGATACACTTTTTTAATTAAAACATTATACGAACCAGCTTTTGTTGTTGTGATTTTTGTAAAATGCCTCTTTTCTGTAGTTTTTGAATTTTTTCTTTTTTTAATCACTTTTTATTCAAATATTAATTCCAACCTAAAAATACGCGAGCTCCTCCAAAATTATCATCCCAGTTTCAATATCTCTATTCATGATGCGTCCATCTCACTCTCTCGAGGCCGTCCTCAAACTCAATTCGAAGAGATACTTTTTTTTTAGATGTTACTTTTCAATTGATTTGGTGGTCGGTAAATAATATACAATTTCTTTCTCATTGTATTTTGTTTAGTGGGGAGTTTATATATATATATATATATATATATATATATATATGAGCAGTGCTACATGTACTTATAACAGTTTTACTTACAAGACTCATTTTGTTAATTTTCTTTCAAATTTTAAATTTTGAATTTTAAATTTCATAATTTTTAACGTATCAATAACTGACATGTGGAGAAACAAGTCTTTTATCTTTTTTTCTTAAATATATTTAACATTTTTCTATATATATATATATATATTACTAACTACTTGATGATCATGGTCTAAATTAATCTTATAATAATCTTATGATCATGCAAGAATTCGGGCAGTCAAGGATATTGGAAACAATGTGAAAGTGAAAAAAAGTAGTTGTGGTGGGTCCAACTTTCATGGAGCGTAGACTTGGTAGGAAAAGGGATCGAGGTGGGTTAAGGTCAGGTTTGAGATTGGGATGAGACACAAAATTTTTATTTTATCTCGTATCATTATCATATATTTTTTAAATTTTTATATAATAATAATATTAAAATATAATATTTTAAACACTAAAATAAAATATAAAATACTCATCTAACCTTTCAAACCTATCCTAATTATCCCAATCGTGCAAGCACCACAGACCAGTACCAAATTAATCAATACGTTTATGGTGTTGATTGATGCAGACATATCTATCGATTACCCCACCCGGCCAACTGCTTCCAGGGGCGGCTCAATATATTTTGTGGCCTAAGGCGACTATTAAATACATGACGCTTTAATTTAAAAATAATAATAATATTTAAATATTAAATAATAAATTTTTATTGAAAATTTATGAGATGCAAAAAAAAAATTAATATTATTTTGATTAATAATATCTATAAGTACTATAACAATTTGAAAGAAAATCTAATTTTTCTATAAATAGAATATTATCCCTTATTTATATATATACTTCTTTAAATACTTCATTTTAAAAATAAATAAGGCTATTGATATCAATATAAAAATTATATTTTATAATATATTCAAGAGTAATATATTATCATTTTGCTACTTCTATTTTAATTTCACTATTGTCTGGAAATTTTGTACATTTTGAGCAAGATGTTTTTTAGTAAAACTTCTATATTCTGTTTTTTTTTTTTTTTTACCAAATTTTACAAGGTAAGATTGATTTTATTTTAGACAAAAATATTTCCATCTTTTATGCTAATTAATATTTTTTCTATAGTTTATTTTTCAAAGTCATAATATATATATATATATTTTTTTTTCTTTTGGGGGGCCTTCTCAAGGTGGGGGGCCTTAGGCGGTGGCCTTAGTTGCCTACCCCTTGAGCCGGCCCTGACTGCTTCCATGGATCGTTGCGACCACTAATTATCATCCTTTTTGGCAAAATCAGTCCTTTTTCCAGCAAATTAATAAACATGACTTTTCTTAGATTGATTGATTCATGTGCCGCCACAACCCATATATTCTGCTGGGTTTGGTTTGAATATTCATTTTGTGTTTGATTGTGCTTAATTGGTACGTAGGTCTTTAGTTTTTTTTTTTTCCCTATGCATGATTGGATTTGATTCTAAGTATTTATTTAAGGCTTTGTGTAATTTGATTGTGCTTGCATGGGTACGTAGGTCTTTAGGACTTTACGTATTTATTCTATGATTCTACGTTGTTATCAGAATTATGATTATGTTATCAGAATGATCATATCTTCTTATTTTTAATCCGAAATTCTAATATATATTACAGTAATCCCTCCAGTTTTTTGTTTTTTTGAGATCAACTTTACGATGATTCTTAGTTAACAATGGCTGAAGCATGGAAATTTTTAGTTGATATTACACGTGATTTCTTATCATTTACCCAACTTCTAATTGGATGATGAATAAATAAGCCATCTTTGTAAGTTATGATTAATTTCCTTATCCACTTTTATTATCAGTTTCAAAATTATAATCCTAACTTTAATATCTTCATTCATGCATTTATCTCACTCTCAGTACTAAAGACTCTCAAATTCATTAATTTGAAGTTATACTTTTTTCTTAGGGATTATTTTTCAATTCATTTGACGGTAGGAAAATATACACTTTTTTCTTGGAGGATATTGGAAACGAGCAAGACATGAATTTGGAATCTTGGATTAAGATATTGAACAGACCAAAAATAGTTTTAATTAATGGGTCCAACTTAATTTCATGAATATCGTACGTAGACTCTGTAAAAAAGGGGATGTGGGCTAATTATATCCCAATCTTGCAAACATGATGATAACATGCAAAGACGACTAGTCAGGGCCGGCTCAAGGGGTAGGCAACTAAGGCCACCGCCTAAGGCCCCCCACCTTGAGAAGGCCCCCCAAAAGAAAAAAAAATATATATATATATATTATGACTTTGAAAAATAAACTATAGAAAAAATATTAATTAGCATAAAAGATGGAAATATTTTTGTCTAAAATAAAATCAATCTTTCCTTGTAAAATTTGGTAAAAAAAAAAAAAAAACAGAATATAGAAGTTTTACTAAAAAACATCTTGCTCAAAATGTACAAAATTTCCAGACAATAGTGAAATTAAAATAGAAGTAGCAAAATGATAATATATTACTCTTGAATATATTATAAAATATAATTTTTATATTGATATCAATAGCCTTATTTATTTTTAAAATGAAGTATTTAAAGAAGTATATATATAAATAAGGGATAATATTCTATTTATAGAAAAATTAGATTTTCTTTCAAATTGTTATAGTACTTATAGATATTATTAATCAAAATAATATTAATTTTTTTTTTGCATCTCATAAATTTTCAATAAAAATTTATTATTTAATATTTAAATATTATTATTATTTTTAAATTAAAGCGTCATGTATTTAATAGTCGCCTTAGGCCACAAAATATATTGAGCCGCCCCTGCGACTAGTTGAGAAATCAATACGTTCGTTCCTGGCGCTGGTATATATTGATTGATGCCGACATAACTATGACCCCATGCACCCAACTGCTTCCATGACGTGACCACTTATAATCCTTTTTGGCACCCACCCATTCTCAGTCAAGTCAAGACAACTCAAATTATGCTCTTCTTGCGCTAGCTAGCTAGCAACCGAACCGTCTGCCTTTAGTGGGTCCTTGAAAATGAGTGCTAGCTAAAAACTACCAGTTTGGACACTTGACATATATATATATATATATATATATATAAATATATATATATAAGACAAATATATATTCAAGATCTTAAAGCTTGCGTGTCTGTACATAATCTGCAATTTTTTCTTGGAAATATTTAGCAGAGAATTTCTTAGGATTACCATCATCCTGGATATATGCATGTCTTACCTTAACGTTGTGTACCTTTTAAGGAAATATCATGGATGCTACAGCAAAGCCTCAATGTTCATCCCACATAAACGTTAAAATACCACTTAATTCTGGTCTCCACACTTCTATCCCAAATTGTGCACTCAGGGATGCCTACCTTCCAACAAGTTATATTCAAGGAAGGGAATTGGGATCCATCATGATCCATAAAATGTCAAAGTGATTATCTGTCAAAGGTCTTTTCATGGGGTACACCAATCGATCAAACCGTTTCCAAGTATCCATCCCCACTACTTTCACCTTAAATCTAATGGGTCCCTCGAACTCTTTTCAAGTGTCGATTCCCATGAGTTTCACCTTTAATTGGACGGTCCTGATGTTGTCTACTCAAGGTTACTTCTGGATTCCAACAACTTCTTGGAAATTCCCAGCATCTGTCTCTAATCATTCTCTTGATTCGCTCGCTTATAAAGGATGCTGCTGCCTGCATAAGTCTTTATTGGGGAACAAGAAGAGCTGCACAGTTTAGAATCAGTAACCAAAGAAGGAGATGTTGAAGACACTGAAGCCAGGCGAGGAAGTGGCTGTGGCCATGGCAGAGCCAGGGAAGGAGCTGAAGGCAAAGCCATACGAGGAATTGATTAGAGCCAGGGCAGAGACATGTTTCAGAACTAAGGGTGGAGGCGTAATTCCAGCGAAGAAGAGGTTGGTGAAGAGAATGATGTGGGATTACATTGTCAAATACGTTGGCTCTGTTTTCTGTTTCAGTCAACCGTCTGCCTCTGCAGTTCCCCAGGCCCATTCGCAGAAGGCTAGCAGCTACTTTCACCGCTTAATTCTTTAAATTCTGGGTAAAAAGTACCTAGTTCCTTACCCACGAAAGCTATAACATGTAGTCCAAAGCTTCATTCTTCTTCTTTCCTCCTCCTTCATACCATTTGTATTTTGACACTGTCATTGGCTCTTTAAGCTTTAAGCAGGAAAAAGGAAAAGGCTTTCTGGGTTTGTCTTTATAATGCAACTTATTTATGCTACGAAAATGAAATGACTGGATTTTCCCATCAATTTGACAAATTGGGAAGATATGATATACAGTGAGTTAGCTTCAGAGATGGTGGTTGTAAGTACTCCTTGGGGCTCCACTCAATTATCATCTAAAATATTCTCGAAATATAGCAACTCTTAACTATCAAGTTCATGGCTCATACACTCTTCTCCGGCAGAGGCTGAGAAACCGAACTGTCACTGTCAGGGCGATCGGTACATATTTCGATCATCAGCGCCCGCAGTTCTGTAAATTAAGCTATGTTTCTCAGCATACAAGAATTTAGACACCAAGGAAAAGACTGAAAAAAGGGACAAAAGCAAAACGAAAATGAAACCCAATTAGAAACGACGTCCATTAAGTTGGCATTAACAGCAATCATCACCCTAACCGGCGTAAGATACAGATGAAGCAGGAGTGGTTTCATCAGCCCTACCAAGGAAGCCTTAGATAGACAGATAGATAGCCCACACAAAATATAAGTCCAAGCTCGGCCCCATGGGTTTGGGCTTGGTTCAGTCGACCGGATCATCGTTTCTGCCCAGAAAACAAGTATATAGTGTCCATTCAAAAGGATATATACCATTATAGATTATGGATTGTGCTAGTAGTATTTATTTAAAAACGTGAGTTTTATATATATTTACTTTATTTAAAAAAAATGTAGTGCTTATATATTCTATAATTATAAATATTATTTTTTTATAATATTTATAAACGTCGCAAATGAATTAGTACATAATTAAAAAAAAATTAATGTTAGATATTGATTTAAGATATTAAAGTTTGGCTTGAAGCAGGAAGCGAGGACTACGCTACAAAGACAATTTTATGACTAGCTATTTTTTATATAAAAATGACTATTTTTTGTTAACATAAACTTATTTTCGATGTAAATAGTTATTTTTATTTTAAATAATTCCACAAATGTACATTTTTCTTATTGTGAGTACTCTTAGATACTCCTTTTAATAGTTTGGATTGAAAAATGAAAATCTTCGAGTCTTGAATAATCTTGTGATTCTCATATTGTACGTAATTTTAAGGCTATATATATATATATATATATATATATATATATATATATACAGATGGAAGCAACGTGCAATGCACGTTTACTTAGTTTATATTTAAATTTTTTTTGTTAAGAACTAATTTTTTATTAATAAAAATGTAATATTTTCGGTTAATTAAATAACAATATAATATTTATGTAATTTATAAATAATTACATGTTATGATACTTTAAAAAAATCTAATTAGAGCTTTAATTACAATCACTGACAGGTAATTTTAAGTTTGAGAGGGCATATTCTGTCAACTTGTAGGAAATAATTCTGACATGTACATCAGATAGTTTTTAAAAAGTCCAATTAGAGCTTTAATTACATTCACTGACACACATCAGATAGTTCTTGCAGACCTACGTTCGTTTCTTCTAGGATAGATAGATAGAACTTAATTGGACACGAAATTCATCATGATCATATATATACATACATGTACATACATGTGATGAGTTGCAGTTTGATCTTTTTGAGGCACAAAAACTAAACTTGAATTCCTAATCCTAGTCATAATGATTATCTCCGCAGCCCACTTTTCTTGACCTATATAATTAATTACTGCACTTTGATAATATACCTGTAGACGAACAATGTTAACTTTAACAAAAAATAATAAAAAATCGTTAAAACAATATTTTCTGTTAGATAATATCTAATTTGTCTAGGAAAATGAAATACAAGATTAAAAAAAGATTAAAAAATAAAGATTAAAAAAAATCTAAATTTCAGCAAAATAATAAACAAATTAAATATTGTACGTACAACATATAAATATTGATAATATATACATGATATATAGTTCTTTTATTTTTATTTCTTTTCTTCATAATTTGAGCATTATTAATTAAGTATATAATATATATACATATATAAGATCATCACTCATAAACAAATCAAATAATGTACTACAATGTATAAATATTGACAATATATACATGATATATAGTTATTTTATTTTTTTTCTTCATAATTTGAGCATTATTAATTAAGTATATAGGACGGTTAACGTTTATGCAAATCAATATTAAAAATTGATCTTAAGGGCTTGTTGGGTATATAATAATAATAATAATAATAATAAATTGAAAATAATATTTAGATGACAATATACTGATCCCTAAAACCTCAATTAATGCATGGGGCCGGATATTAAAACAAAACTTATTGGCTGCAGGCATTTTTAGTAGGCCAAATATTTAATGAGCTTTTATTTAATTACTTAGCCCAATAAAATCATTAATCTGGACCATATCCTATTCAAAAACATCCACTACTATATACCTTCATAACCTTAAAATAATCTTAGTCTATGGAACTAATTAAAATCTCATAATCAATCTTAGAAATAATACCTCGTAGGCTTGTCCAATATAGCCTATATATATTAAACTTAATATAGGCACAGTAAAATTATTCTTGTCCCATTCCTTATAATATTTAATCAGGATGTTAATTACAGATAGATTCGTATAAAAATCGTTCTGTACTGATGATGATGAAGATCAAGCGTACAAATATTTCAGTGGGACAATGTTCCTTAAAGCCATGATTACGGCCTGGCCTATTCATTAAGTTAAAAACTTTCGACTTTATACATGTGAAATACGCACGCGAGCAAAGTTAGACTGAAACATATATACAAGACTCATTGATCTTATATATGATTCATCTAACAATGTCATACCACTGCAAGAAAAATGCCATTTTCGTCCAGTCAACTTATTTGCGATGATTAATGATCACCGCAAAAGCTCTCTTTCGGCCCGTAATGACTTCAATAAACTATTTGCAGCAATTTATATTTCGCTAGATTTGCACAATAGCGGCGAATTCTTGTGGTTGCAATAAGTTCATATGACTTGAAGTAGAACAAAGTTTGCGGAGAACTTGATAGCGCGCTGATGATGCAATATCGCTACAAAAGAGTATTTGCAACTATTTTTTATGGAATCCAAGAGGACAATTCCGGCAATTTTAACCACTATTTCCTCTGTCCATTCTCAGCCAACCACCCACATCACATGTCAGTTTAGATAAATTATTATTAAATCTAGTTATTTGACAATCATTTTTTATGTACCACGCATATCATAATATATACAAGCATGTTATTGGGGTTTTAATTATTTATTTAGTTTTATTTATTAATTATGAAATCTCTTACCTGACTATATTTACGTAAATACGTGACATCTTTAACTCTAGGAATATGAGTATTTTTTAATAAAAAGAAAAAAATACTCACATTAATTATAATAAAATGCATGGTTTAAAAAAATTATAAACTATATATTTAATATATGGACTATATCATATTAGGTGTGACTTATGCAGAAGTAAGAAGATAGCAAAAAACTATGAACATCAATATATTCAAAACAACTATGGTTTAAACACATATGTTCACCAATTTAAGGCTATTCTTTTATAAACTTCATATTATTCTGTAAACTTGGTTATATTTTTCTATAATTCATTGTCTCTACTTTCTAGATTAATTTGTTCATTTAAAAAAGAAAATGCATTGTAAAAATGAAAATCATTTATACCCAGAGATCTATTTAAGAAAGAACCTTACCTATTCCATTTAATTACTTCACAAAAATTTACTTAGTTTAACAATTAATTAGTTTATACCTTCCCATTGATGAGGACCATCTACCATATCTTCAAAATATTACAACACAAACTTCAGAAAATGAATAGATCATCCATCTTGGTACAGAAGTAAATCAACTTTGGCAGCAACATCAAAAGAAATTCAATGTCCTGTTCATCAACCCCGTTAATGAAACGACAGCATAAACCTTTAAAATCTGTTTTCATCAAGCTTTCCAGCGTTGTAATTATATAACTAGATAAAACACTGAGATGACGTGTACTGTTGGTTGATAGAACTGTTGCTTAAATTCCTATAGTTTGCTTATCTACGAAACTTGTATGGATCTATCACTTCTCTTAATTTCGTATTAGGTTTATTTTAACTTGTATAAATCTATGACTTGTTTCAATTTTGTATGGACTTCAATTCTCATTTTGTTTTGCATTGTGGAGTGATAAGATCTAATTTGCATTGTGGAGTGATATATCTGTAAGTTTGTCCAAGACCATCACTTATTAAATATCATAATTATATTTATTAATATGTTTTTTCTTATTTTTTTTTTTTACAAGAAACTTTGATTTTCTAATAATTCTCTTAAAAATTATATTTTGAAAATACACTCCATATACTAATTAATAATTTAATCTTTACTTAAAATTATTATTTCCCAATTATTTTTTTCTTTAACCTAATTATTCAACAAATACACTCCAACTAAAGGAAGAGAACAAAAGAAAAAAGAAAAGATCAAAAGGAAAATGGGAACTGAACAGTACTAGAACTTGGAGAATATTTTTAGACTAAAAGATTGATTTGGAGATGAACAGTAAAACTCGAAACTTGGAGAATAATTTAATTTTACTGTAGCTCAAAAGTGGAACATTAGAATTTTGACTAGTAAAAGTTTGGCAAAATTTGACTAATCATGTCATTTGGCTAGGCCAAGGTAGTAGTCTTAATAGAACAATTCTCTAATATATATACACACACACCATCTAGCTAGCTAGCAAATTAAAACGACGTTGAATTTTTCAGGAAAGGGACTGAAGCTGACCAAAATGGGCCTTAAGAATAAGTGTCAGGTGGGCCTCATGAATCCATGATCATTTTGGTTGGTTCGTACTTAACGAGAAAACGAAATGGGGTGGGTGAGGAAGATTTGGGCTCATGGATAAAAAAACACCAAGGTTAGGGCTCTTACTAGAAAAGAATGTTGGATAAAAAACTTGAATGAATGGAACAATTTCCATTTCCATCATCCACGGTCTAGTTTTTTGGTAAATTAGGTCTAGTTTTACAAAGTACTCTTTTTCATCAACTTGTCTAATGCACATTTAGTTACTATCATAATATATCGTATTAGCCTTTGAGATCAGTATATATAATGAGAACTAACTGAGTAACTGGCTATATCATGAGATATGTTAAATTTTTGTTATAATAAACGTAAATTTACAATTTGACGTACCACATCAAGTATATATGTGAAATACCTTTGCGGTTAATGCACTAAAATTGTTTTTAATACAAACAGATTTTGTATGAACATATCTTATATATGAAAAGAATTAAGCTTAGTTAATTGTGTAAGTATCTCTATCTTCATATGATCTATAAGATATATATATATATATATATATATATTACCTGTGCATGCATATGGCTTGACTCATCATAATTTGAAAATGGACAAAATATGTCGGCCGAAGTTATATACGAGGAATATATTGTAGATCATCAGGAAGAAGTAAGAACTAAAATACGATATTAATGGACCACAAAATAAATAATCTAAATAGGACATGAGTTCTACCGTACGATCGACGGCGTTCTTGGCTATTTGTAATTCTCAACTTGATTCGAAACCCCATCGCCATCATCACCAGCCATCGGCCTCTTCAATAATATCCTTTCTTTTGCCGTCAACTTTGTCCTCGATCAACATACAGATTATTGCAGGCCATGAGCTACCTATGTATTAAAATTCTTTGGTTTCTTACTAATTAAATATTATTTTCAGTTGGATAAAATCCATGATGATATCTATATATCATGATCATGTGTTGTTTGACTAGTGATCATCTAAATATCTAGATCGATCGATAGGTCCTTCGATTCCATGATCACAGATTCACACACACGTACATCCATTGTTCATTATAATATAGTACTAGTACACACACATGCACCTTTATTAATTCTTGTAGCTTTTCTTACCCTCACTACAAGAAAACTGCTTATTTACGATCAGTTATTTTCAGTGAAATGACTATCCAGCTAAAATGAGTGTGTTTTTATAATAAATAATCATTTTCATTACAAAAAAATAGTTACAAATACTCATTTTTCTTGTAGTGCCTACAAGAGAATATCCTAGAATCATTCTAAGTTCTTGACCCTGCCACGACATGAGCTAATGATAAATAATAATGTGGACCGTCAAAAAGATTATGAAGGGATCACATATATAGTCGAATAATATTGGCCTTTCCTTTCCCATCATGTCATTGTTGAATCCATTAAAATCTATTTGCATAGGCCCCGTTCACGTGAATATTTATAATTTTTTCAGTTTCGAATGAGTATTTTACTGCCCCAAAATACTTCATTAATTAATTTGTTCATTTTAACTTTTAAGGCCACACACACACACGCACATATATATATAGCTAGCTTTGCATCAAGACGTCATGACCACCCCCTAAGTTTAAGCTCATAAACCATTGTTTAAGGTATTTGAGTTTTGAGTGCATGCAGGAGATCATCTTCTAACTGATTTGTTCATTTTAAGGCCATATATATATATATATATATATATATATATATATATATAGCTAGTTTTGCATCAAGATATGACCACCCTTTAAGTTTAAGCTCATAAACCATTGTTTAAGGTATTTGATTTTTTAGAGAAGGAGATCACCCTCTCACTGATTTAGGAACCATGCACCCACAAAGATAGAGAAAGCTAGCTAGGCTAAAAGAATGTAGTTGATGTTCAATAAGTCTTTGTAGGACCCACAATTATAAAACTAGGGGTGTGCATCCGGATCCGGATCCGGATCCGGATATCCGGCCATAACCGGATCCGGATCCGGATGGTAAAAACCGGGCGGTTATCCGCCCGGATTCAATCCGGATTGAATCCGGGCGGATAACCGGATTCAATCCGGATATCCGGTTTGTAACCGGATATCCGGATTTTTCACTATAATCCGGATTTTCCACTACATGCATAATCCGGATTGTTCATTACAAACCCGGATTCTCTAATCCGGGTTGCTAATACTTTTTTTTTTTAAAGAAGACTAAACTTTAAAAAATGTTTTTATAGCACTTGTTTTTTTTTAAAAAAAAAATTCTGATAAACTTAAATTGCCCAGATTTTTTTTAAAAAATAATTTAAACACTTTAAAAGATTTTTATAAAAAAAAATAATTAATTAAAGAACAAAATAAATAACTAATATTGTTGTTACCACACAATGCAAAATATTAATACATCACCACTAATTAAACTAAAACATAAATTTACAAAGAACAAAGAATAAAAGAAATATTAATACATCACAATTAATTAAACTAAAACATAAATTTACAAAGAACAAAAAGTATTAGTCTTCACATCTTGAATCTGGAATTGGGGGGAAATTTTCTACTAGACTGTCTCCATAAGCTGTCAACATCAATTACAACAGAAAAATGAAAACTATAATGATTAGAAACAATAAGTAAAAAAGAACAAGAGAATAAAACTTGAAACAAAACCTCACAAAGACACTACAATAATTAATCTAATATACCAAGTAGCTTATTTTTTGTTATGAAGCTTAGCTTACATTTCTTCTTTTTTGTGAATGTTTCTTCCATGTACTTGCTTTTCATTTTAGCTACAACCTGTTGTCATTTCTATTCTTAGATAGGAATTACAAATAATGATTCACAAAGATAAGCAACACACATGGTAGAGGAAAACAGATTTGCTGTTTGTGATCATGCAATAGAACTATGAAGAACAACCAGATTTACTAGGTGCCAAAAAAAAGTCTCTTTTGCTTTTTATACCTGCCAATTTGAATTTACGTTGAAAGAAACTTGCTTCCAGTGTAGATCTCCTGCAATCGAAGGTTAAATATCAAATAAATCAGCCAGCTGCCTTCTTACCAAATAATTCAAGACATAAATGTTTTGCTATACTAACCCGATGTAACAGAATGCATGATCCCTGAGAACAAATATTTCAATGATTCAATTAAAAACCTTTGACAATCTCTCCAATAGTTATTTGAGTGTATTTCCAATTAGCTAGGTCAAAGTATGTTGTTCAGTATCTCCAAGAGATCAGAGACTGAATACAAGTAGCAAAACAAAATACAAACAAGGCAACGTTTGCAAATAATAAAGGCATTCAATTAGCTTGCAGCAGGTTGCCTTGCAAGAATGTTAAGACAGTCAAAACAAGTGAAACTCAGTACCAAATCTCCCCTAAAATATAAAACATGGGGCTTCAAGAAAATGCACCATGCAGGTTTTAATTGCAAAAGGTTTTGTCAGCAGATCAGATAACAACTAGGCAAAGTGCATGGCTTCGGTCTTTCTTTTTCTTTCTCTCTCTTTGAGCTAATAAACTCAGCTTCTTGCAGGTCCCAATAAGCGAGTCATTTTGGTCATATTCTCGGCTAACAAACACAACATTAGATTCGAATATACTATTTTTACCCAAATTAAACAAACCAAAAGCAGATCAATAACTCTCTTATCCATTTTTAAACGAACCAACAACCCACACAAATCCAAACCCACTTACTCAAATCCAAAGTGCATCAAACTTTAAACACAACATAAAAATATCTATACAAACCAGTGACGGCAGGGCTAGGGTTTCACCGTGAAAAACAGAGTATTACATAAAACAGTGATTAAAACTAAATCCCATGTGAAAAATAGAGCAAAGAAAAATCCCAAACAAATCTGAGCTTTTTCTGAGAAAAATCCCTAAGTAGAAAGAAAGATACCTTAAGAGCTTAGAGAGAGAGCGAGAATATGGAATGTAGCCTCCGCGTGTCTCACCCAAATGCGCAAAGCACTCCGAAGTTTCTGTTTTCGTGTTTCGGTGAGGCCGAAAGACTTGAGCGAAGGAAGGAGGATTCGAGAGGCCATCGAGACCGAGAGAGAAGGAAGGAGGATTCAAGAAGCCCAGGCGGCTCCGAGAAGACGTCGAGACCCGAGAGAGAAGACCAGGAGGATTCGAGAAGACCAAGCGGCTGCTAAGTGCAAAGTTGCAAACCCTAAGCTGCTAAGGGGCGGTTTTTTTTTTTTAAGGGACCCGGTTACGGATAACCGGGTCACATAACCGGATCCGGAATCTTTTTAACCGCCCGGGTGTAATCCGGGCGGATAACCGCCCGGATGCACCCGGGTTTCCGGGTTCCGGACCGGACAGGAAAAAAAATCGGTCCGGATGCACACCCTTATATAAAACCGACAGAATTTCGACATGACCCGGCCACCTATTTACCATGTTAGTGCTTGTTTATGGATCAGGAATTGGCCCCACGTACGAGACCCTCCTATTTAATCATATTAGAAACAACTTATAATTCATCTAGGAAAAACCTTACAACTACCATTAGACCAGCTCCTAAATAGAGCTACTAAGGAGAAGACGGAGCCGAGGATACATGGGTGAGAAAATGGTGGGAGCTGGCGCCGTGGTTGGGCGGCATGAGTTGTTCAAAGCCAAGAAAGGGATCAGTAGTCTAATTCCTCCAAAGAAAAAATCTGTAAAGAAGTTGATGTTAGATTCCATGGCTAAATCAATTGCTAGTCTTCTTCACAATGCAAAGCACATGATCAAAACATTTCCCCACCAAGTTCAGCCAATATCTGCTAACTCTGCTACACACATCATGAGCGCCATCACTTGATCTCAAAAAGCAAACAATCTGTACGTGGGTTTTTTCCCCTTCTGGCTATATTATGGCTCAAGAATATTATGTGATCTTTTACTTCATTCGATCGATCAGGCTATCTAGGGTTCTGCTGTTCCATTTAGCTTGTATTTGTCCTGTCTATAATGGCAATAATCTTTTAATTGCCATTTTCTATCTATATTAATATTAGTGGGGGCGATATTCCTTGCGCAAGGATTTGCCATTATTGTGGGGTTCTTTGTGGTGGGACTAAGCACTGATACGTGCTAGAATATTGAATGTTTTCTATGTGTATCGTGCATTTGTTTACTATAAAGTGTGCTTTAATAATAAAATTTTGTCTTAATCTTTCTGTCACGTACCTTTATGTTTTGGGTAGTGGCAAGTACAAAACTGGGTTGCCTTCTTCTAGATTCCTTGCTGGGCTCCAACACCTTTGGTCAAAGGCAAATACTTGAATTATTACTCATGATCAGGTTCTGTGCAGGAAATATTGGGCCAGCAAGTTCTTCCAATCTTGATGATTTTAGAAAAGTGACGATAATTATATATAGAAATTAAACAATGAGACTTTTGGAAACCTAGTTCTCCTAGATAGGAACACCTAGGACTGCAACCCGACCAACCAAGTTCATGTTTGGGGCCGACCCGACCCGACCCTGCTCAAGAACTGTTCAAACCAATATGGGCCGACCCAACCCGAGATTAGAAGGAGGTAATGGAACCCCAATTGGAAACAACCATTGTTACAGAGTACAACCATTCTGACAGAATAGTTCGATCAAATCCAAAAACACCTTACACCTTACAAACATCCACAACAAGAAAGTAACATTATATATTTCAAAGTCTAGACATCGATCAATAGCACATAAATTGTTTGAGAACACCTCTGTTTTTGCTTCGTTCAGCATCTCAAACTTGCAATAAATTCTAACCAGATTAGCCTTAGAAGGCAAAGAGGAGTCTGGGCCAAATGTCAACGAAATTATTGTGGGTGAACCTTTTCTATTTGGTTTGCATCTGCTCCCAAACTTTGACCGATCAAAACCCAGCATCCACCAATACAAATAGAGCCCATTTTCTAGAGAATTCATGGTCTACCTCGGTTCAAAATTAATATCAATACAAATGGAACCAATCGATTCCACTTTTAGACCTGACCCAAACATCCATAAAAACACAAGGCAAAGAAAAGCATCGGGAGAAGAAGAACCTTTTGCGAAATCTCAGCCATCTCTCATTGTCTCATTTTTTACCAAAACCCATCGGAAGAAGAAGAAGAAGAAGAATCTTCAAGGGGAGCGTGATCCTTGGTGGAGGAGCAGACACTCCATGTGCAATTTCTCAAGCAAGGACTTGATGTCGACGTTGTTCTTGATGGCAACATAGAGTCCGGCGATGGAAGCCACAGAGACTGCAGATGTTGTTCTTGATGGAGGCAAGGGTTTTTGAGCTTCTGGCTTCAGTTCCTTGTAAGAGCATTGAACTTTTTCTTATACAACTAAGGATATCGGTTTTAGCGGATTCGGCCCAGAAGTTACTTCAACTCATTTTTTTTTCTTTTTTTCTTTTTTTTTCGGGTCGGGTCGGGTCACAAGAACGGATCGGGTCCTAACGTTTTCTGCACAGCCCTAAGATCACCCACTTCATTAATTTTTTATCACATCCAGAAATTCATGTTTCTAATTATTTTTTTGTCTATCTTCACGATAATGATAGGGTGAATTACAACACATCTATCAAATTGAGGCCGAAAGGACAAATTTATTTGGTGGTGGTCATATTTCTTTTTTGGGTTGCAGCCTGCAACTCGTACATTTGGTCATATATATAGTTTTCTTTCCCATTTTTGTTTTTCAGTCTTTCCATTTTCTTTAGGAATCTAATTCATGAGCTGCAAAATTCCAGCCCAAAGCGAAAGAAGTGCAAGAAAATATTTATAGATCAATTCATCATTAAGAACTTCAGATACATGAGCCCCTAGCCAGCTCAGAATCAGAGCCAAGTAACAAAGTAGATGATTATTTTTCAAGGGTTTTAAATAAAGTGGCAGTACGTATTTCCAAATGATAAGTCAGCTACCACACACAAGGAGCAAATCAGTACTACCAGCACCACTACATGCCCAACGGATTCACAGCAGACTTGCTCTTACAGCACCACTGCATGCTCAACGAATGTATAGCAGACTTGCTCTCAATATTCTGTTATGAATAGATGTTTAGGGGTAATATAGTATATTCACTCTTTTGTATAGATTATTTTTTATTCTTCTTATAAATAGTTACTGTACAGAATACTTTGTTTTCTACATTGAAGATAATTACACAACTTTTTCTTCATCTTCTTCGTTGCTCTCTTCGTTACTTTGCTTCTGTTTTATTCCAGCAAACCAGAGCTTCAACAAATCTTACATGGCGTCAGAGCTTCCCAAACTCGATTTTACTGATCTTAGTAAACCAACCAATCCTTACTGACTAGAAACGTCTGGTAACCCTGGCACTCTGACCTCCTTATAACCGAGAATTACACAACCTGATCCAGATCAATCCAACGCTCTCTTTGCGCTAAGAATAAACTTGGCTTTCTCGACGGAACCCTCTCCAGACCTCCTACTATCACTGACCATCTTTTTGGTCTTTGGGAACGATACAATGATATGCTTGTGTCCTGGCTTCAAAACTCAATCAGTCTGCCCTTCGTCCCTCTGTTGCATTTGTTGATGATGCTCGTGTGTTATGGCTTGAATTGCAGGAAAGGTTCTCCCCTCAAAATGGTCCTCGAATCTATGAACTGAAGCAAACTCTTGCCAATTTGTCTTAAGAAAATGATACGGTTAGCATCTATTATGGTAAACTCAAATCCCTTTGGGATGAACTCTCCATTTACGACCCACTACCTATTTGTTCTTGTGCCTCAACAAAGGTCATTGGTCATTTCTGATCGATACCAACGGGATTGCGTGATTCAATTCCTTATGTTAATTGACCCTTCACAAATGTGCGTGACCAGATTATGTTAATTGACCCTCTTCCACCAGTCAACAAAGTATTTTCTTACATTCAACATCAAGAGCGTCATTAGCTCATCACCTCAGCTGCTCCTCTTGTTGACACGATTGCCTTGGCTGCTCATCGTTTGTCACCAGCATCACATAATTTCTCTTCCAAGCGTGACAAGTAGTATTGCTCCCATTGCAAAACCATAGGTCATACTTTGGCTCAGTGCTTCAAATCTGGAAATGCCATAGCCCCTGTTTGTACTCATTGTGAAATGACTGGGCACACCGTTGAACGTTGTTACAAGCTTCATGGGTATCCTCCTGGTCACAAGTTTTACAAGCCACGCCTCAATGCTGTTTCTCTAGAGACTCCTGCATCCGAAACCAAGAATGAGTCCAACATGGTTTTGACTAAAGAACAATATCATGAGCTTATCGCCTTGTTGCACAATAAGAACTCGACTGCTTCTCCATCTGCAAATCAGCTTCAAACAGTTCTCTCCACTCATCCTCATACATCTTCTGTTGCTGGTACCTCATTTTGTTTGTCCTCTACCTTCACTACTACAACTCCATGGATCATAGACACGAGAGCTACTGATCATATGATCTGTAGCCCCTCTTTATTCACTAAAATCATGTCCACAACTTCCTATTTTATCAAACTTCCTAATGAAGAATTAGCTACTATCACTCACATTGGTATCTTGCAAGTGACAACAACTCTTCTCCTTCATAATGTTTTATGTGTTCCTACTTTCACTTTTAATTTGTTATCTCCTTGGAAGCTTGCCAAAGAATTGAATTGTTGTCTTATATATGTCTCTGACTTGTGTTTTATCCAGGGCCTTTCTCCTT
Source organism: Juglans regia (assembly GCF_001411555.2). Classification (NCBI taxonomy): domain Eukaryota; kingdom Viridiplantae; phylum Streptophyta; class Magnoliopsida; order Fagales; family Juglandaceae; genus Juglans; species Juglans regia. The sequence goes on along the minus strand of NC_049906.1, from coordinate 3,829,245 downwards.
GGACAACGATTGAGAAGGGTAGCATGATACACGGCCTCTACCATTTACACACAGCCAATGTCTTACCTTAAGTTTTGGTTCATACCTCATCTCAGAATTTTAACCTTCAAAATTTTATTTTAGCCTCTGTACAACCTATCGACAGCTCTCATGATTTATGGCACTGTCGATTAGGTCATCCCTCCCATTCACGCATTTTACTCATACAAGATCCTCTTGTAACTACTCATATGAATATTAATGAAAATTTACCTTGTCTTATCTATCCTCTAGCAAAACAAATGAGACGTCCTTTTTCTTCTAGCACTCATTCTACTACTAATTGCTTTGATCTCGTGCATTGCGATTTATGGGGGCCGCACTCCATTCTAGCCCACGATGGCTCACTATTCTTTCTTACAATTGTTGACGACTTCTCCCGCTGCACTTGGGTTTATATTCTGAAAAATAAATCCGATGCGCGTGCTTGTCTGGAATCTTTTTTCCATGTAGCTATAACTTAGTTCAACACTTGTGTTAAAATCTTACGCAGTGACAATGGTCTCAAATTTTCCATGAATGAATTCTATTTCGAACACGGCTTAATTCATCAAAAATCTTGTGCTGAGACCCCTCAACAAAATGGTTTAGTAGAACGGAAACATAGACATCTTCTTCAAGTTGCTAGAGCTTTACGTTTTCAATCGGGCATTCCATTACAATTCTAGTCAACCTGCATACTTACTGCCACTCACTTAATAAATCGTATACCCACCCCACTTCTCCACAACAAAACTCCATATGAAGTCCTCTTTCATAAACCTCCCTCTTACTCTCATCTTCGTGTCTTTGGATGTCTTGCTTTTGCTTCCACCACTACTTAACATCGCCATAAATTTGATCCACGTAGTCAACGTTGTGCCTTCCTTGGCTATCCTTTTGATGTTAAAGGATATTGCTTGCTTGATCTCGATACTCACAAAATTTTTCTTTCAAGAGATGTTATCTTTCATGAGAAACTCTTTCCTTTTCTCACACCCTATTTACTTCCCATTTCACCTATTCCTTCTCCATCTCCTATTTCTCCTAATTTTTAGTTACCTGATCATGATTCTCTACCTGTCTCCTCACGCCTATCACCATTACCTTCTGCTGAAAACCCACCTCCCTCACCTACCATCGACACCTCACCAATCTCCTCTCCCCCTTTAGTTAGAAGGTCCACTCGCTCTCGTCGACCTCCTCCTAATTTAACTGACTACAGATGCCCTTCACAACTTGTTCCTCCACCTCTTCAAACCATGCAGCCCCCCCTGCTGGAGACCCGTACCAATGATACTCCTTCTTCATCCTTGTCCATAGTAAGGCCCAGCAAATCAGGTACAGACTTTCCACTCTCTGCATCTATTTCATTTCATAAACTCTCTCCATCTTATCATGTCCTTGTTTCCACTTTGTTTGCTTCTTTTGAACCCATCTCTTATGGTGAAGCTGTTAAGTATCCTCATTGGTGCATGGCTACGGATTCTGAAATATCAGCTCTTGAACTCAACAACACTTGATCTCTAGTTGATTTACCTCCTGGCAAACATACCATCGGTTCCAAATGGGTCTTCAAAATAAAGCATCATTCCGATGGTAGTATTGAGTGCTACAAGGCGCACCTTGTTGCCAAAGGTTTTACACAGCAGGAGGGTCTCGACTACAATGAAACTTTTGCCCCTGTGGTAAAACTTGTCACTGTTCACACTCTATTGGCAGTTGCCTCCATTAAAGGCTAGTTTCTTAGGCAATTTGATGTTCAAAATGCTTTCCTCCATGGAGACTTAGAAAAGGAAGTTTTCATGCGCAAACCTTCTGGATATTTAAAAGGGTCTCCCACTGAAGTTTGTCGCCTCCACAAGAGTCTTTATGGCTTGAAACAAGCTCCGCGACAATGGTATTCCAAATTCTCTACTGCCTTACTTACATTTGGTTTTCAGCAATCTAAGGCTGATCACAACCTCTTCCCTCGGCTGCACAATGGCTCCTTCATGGCTCTTCTCGTCTATGTTGACAACATTGTCGTGGCCAACTCCAACTTGGACTCCATTGCTGCTCTTCAATCATTTCTCAGCTCTCATTTTCGAATAAAATGCCTTGGTGAACTATGTTATTTCCTCGGTATAGAAGTGGCTTGTTCTTCCAAGTGCATCTCAATTTGTCAAAGGAAATACGTTTTAGATCTTTTAACTAGTGCTGGTTTTCTTGGTACCTACCCCCTTAAGTTACCAATGGAGCAAAATTTAAAGCTTCGTATGAATGACGAATAGCTTCTCTCAAATCCTCTTCCTTATCGTCGTTTGGTTGGTCGATTAATTTACCTTACAATTACTCGGCCTGATATAAGCTACGATGTCCATGTTTTGTGTCAATTCATGACCAGACCTACTTCATGTCATCTCCATGTAGCTCAGCAAGTGCTTCCCTACATCAAGAATGCACCTGGCCAGGGACTTCTTTTCTCTTCCAGCTCTTCCTTTCATCTCCAAGGTTACACTAACTCAGATTGGGCCTCTTGTCTTGATTCTCAGGGATCCATCACAGGCTTTTGCATCTTCCTCAGATCCTCACTCATATCATGGCGTTCAAAGAAGCAAATTGTGCTCTCCCGCTCCTCTGCCGAAGCCAAGTATCTGGCCATGACAACTACTTCTTGTGAGCTGCAATGGTTGTCTTACATGATTTGCGCATCACGATTCCACTTCTAGCTAACTTATATTGTGACAATCAAGCTGCCATCCACATCGCGGCAAATCCGATATTTCACGACCGTACAAAACACATTGAACTCGATTGTCAAATCATCCAGGATAAAATTCAATCAGGTTTTCTACGCACTTGTCATGTTCGTTCATCTTCCCAACTTGCAGATGCCTTCACAAAGGCACTGCTTTCCACTCAATTTGGCATTCTTTTGTCCAAGATGAGAATAGAAAACATCTATTTCCATCTTGCGGTGGGATATTACCAGATGATAAGTCAACTACCACACACAAGGAGCAAATCAGTACTGCCAGCACCACTACATGCCCAACGGATTCACAGCAGACCTGCTCTTACAACACCACAGCATGCCCAACGAATGCACAGCAGACTTGCTCTTAATATTCTGTTATGAATAGATGTTTAGGGGCAATATAGTATATTCATTCGTCTGTATAGATTATTTTTTATTCTTCTTATAAATAGTTACTGTACATAATGCTTTGTTTTTTACATTGAAGATAATTACACGACTTTTTCTTCATCTTCTTTGTTATTCTGCTTCTCTTTTATTCTAGCAAACCATAGCTTCTACAAATCTTACCGTACGCATGCTTAAAATGGGGCCCGATCCTAACTTTATAACCTACCTACCATATGATCCATTCAACTAATTCGAGAGATTAATTAGAGAAAAGTGATTTTTATACATGCATGAGATCAGATAGTTGGATGCCTCACGGGATAATTTTCAAATAGAATACTAAAACTCATCCAAGCAAAAGACCAAGAGATTGAAGATAGAAAATTTAGAGTTGAAATTTAGAAGCTGAGAGTGGGTCCTTTAATTTATACCCTTCTTTTGTTTCACATTTATGGGTAGTTTCCAGGAAATTTCCCTTTAGATTTTCCCAGGAAACTTCCAGTAAGCTTCCTGATCAGCCCAAAAAAATATTGTTCTATAGATAAAACTAAATTTCAGCAATATTGCTTTAATATTGGACGTGCAACGGAGACAGAAATGCATTCTCTTAATTAGTTCTAATTCCCATATATAGCAATTAAACAAGGATCTTACTAGCTATATAGATCAGATTATTAATTAACGTCGCTAATTAAATATGGCCGAACCCATAAAATTAAGCAGAAATGCTAGATCAGATTATATATTAATTAACGTCGATAATTAAATATGGCCCAACCCATAAATTAGTTAAAGTCTCCTAAGCACTTGGAGTACCTCATTCATTCACGTCACAAGAGTCTTTCCATTTGCACACTACGCATGTATGCTTCAGGAGTTGGCAGAATAAAGACAATATAAATATGATTATTAACATTTAATTTTATGATCCCGACAGAAGAAAGAGATTAAAATTATTGTAGCCACATATATCATATTGTACGTAAATTCTTAAACAAATTAAGAGGTTTAGCTTAATTCTCTGACCTCACCTTCTCGATCATCGCTGACAAAGTGGACCGCGGATCGAGATATCATGCTTGAAATCGAAACGACCACGAAATAACCATCAACATACCGATGAACAGGGGCGGCTCAATGCACACGGTGGCCTAAGACAAGAATTTAAGATGAGATTATTTTTAAAAACTTTTAATATAATAATTCAATGAACACTCCGATTAAGTATAATACAAATAAATAGACATTCTGATTTTATAGCATGTGATTTTTTTTTTAAATCATAATAATTTCTTTTTCAGATCATCAATATTATTTAAAGTTAAAATTTTTTAAGTTTCCAAATTTTATATTCTATTCTTATTTATTGGGTATCTCAAATAATTACGTTTTTATGTTATAAGGAGTTTATTGGACATATTGTTTTAATTTATTTACAACTCCTAGCAAAATGTTAAAAGAGTATACAAGGTGTGTTCATTATTAAAACACTAACCTTTTTTAATATCTCTTTTTCTATAAATTTTATTTTTTAAAAGAATATAAATAGCTTGTGTGAATTTTTTTGAACAAACAGGCCAGGGACTAGTTTCAATTAATTTCCAGTTTTTGAATAAACCACGTTAGGGACTTTTTGGTGGGACTTAAGGAGTGGGGCCTTAGGCAAGTGCCTTAGTTGCCTTGCCTTTTGAGCCGCCCCTGCCGATGAATGAGCTAGACAACTACCCAATGATTGTAGCTAGCCATTTCTTCTTTTGTTTATTCTCATCAAGTAGACAATCATGCAGAAACCAAAGGTCATATATGTTGTTATCAGTCAGGTTGACGTGATATATATATATATAGGGAAGGAAAGTCGGCCTATAATCTGTCGGCTGATCAGGCGTGTAGGTATGGAGCGACATGGTTCCACCCGTGACCTGCATGTTTTCATGTGGTCCATCTTTTGAATAAATCCAATTCATGTCTTCTCCATCGATATCGTACGTACGAGAGAACGTCATTGTCGACTTTCAAAAAGTCTTTCTATATATGTTCAGCTCATCACAATCTAAGCTACAGATTTCAAAAGCTTGCTGAGCATAGGTGAGAAATTTATAATGGTGGGAGCTTAAAATTGGTCGGTCGACATATTTCAAACCCAATTAGAAAGCTAGGGAGTTTAATTCCTCCAAGGAAAATTAGATCTATCAGTCATCAGTGATCGATGAAGAAGATGACTTTGCTGAACCATATGATCACAAAAGAAAAAGTAATTAGAAAAAAAGGGTTTTGTTTGCCTTCTTTTCCACTAGATTGTATTCTATTATATACTGGCTATACTTTTAGCTGTTATCTACCGTTAAACCTCGTGCATGATTGAAGACAAGTTTTTGGGGCAAAAACAAGAATAAGACTACTGGTTTTCGCCTTTTGTGTGGGGACAAATATAACCTAACTTTTTGGAATTCGTATACCGATCACAGATTTAATGGACTGCAGATCAGAGAGATCATATGTTGTTTTAGATTAATCATGATCGAGATATTTAGAAATAAGTAAGACCTTTTAAAGTGGCATGCATGCTTATGGCACCGACTCTTAATTAACTCCAAAACCTACCGTATCCATTCAACTAACTTGAGTAATTACGGAGAAAATAAGTACTGATAATGACCTTTATCCTCCACACACACACACATTCTCTCTCTCTCTTCTTCATAGGCACCTCCTACTATTCACTCGAATAGTAGGAGGTTGTGTAGACTCTTTCATATATAAATCATGGAACTACAATTCAAAGCAGCTACGTTGAAAAGTAGAACTAGGCAGTGGGTCCTATTACCCTATGATCATCTGGTTCTGGTTCTGGTTCAAAACCATGTCATTGGGTAGATCCCAGGAAATATCCATGAAGCTTCTTCGATCCTGGAAATAACCAGGAAGCATCCATTCCATGTAGCTAGCTAGCAAAGAAAAACTAAAATCAAGCTCCTAGATGTTCTTTTTCTATCTTTTTTTTTCGGAATTTGTCCGGGATAATGCAAGAATGCTATATATGATGAGTGGTTTATAATTTGTAAAGTTTAATCGTTGACAAATCGAAATAAATAACGTAACACTTATTTTTTCTAATTAATTTGTATACGGCAGCAGTACCACACATATGCATTACGTTACATTCAGTGGAGGGTGGGAGGAAGAAGCACTTCCATTGATACTAATTTATTCTAAGGAGCAGAGAATAAAAGCTGGCCGGTACTGGAATTAATATAGAGAAATTCGTGACTGTTTGTGGACACCCTTTATTAAATGAGAAAAAATATCATTTTAAGAGAGATATTTTTATAATTTTAAAAAATTTTAAAGATAAAATTGTCTAAACTTACATTACAGTCTCTAAATAGAGACTATACGTAGCATTGCTCATTAATATATAATATGATGTCGACGCACGCATTGATCACTATTTGAAAATGTTTTTATGCATGATAACATTTTATGAAATTTTAAAGGGGGCTGAAAGATGAAAAATATGGGGCATGATCTCGATGGATATGAATTTCCTTATGCCATGTGGTTTTTGATCAGGATGCTACTCGGAGATTGCCAGGAACTAGAGTCATGCATATATGCATGGATCATATATATATTAAAAATTTTGACTGACGTATGGCATAATTCACAACCAAAAGTTGGGGTATGGTGGTAGGGTCCAAAAGAAAATCGAAAAGATCAAAGCATGCATGCACCCTTTTGGCATCTGCTTGTTGTCACCCAGAAGATCAGAAAGGTGACAGGCACTAGCTAGCTCGGGGTGATAAGAAAAATTAGTTTCCCGCCAATCTTTCATGGAACGTAAACTCATGAATCCGTGATCATGCTTTTGTAAGCAAAACAAAGGGAACCGATGTGCAAGGTGTTTCTTCGTTATTGCTATCCTAACCCATAAAAGGCGCTAGGAGATGGCTGGATGACACGTGTCCTCACCTACACCCTTGTCACCAAAGCCTAGTCTCCAAGCCTACCTCCTGGCTCTTCCCCATTCGCACTTTTGCCATTTATTTAAACCCTGACAGATCGAATCTCAGAATGTCACACAAAACTACAAAACATTTCAGAAACAGAGGGGAGAGAGAAGGCCACGGAGACAGGGAGAGGTAGTACTACTGTAGCTGATGAACAAAAGTGGAAAAATGGTGTGCTACGAGGTGAAAGAGCTGGATCACAGAGTGGTGATGTCGAAGCCAGATGAAGAACCCGTCGGACCGAAGACAGCGCCGGTGCGACCGCGGTTCAAGCCTAAAGCCGGAAGCATTTTCCCAGCAAAAAGAAGGTCGGTTAAGCGCATGATGCTCGATTCCTTCATCCAATTCCTCGCCCGTAATTTCCGTCGTCCCGGCCGTCCCTCTTCCTCTGCAGCCTCCCAATCCAAGAATTTTCGACCACCAAAATCTGCAAATGCGAAGCAGAGTAAGATCATACACCCGTCCTTACCATAGCATGCTCGTAATCCCAAGCTGTGTGATTCTCTGCATATTCCGAATTATGGTAATCTGTGGGTATTTTTTTCTGTTTTTCTTTTTTTTCCAGTGGTACTCGTTCAAGTTACAGTCACCTTGGGGATCGATAATTCATGAGATTAGGTTGCTTTTGAATACGTTTGTTGATGTGAAGATTTGTCATGTGTATAGGGAAGGTAATGAGGCTGCTCATGGCCTAGCTAGACATGCTTGGGTTGTTGATCACATTCAAATGTGGTGGGACAGGTTTACAGATCACTTTATCTCTCAGGCCATTTGGCTTGGTAGTCGTCTGTAACTTGTGGTTTCTGTTTTAATGAAATTATTGGTTATAAAAAAAAAAAAAAGTTTAATAGTACTTTCCACCTTGTTGAGTTTCTCTGGGATTCGCACGGTTAATTTTGTTTACGGGGGACTTTTACCGATTCCCAGTTGCATATATAAGTAATATTTTTATTTTATTTTCTTTAATTTTGTGATCCTCTGCATATTCTGACTCCTGAGACGATCGTGTTTCGGCTTTTGGCTTCCACAGTAATCATTAATTAATGCATGGTGCAGTACCTTCTTCTGCGCTTGGCGATTCCCACGGTAAAATAAGTTCGCGGTGACAGTACCCAAAGTTGGGAACTTTTGCAGATTTCCACAGTTGTTTGTGTATGTTTTGGTTCCAAGATGCATTAGTACTAAAAGGACTCGAATCAATTCCAACCCCACTTTGAGAAATGTTAATTCTAATCAGCTTAATGTTCTTGCGCCTTGTGTCAACAATCAAATGAAGGAACTAGCGTTTATGACACGGTCTCAACATTCTTGAGCACACGAATCGATGGGGGTCAGCACTTGATCTCACACTCAAAAAGGGAAAGAAAAGCAGTTAAATTTGACATTCCCAACCAACAAAACTGTACGTGAAAGTGGTTATTAATTATTAGTCAAACAAAAAACAAATCGATGAATCATGTCTCGTCATGAATTCTTTACATAATTTGTTGGATATAAATTGTTGGCCCCACCCATTAGAATACATTACTACCCTATATATATAAATATGACCCCAACCGTTTGGAAACTTCGCAGAAATCCAGATTAGGTACGTAAGTGAGACAAATGAACAATATATTCTGTATATATATAGAAGACTAGTCTTCTTGATTTCTCTCATATATATATATCCCTTATTATTACGAAATTTATTCTCATATATATTGTATATACACTATAAGAAAACTATTTATTTGTGGTCAGTTAATTCTAATAAAATGATTATTTACAATTAAAATAAATTTATTTTAATCATAAATAATCTTTTCGACGTAATTAAATGATAATAAAAGTTCGTTTTTCTTGTAATGAGAGAATATTAATATTGCTCATGTGTGTAAATGGATGGGATAAACAAGTTGAGCTTATACTGTGTCATGAAACGAAGTATTTTCTTTGAGGATTTTCATTCACACTCATTAAATACAACTTGACTAGGAGTTAAGACCGATGTGCCACGACCACCGAAATGAAGTAGAGATAAAACATAAGTACTCGTGCTTGGCCTGCCATGTTTCATTTAGCAAATTAGACAAGCTTATTAATCGTGTATTTTTAATTCCTATTAAAATGAAGTAGCGAATTATCATGAATATATATATATATATATATATATATATATATATATATATATAGTCGGATATATCTCAGTCGTAGGGATACCGTCAAGAAGAAAAACAAGAAAAAAGAATAATTCATATGTTGTTTCTAGCTGCATGTCATGTCGACACTGCATGCATGGCCATCGAAAATGATTGGGTGTACCGTAGTACTGAATCATTATTATATCCACTTGGAGAAAGCGAAAAGAGATGGAAGTACCACGGCGCATTGAAAAAAGAAGCTTTCTTGTTTTCTCCTTATAAAATATTGATTCGACATACATCCCGATAAGTACCAATTAATATCATCACTATTATTCTTCTTTCTTGTTTTATATCTTCTGCTTTCTTTCTTTTTCCCCAAATAGGTATTTCATGATGCATGCCATTATATATCATCAGATTTAGCTTAATTTATATGCATACATGAGAGACTACAAAGTTGGATTCGTTGTACATATGCAAAGCTAGAGAAATATTGAAATTAATTACATTTCTTTATAGAAAAATGCTTAATATATAAACCACAGACAAATTTTACAAAATTAAACTCGTAAACTGACTTGACTTAGTTTGATATGTTAGATTGTAAAATATTGTATATAATATATTAATTATATGAAGTCACGTTAATTTATAAATTTACTTTTATAAAACATCTTTTGTGATTATACATACAGGCTTCTAACTTAATTTTGGAAGTGAGTACATCGAAATCATATAGATGGACCGGCATTGGGTCCTACTTAGCACATGAGTACTGAAACAACAGCTCATCCACATTGTCATGATAGGATAATTCTTTCCAGTGGGAACTGGGAAGTTTCTATGAAACTCTAATTTATGAATATTTTCTATACGAAGACTAGGTCTTCCTGATCTTCTATCCATTATTATTATGAAATTTATTCTCATATATAATATTGTAATTTAGAGAATATATTTAATATTGCTGTGTAACAGTACTGTACGTGTTGATCTACATATTAATTTGGGTGATTCAGTTGGAGGTTTCTATCGATTTCCAAAGACTGACTTTAGATTGATTAATTAAAGTTCAAATCGCCCAAATTGAGCTTAGACTGCGCGTTTTCTTGCAGAAGAAGAACGCGGTATCATTACCGTGGTATAGTTACTACATGATATATAGGACCCATTGCGAGCCATAATTATCTTAAAAAAGGAAAATTATCTATGCGTCAATTAAACATGATCTTGTCTGTCCGTCACAATCATGTATTAATAATCCATGACGATCCACTTATTTCCACTGATTTTAAAAAGTATTCATGACCTAGATTTCATCTTTTTGAAAATAATTTATTTTAACTTTGAGCATTAATATATATATACAGACGAACTAGCTAGCTAGGAAGAAATGGACAGAACATATATACTTGTCGGCTGTTGGATATTAGAAGATAATTAATTATATGATTAATGATATTTAAAGTTATAAAGCGTGTGAGTGCCGTATACTATCTTTTAAAAAAAATAAGTAATTATGAGATTTATATAAAAAAATTAACTTTTTTAATAATAAATCTCACTTTTTTTTTTAAATAACCCATAATTACACGTAGTATTAATTATAAAAAAAACTAACTGAAAAAAACTACCACCTTTAGGAAAGCTCGAGGAAATCAAGATTGCGTGCTATTGGATTTGTCTTTTCTTTTTTTTGGTTTGGGAAAATCTAAGAAACGAGCGTGCGGTGTGGGGGCAAAAAAAAAGGAGCTCAATCAAAATAAAATAATATATATATATAGTTGAACAGCTCAAAGCCCCTCACTTTTAGAATTGAAAGCTCGAGCTTCTTGAGAGAGTGAAAGATATGGCGATGGGCAGAATGGCAGAGCCAAAGATGGTGAAGACGTTGAACCCAGATGGGGGGAAGGTGGTCTGCACAAGGGCAGAGGTGAAGGTGGTGAAGCTGAGCCCAAGTGAAGAAGAAATGGACCGGCTTTACACAGAGCTATTGATGGTGATGGAGAAGCTGAGCCCGGGTGCGGGTCAGGAGGTCCAGCCAGAGCGGAAGTTGGTATTGAATTTCAGCCCCGGTGAAGAACGACCTCCCATATTCAGCAGGGAGAAGCCATGGTTAAAACCCAAAATCGGAGGTCTGATTCCGGCAAAGCGAAGGTTGGTGAAGCGTATGATGTTCGATTATATAGCAAGTTCCATCACCAATGTTTTCTGTGCTAGCCGTCGATCATCACATGACTAATCCATACCCAAAACAACAGAAACATCACCGTACTTCGATTTTCGTATCTTCTTGTTTTTAACTTGGTTACCTGTTTTTTATGGACAAAGATCATGATGATATTTGTAACTCGATATTGCCAATTCGCTACAGTTTACTTATCAGTACTCTGTTTTTCGTACGGTATGTTTTGGAGTTTTCGCTAGATTTCGCCTAGCTAGATTCTCCAAGTATATGCAGTCAGATTCATTGAAAACCGAGATCTGACACAGGATTTTCATGGGAGTTCGAAATTCCGTTCTAAAATTATAATCCTAACTTTAATATATTCATTCATGCGTTCATCTCACTCTCACTAGAGACTCTCAAATTTAATTTCATGAAGTTATACTTTTTTCTTAGGGATTATTTCTCAATTCATTTTTGGTGGTAGGAAAATATACACTTTTTTCTCATTATGTTTTGTTTGGTGGGGAATTTATATATAGTAAGTATTATATATAATCTAGCTCGATCGGAACCCTGCTGATGAAATGCGAGCAGTAGTCAAGGATATTGGAAACGAGCAAGACATGAATTTGGAATCTTGGATTAAGATATTGAACCGACCACAAATAGTTTTAATTAATGGGTCCAACTTTCAATATCGTACGTAGACTTGGTAGCTAATTATATGTTCAATATGTTCATGGCGCTTGTATTGACTGATGCCGACATATCTATGACCCCTGCATGCACCCAACTGCTTCCATGATGTGCCACTTATAATGCTTTTTGGCACCCACCCATTCTCAGTCAAGACATGCAATGTCTCAACTTATGCTCTTCTTGCGCTAGCTAGCAATCGTCTCCCTTTAGTGGGTCCTTGAATGTTAGCTAAAAACTACCAGTTTGGAGACTTGACATATATATATATATATATATATATATGCAAGAAAAATATATATTCAAGATCTTAAAGCTTGCGTGTCTGTACATAATCTGCAATTTTTTCTTGGAAATATTTAGCAGAGAATTTCTTAGGATTACCATCATCCTGGATATATGCATGTCTTACCTTAACCTTGTGTACCTTTTAAGGAAATAGCATGGATGCTACAGCAAAGCCTCAATGTTCAACCCACATATGCATAAACTTTAAAATACCACTTCATTCTGGTCTCCACACTTCTATCCAAAATTGTGCACACAGGGATGCCTACCTTCCAACAAGTTATATTCAAGGACGATCCATCATGAGCCATAAAATGTCAAAGTGATTATCTGTCAAAGGTCTTTTCATGGGGTACACCAATCGATCAAACCGTTTCCAAGTATCCATCCCCTCTATTTTCACCTTAAATGTAATGGCCTTTTCGTGGGGTCCCTCGAACTCTTTTCAAGTATCGATTCCCATGAGTTTCACCTTTAATTGGACGGTCCTGATGTTGTCTACTCAAGGTTACTTCTGCTTTTGACATGGATTCCAACAACTTCTTGGAAATTCCCAGCATCTGTCTCTAATCATTCTCTTGATTCGCTCGCTTATAAAGGATGTTGATGCCTGCATAAGTCTTTATTGGGGAACAAGAAGGGCAGCACAGTTTAGAATCAGTAACCAAAGAAGGAGATGTTGATGACACTGAAGCCAGGCGAGGAAGTGGCTGCGGCCATGGCAGAGCCAGAGAAGGAGCTGAAGGCAAAGCCATACGAGGAATTGATTAGAGCCAGGGCAGAGACATGCTTCAGATATGCTTCCGAACTAAGGGTGGAGGCGTAATTCCAGCGAAGAAGAGGTTGGTGAAGAGAATGATGTGGGATTACATTGTCAAATACATTGGCCCTGTTTTCTGTTTCAGTCAACCTTCTGCCTCTGCAATTCCCTAGGCCCATTCCCACAAGGCTAGCAACTACTTCAAGACGGTTTCACCGCTGAATTCTTTAAATTCTGGGTAAAAGGAACATAGTTCCTTACCCACGAAAGCTATAACATGTAGTCCAAAGCTTCTTTCTTCTTCTTTCCTCCTCCTTCATACCATTTGTATTTTGACACTGTTATTGGCTCTTTAAGCTTTAAGCAGGACAAAGGAAAAGGCTTTCTGGGTTTGTCTTTATGATGCAACTTATTTATGCTGCGAAAATGAAATGACTGGATTTTCACATCAATTTGACAAATTGGGCAGATCTGATATACAGTGAATTAGCTTCAGAGATGGTGGTTGTAAGTACTCCTTGGGGCTCCACTCAATTATCATCTAAAATATTCTCGAAATATAGCAACAATTAACTATCAAGTTCATGGCTAGCCTCATACATTTTTCTCCGGCAGAGGCTGAGAAACTGAACTGTCACTGTCAGGGCGATCGGTACATATTTCGATCATCAGCGCCCGCAGTTCTGTAAATTAAGCTATCTTTCTCAGCATACAAGAATTTAGACACCGAAGAAAAGAATGAAAAAAGGGACAAAAGCAAAACGAAAATGAAACCCAGTTAGAAACGAAGTCCATTAACAACAATCATCACCCTAACCGGCCTAAGATACAGATGAAGCAGGAGTGGTTTCATCAGCCCTACCAAGGAAGCCTTAGATAGATAGATAGATAGCCCGCACAAAATATAAGTCCAAGCTCGGCCCCATGGGTTTGGGCTTGGTTCAGACGATCGGATCATCGTTTCTGCCCAGAAAACAAGTATATAGTGTCCATTGAAAAGGATATATACCATTATAGATTATGGATTGTGCTAGTAGTATTTATTTAAAAAATATTAATTATTAAAATATTAATTTTTTTTACGTAAGTTTTATATTTATTTATTTTATTTAAAAAAAATATGTAGTGTTTACACATTTTATAATTGTAAATACTATTTTTCTTATAATATTTATAGACGTCGCAAATGAATTAGTACATAATTAAAAAAAATTAATGGTAAATATGGATTTAAGATATTAAAGCTTGGCGTAAATCGTTTAAAAAATAACGGGACCCATTATGAAAAAATGGATTTTTATTCATATAGGGTCCACTTTTTCAATGAGAAAATGGAAAAATGTTTTCTAACAAGTTGGGTTGGTCCACGTGTTTTGCCTTGAAGCAGGAAGCGAGGACTACGCTACAAAGACAATTTTATGACTAGCTATTTTTTATATAAAAATGATTATTTTTTCTTAAAATAAATTTATTTTCGATGTAAATAGTTATTTTTATTTTAAATATTAATTACAAATGTTCATTTTTCTTATTGTGAGTACTCATAGATACTCCTCTCAATAATTTGGATTGAAAAATGAAAATTCTTGTGTCTTGAATAATCTTGTGATTCTCATATTGTAAGTAATTTTAAGGCCACATATATATAAATATATATATATATATATATATATATATATATATATATAAATAGCTAGGTTTGCATCAAGATGTGACCATCTTTAAGCTTAAGATGATTTCCATCCAGTGTCCTATAACTATTTTTTTCTTATAATTTGAGCAAAAGTTTAGGAAATGCCCTCAAAACCTCCCTCCATCCGGATCCCTATTTTAGGAAAAATATTTAGAGAATGAACAGTAGTTCACAAATATAGAGAACTACTGTTCATCCCCTAAATCACTTTTATCAATATTTTATTCATTTCAATTAAATTAATTCTTCTTTCAATCATTTACATTTTCTCTCATATTCGTATTTGTTATGGTTTTAAATAATAATTTTAAAAATAATTTAAATAATTACAAAAATATTAAAAAATATTAAAAATAATTTAAATTTTTATTTAAAATATTCACTACTGTAATAGTTCAAAACATAAGAAAAAAATATTGAGTAGTTAAATTTGTAAATGGAAGTGAGAGAAAAAAGTAATAAAGAAATTATAGAGAAATATTATTTTAAGAGAATTGGGAAAGGATAGGGAATGAGATGTAGAATGTTTTTTTAAGAACAATAAAATTTAAGATAAAATTATAAGGAGTGTCATTTTTAGATAAAATTTAGGAAAAAATTTATTTAACAGATAGGAATGTTCTAAGCTCATGTTTAAGGTAATTGTTTTTTAAGAGCTAGAGATCATCTTCTCACGGATTTTGAAAACATAATTTGCACTCACATTCACAACCTACATGTGGGCTAGCGCGCTATGTATAACATGAACCCCATAGTCGATGCAACCAAAACGATGGAGAAAGCTAGAGGTCGTAATTGTAGGGCTACTCACATTCACAGCCTACATGTGGGCTACGTATAACTTGAACCTAATACTCATTGTTGTTGACCGTTTCTCGCGGAAGCCATTCGTAAGAACGAGTCTCTAGCTTCTCTTAAGTTTAGGAGCGCTTGAAGTGGTTTACTCTGAGTATTCATCACGTTCGTGGAATGTTGGAACTGCCCCATGATAAACTGAACACATGGGACACGTACCAAAGCTTGATGGAAGTTTCAACTATAAATATTGTGTTTGGTCCCCAGACTCACTCACTCAATGCCCTTCAGTCTTACACCATCTAAATAGAGTGAGTAAAGTTTGGAAGTGCCAAATATCAGTGAGAGAGTGCAGCGAAACCGTGAGGAACATCAATGGCTGGAGGTACTGGTTCTTTGTCATTAAACTTGTCGATTCTGTTTTAAAGTGTTTATTCTGCATTATAGAATCGTCATTTAGCTTACATTTGGTATCAAAGACCCGTTTTATCTCTGCCTTGGTGTTTATAGAATTTTTCTGTTCATCTCTGTTTTTAGGCCGAAAGCTTTGAAAAATTTTAAGTTTTGATTTTTGAATGTTTTTTATTCGAAAGAAGTTTAGAAATCACGTGGAAATAGTTTTTCTGAACTTTCTATGATTAAATACGTATTTTTTTACGTGAAAATGGTCCATGAAATCGTGATCTGCGAAACTGTCTAGAGGTTGAAGACGACCAAAATGACATGTAGTTTTAAGCTCTATTGAAAACAACATGTCTTTTAGTGGGGAAGTCGTCCATTCAATATTGATAAACGACACGTCGTTTTCAGTTTTGGTGAAAACGACATGTCATTTAGTTTGGAGCCATTTATTCAGTATGGAGATAAACGACATGTAATTTTCAGTTTTGTTAAAAACGACATGTCGTTTAGTTGGGCCAGCATTCATTAAGTATAGTGATAAAACAACACGTCATTTATAAGTTTAATAAAACGACATGTCGTTTATTTGGCCCTTTTTTTCTTTTAAATAATAAGGAAAACGACACGTCATTTTCAATTTTTGAAAAACGACATGTCGTTTAATTGGGTCAGTTTTTTCAAAAAAAAGAATAATAGTAAGGATCAAAAAAAAATTTCCACTTTTATAGATAGTCTGAAAATTGATCAGTTTTTTTGGGCCCATGCCCTTTGTGCTTATAATTGTTATGCTGTTTAGTTGTACTTATAATTTTTATTTGATTTAATTATATGCAATTTGGATAATTGTTGTACAAATTTATTTATTATGCTCGTATTTAGTTTGCATGAATTGATTAATTTTGTTCTATATTAATACATGCAATTGTTTGGATGAGTATATAGTTGAAGACATGAAATTAAATGTTTTGCATAATATTATAGTTTTGATTGTGCAATATTTATGCTTATATTATTAGAATATTTGTGCATAATAATAACATGTTTGTATTAGTTAAAATTATGTAATTCATAATATTAAGCTAGTCTTATGCAATTTAATATCTAGTGATCCATATAATTTTAATTAATTAGATAATAGTCACACATCTTTAATTAAATAAAATTATATATTATGATTGATTAGGATCACATAAAGAATATTATACATTAATTGTAATTAATTATACTTAATATAATAAATTTTTTCTCACAGGAATTTTTATTATATTTTTATTATTAATTATATTTAGTAAATGATTTGATAGTTTTATCATAAAATTTAATCTAAGATAGAATATATATCAAATTATAATCATAATATATCCGTAGAATTATGAATTAAGTAAATAATTTGATAAAATTCTGTCATAAAGAATGATTGAATCTACTTGAATTAAAATTTTAGTCCACAAACAATTTTATGTCATTAGATTCAATTTTTAAGTATGATTTACATTGGTAAAGAATGAAATTTTTTATTTAGGCCTCAGTTTTAACGTAAGCATCTAATTTATAATTTTATGCAGTTGTACAATCTGCAAATTTTTCTGATATGCATTATGATATCCCTAAACTTAAGGGAGATAACTATAAAGTCTGGAATGAGAGAGTTCTTATTCATTTAGGGTAGATGGACATAGACTGTGGCTATTAGGAAAGACGAACCACCAGTGCTCACTAATACCAGCTCTGCAACAAACATCACGCTTTATGAGCGATGAGAGCAATCTAATCGCCTCAGCATGATGTTCATTAAGACCAGAATTTCTGCTGGTATTTGTGCTTCTGTCGATCAGCATGAAAAGGTCAGAGACTTGCTAAAAGCTATTGATGAACAATTTGTCACTTTAGACAAGGCACTAGCAAGCACCCTAATCATGAAGTTCTCATCCATAACGCTCAGCAGTGTGAGAGGTGTGCGTAAGCACATTATGCAAATGAGGAACAATATGGCTCAATTGAAGAAACTCGAGGTTGAAATGCCGGAGTCCTTCCTGGTACACTATATCTTGAACACCCTCTCGCATCAATATGGACCCTTCAAAATCTCATACAACACACATAAGGATAAATGGTCAATTAATGAACTCATGACCATGTGTGTTCAAGAGGAAGGGAGACTGATGATGGAACAAGGTGAAAGTGCAATGCTGGCAACGCATGGAAAGGGCAAATCTCAAGCCAATCAGTAAGGGAAAGACAAAATACATTCCCAATGTGGTATTAAGAAAGATTCCAGGTATTTCTTCTGTAAAAAAAAGGGACGCATGAAGAAGGAATGCGCCAAATTTTATAAATGACTTGCAGACAAAAGTAATCCAACTTCATTTGTTTGTTGTGAATCTAATATGGTTAATATCAATATTAACACATGGTGGATTGATTCTGGATCAACAATCCATATTTCAAATTCCTTGCAGGATTTGCAAACCTAAGGAAGCCAATGGGAAGTGAGCAAAGTATCTTATCAAGAAACAATATGGGCTCGCATGTGGAAGCTATAGGAACTTGCTATTTAATTTTATCTAGTGGTTTGTTTTAAAGTTGGAAAATAACTTTTATGTTCCAAGTTTCTCTAGAAACTTGATTTCAGTTTTAAGACTTGTACATTTTGAATATTCTTTTAATTTTTCAAATTCATCATTCAGTTTATTTTATAAATCTGATTGTGTTGGGAATGGTACTTTGTCTGATGGTCTTTACTGCATTAATTTACAAAACAATGATACTTATGATTTAATGCATGTTCACACTAGCACTAAAATGTGTGTTATTAATGAGGATTTCTATAAATTATGACACTAGAGATTAGGTGATATCTTCATAGATAGAATTAAAAGATTAGTAAATGAATGGGTACCTAATACTTTGGATTATACTGATTTTGAGACTTGTGTGGACTGCATAAAGGGAAAGCAGACCAACAAGTCAAAGAAATGTGCCAATAGGAGTTCAGATATATTAGAGATCATACATCCTTATATATGTAGTCCAGACATAGACTCACATGGTCAGAAATAATTCATCTCTTTTATAGATGATTACTCACGATATATGTATCTCTACATGCTTCATAACAAGAACGAAGCATTAGATGCCTTTACAATCTTTAAGGCTGAAGTAGAAAAATAATGTGGTAAACAAATTAAGATCGTGAGATTAGATAGAGATGGAGAATATTTTGATAGATATACAGAGGATGGACAAGCACCTGGGTCATTTGTAAAGTTTCTTCAAGAGCATGGGATTCTTGCTCGATACACCATGCCCTGTTCACCAGACCAGAATGGTATAGAAGAAGAAATCGAACATTATTGAATATGGTGTGGAGTATGATTAGCAGCTCCAATCTTCCTAAATCCTTGTGGGCTGAAACACTTAAAACGACAGTCTATATATTAAACCAAGTTCTAACCAAGGTTGTTCCTAAAACGCTATTTGAATTATGGAAAGGTTGAAAACCGAGTTTGCAATATATGTGGGTTTGGGGATGCACATCTGAGGTGAGAATTTATAATCCACAAGATAAGAAACTAGACCCAAGGACCATTAGTGGGTTTTTCATTGGATATGCTGAAAGGTCTAAAGGTTACAGATTTTATTGTCCATCTCACAGTACTAGGATTAAGGAATCAAGAAATGCAAAGTTTTTTGAAAATGACTTGATCAGTGGGAGCGATCAAACTAGGAATATAGTTTCTGAGAATGATCATTCAAAATCTCAACCTTCCACCTCAAGTGATAGATTGATTATTGTTTACAACACTCCTTAAGTACAAACTGGTGCTGAACGACCAATCATTGAAGTTCTACAAGCTGCTGATGACATTCCAATAAATCAGGTAGTTCAAGAGTTGCTAAGAACTTTTGAACAACGAGTTGAAGCACATACTTCTCAGGAAGATGATGGTATAACATTAAGAAGATCTACTAGAGCAAGGAGATCAGCAATTCCTAATGATTATGTTGTGTATCTGCAAGAATCTGACTATAACATTAGAGCTGAAAATGATCCCGAATTCTTTTCACAAGCTATAAGTTGTAAATAATCAGAATTATGGTACAATGCCATGAAGGAAGAGATGAATTCTATGAAGAGTAACGGAGTCTAGGATCTTGTTGAGTTGCCTAATGGTAAAAAAATGATTTGATGTAAATAGGTCTTAAGACTAAGAAAGACACATTGGGCAACATTGATAGATATAAGGTAAGACTCGTTGCTAAGGAATTCACTCAAAAAGAAGGAATCAATTACACGAAAACTTTCTCTCCTGTATCTAAGAAAGATTCATTGCTTGTTATTTTGGCATTAATAGCCCATTTTGACTAAGAGTTTGCAACAAATGGATGTGAAAACAATATTTCTCAATGGACATCTAGAGGAGGAGGTTTACATGAAAAAGCCTGAAAGATTTCCCTCTAGTGATGGTGAGCAATTGGTTTGCAAGCTCAAGAAATCCATATACGATTTAAAACAAACATCCCGCCAATGGTATTTGAAATTCCATAATGTAATTTTTTTATTTGGTTTTGTAGAAAACATTATGGATCAATGTATATACTAAAATGTCAGTGGGAGTAAAATCTATTTTCTTGTTTTATATGTGGATAACAATTTGCTAGCAACCAATGATAAGGGTTTGCTGCATGAGGTGAAACAATTCCTCTCTTAAAATTTTGATATGATGGATATGGGTGAGACATTTTATGTCATTGGCATTAAAATCCATAAAGACAGATTTTAAGATATCTTGGGTCTGTCTCAAGAAACCTGTATTAATAAAGTTTTACAGTGATTTCGGATGAAAGATTGTTCACCAAGTGTAACTCTCATTGTGGAGGGTGATATGTTCAATTTGAACCAATGCCCGAAGAACGACCTTAAAAGAGAACAAATGAAGAACATTCCATATGCTTCTGCTGTCGGAAGCCTAATGTATGCTTAGGTCTGTACAAGACCTAACATTGCATTTGATGTGAGAATGTTGGGACGATATCAGAGTGATCCAGGTTTAGACCACTGGAGAGCTGCAAAGAAAGTAATGAGGTAGTTCAAGGAACCAAAGAATACATGCTTCTGTATAGATAGATGGACAATTTGGAAGTAATTGGCTACTCAGATTCTGATTTTGCTAGCTGTATTGATTCACGCAAATCAACATCAGGATACATTTTTTTTATGGTCGGTGGAGCTGTATCATGGAGGAGTGCTAAATAGACTTTGACTGCCACTTCCATTATGAAAGCCAAGTTCGTCTCTTGTTTTGAGGCTACTTCACATGATGTTTGGTTTAAGAATTTCATTTCTGGGTTTAGAATTATGGATTCTATCTCTAGGCCATTGAGAATGTATTGTGACAATTCAACTGCTTTTTTATGGCTAAGAACAACAAAAGTGAGATTCAAAATAAACACATCAACGTTAAATATTTAGACATAAGGGAAGGTGTTAAAGAAAAGAAATTGGTCATTGAGCACGTCAGCACTGAGTTAATGATTGCTGATCCTTTGACTAATGGCATGCCACCGATGAAATTCAAAGATCATGTAGTGAATATGAGACTTGGTTCTATTATGTAATTTTTCAATGTATTAACAATGTTATTTTGATGAAATTTTTAATTATTTTTATTTTTTTCTCATATTGATGTACACCTTAATTTAATTTTGAGAAAATTCATCTGTGTTAGACCAATAATAAACATAGGGTTTATTCATTAAGAAATTGTTGCCACATAAATTATAATGTTTAAGAAATAAATACTTAGTAATACATGGAAGGTAATACTCGTCATTAGAGGACTTATCGCCAAAATTCATGTATTTATTACTTAAATACAGATTATCGATGGATTTAAGATGAAATATTAGATTAGAAGTGTGGACCAAGTGAGAGAATGTTGACCGTTTCTCACGGAGGTCGTTCGTAAGAACGAGACTCTAGCTTCCCTTAACTTTAAGAGCATTTGAAGTGGCCTACTCTGAGTATTCATCACGTTCGTAGAACGTTGGAACTGCCCCCATGATAAACTGAAGGACGCGTAGCCACCAAAGCTTGTTGGAAGTTTCAATTATAAATACTGTGTTTGGACCACAGACTCACTCACTCAATCTCTTTCAGTCTTACACTATCTAAATAGAGTGAGTAGAGTTTGGAAGTGCCAAATATCAGTGAGAGAGTGCAGCGAAACCGCGAGGAACATCAATGGTTGGATGTACTTTTTTTTGTCATTAAACTTGTCAATTCTGTTTTAAAGTGTTTATTCCACATTATAAAATCTTCATTTAGCTTACAATTGCAGCCAAAAGGATAGAGAAATTAGCTAGAGGAACTTCCTTGTAGAACCCACAAAGATAGAGAAAGATCTGCCAAATGGTTTCTGTTGTTCCATTTAGCTTGTATCTGTCCTATCTATAATGGAATGATCTTTTAATTGCCATTTTCTATCTAGATTAATATTAGTGGGCGCGATATTCCTTGTGCAAGGATCTGCCATTATTGTGGGGTTCTTTGTGGTGGGACTAAGCACTGATACGTGCCAGAATATTCAATATTTTCCATGTGTATCGTGCATTTGTTTACTATAACGTGTGCTTGATAATAAAAGTTTGTCTTAATCTTTCTGTCACGTACCTACCTCTTTTCATGCAAAGAGAACAAAATTTTAGAAAAGCGACGATAATTATATATAGAAATTAAACATTGAGAGTTTTGGAAACCTAGTTCTCCTAGGATCATCCACTTCATTTATATTTTATCACATCCAGAAATTAATGTTTCTAATTACTTTTTGTCTATCTTCACAATAATGATAGGGTGAATTACAAATTTATATGGCGGTGGTCATATTTCTTTTCTGGGCTGCAACACATTTGGTCATATATATAGTTTCTTTTCCCCATTTTTGCTTTTCCTTATACCACAAAAATTTATTTTCTGTCTTTCCATTTTCTTTAGGAAAGTAAATAACAGCTGGTTTGGAATTGTACTAATGAATCTAATTCATGAGCTGCAAAATCCCAGCCCAAAGCGAAAGAAGTGCAAGAAAATATTTATAGATCAAGTCATGATCATCAAGAACTTCAAATCGATACATCTAACCTAGACAGCATGATGAGCTGCCCCCGGCCAGCTAAGAATCAGAGCCTGCAAGTAATAAAGTAGATGAGCATTTTTCAAAGGGTTTTAAATAAAGTGGCATGCATGCTTAAAATGGGGCCCGATCCTAACTTTATAACCTACCTATCATATGATACATTCAACTAATTCGAGAGGTTAATTAGGGAAAAGTGATTTTTATACATGCATGAGATCAGATAGTTGGATGCCTCACAGGGCAATTTTCAAATAGAATACTAAATTAAACTCATCCAAGCAAAAGACGAAGAGGCCGATGAAGATCGAAAATTTAGAGTTGAAATTTAGAAGCTGAAAGTGGGTATACGTTTAATTTATACCCTTCTTTTGATTCACATTTTTGGGTATACGTTTCCAGGAAATTTCCCTTCAGATTTTCCCAGTAAGCTTCCTGATCATCAGCCCAAAAAAATATTATTCTAATATTCATCAATATTGCTTTAATATTGGACGTGCAACGGACACATAAATGCCTTGATCTCTTGATTAATTCTAGAATAATTCTACTCTTAAGCCACTTAAATCTCCAACACCGCACACTCCGGCTGAGCTGGCTTTTTTTCGTTTTTAAAACCATTAATCATTACCTCCTTTTTTATTCCCTCGAGGAACTCTAGACTTAATCCCCTTCCTTTTCTTTTCCCTGCCTTTTTTGATTTGTTTTTGTTTTAGTATCTTCCAGTCTTCCTCCTTTTGCTTAACACATCTTGTTATATTTAATATAGATTGTGATATTAAATATGTGCATTTATTGAGTATAAGTTATTATGTATTTACGTGAACCATTATCTCAAAGAGATGCATTGGTTCAGTGGTAATGGTATGTTGTTTCAAATGAAATGGTAGGAGTTTGAAGCTCCACAAGTGCAATTTGATTTATAATTTTGTGAAGAGTTGGACTTGGACAGACATAATGCTTGGGCCAACCAAGCCTTGCACATGGGCCAAAGAGTCACAACACTTGTGTGTTTGCATATGGGCCGAATAGGCACTTTGATATGGTGCAATGTTTCAAAAATCAAATTAATTGAAAAAGCACTTTTGGAGACTCAAACCAGTGCCCTCCCTTTCCCAAGTGAGGCACCTGTTAACCACTAGGCTAAGCCATACCCTTTGGTCTTTAAGTGAAACATCATAACCTTTAAATCAGTAACTGCCAGTAGAAAAGTCACAAGTTAAGAGTTGTGATCTTTCACATGGTGTCACTTCATTCTCTATAAATAGGGGATGAGACGCACGAATTTCATTCATTCCATTCTCTCATATTTTCAGTCACTTGCACAATTTTGTAGAGAAACTCTGAAGGAAAAACTTCATAATTGCTATTTGCAGTTGGTGACTTTGTTGTATCCTAGAGGTGAATTGCTTGTAACCCGGTAGCAAACTCTTTCTAGTGGGGGCAATTATTACCTTAAAGATAGTGATCAACACGCCTCAAAGTCGCATTTATTTTTCAGATTACTGTATCCGCACAATTTTCTTTAACACATCTCTCTCTTTCTCTTTGATATCCCTTTATCTCTCCCTCTCTGGAGCATATCTGTTTGTTTTAGAAGATAGCAAGATTTTTATTTACTTTGCTTCCAGTTCCTTCGAGTTCTCTTCCGGCCCTCTTCTATCTTAAAAGTATACAAACTTGTTCTTTGATAGCTTTTCCATATTTTTTTTTCGAGAAACGAAATATACATCATTCATCAATCATCAAGAACGGCACGAAGGATTTCAGAAAAATAAAAAAAAGAAAAAGGAACAGTTGGATGGACAAAAAGAAGTAAAGACCCAGTTGTCAATAGCTGAACTTACTTTAGTTATATAAAGTCGAATTGAGCAAAGAAAAGCTTCTATTTGGGAAAGAAAGTTTACACCTTTCGGAAAAAGTAATCCATATACAGAAGCCCAAAAATAGAGGAAAGCCACAAAACACAGAGAAACGTTTGTTCTTTTCAATGCCATTGAATTGAGATTTGCTATGCGTAGAGGCTCACAGATGGTAAAGCATGCTTATTTCTCTGTTCCAACTACTTCATTTTAAGTAAAAAGCTCTAAGCATGATAAAAATGAAAACTTTATGCTAATAGTTTCAGTGGTGTTCTTTTCTAGGTACCAGTCGATTCTTCCATGTCTTTTTTGGATAATGAAAACTTGGGGCTCGTTTTCTCTCTCTTGAGTGACTGAACTCCGATTTTGGGAGGGAGAGAGGGATTCGGCAGAGGGAGGGGGAGGGGGGAGAGCAAAGAAATGAGGGAGGGGGGGAGAGGGATTCACAGAGGGAGGGAGGGAGAATGGATTTGGCAAGGAAGGGAGAGAGAGAGAGAGATTATTAGACCATTTTTAAGAAACCGGTTTGCCACATCACTAGTGTGTGGGGTTGGAGAGTAAACCGGCCTAAGAATAGAAGTACTGTTAATTCTAATTCCCATATATAGCAATTAAACAAGGATCTTATAACTAGCTAGAGACTTTTTATTATTAACGTCGCTAAATATATATGGCCCAACCCATAAAAGTTTCCTAAGCACCTGGACATGACCATGCATGTATATATGCTTCAGGAGTTGTCAGAATAAAGACAATATAAATATGATTATTAATATTTAATATTATGATCACGACAGAAGAAAAATATCATTAAAATTATTGTAGCCACGTACGTATATCATATTGTACGTAAATATGATATCATGCATGAATTCGAAACGACCACGAAATAACCATCAACATACAGACGAATGAGCTAGACAACTAGCCATTTCTTCTCTTGTTTAATTCCCCTTCAATTGGTTGATGAAAATGACACGCGTACATGATTTTTCTTTTCAAAGTATTAGACTTGGAGTTGAGTCATGCAGCTAGCTAGCCATTTCTTCTTTTGTACGTTTGTTCTCATCAAGCAGTCAATCATGAAGAAACCAAAGTTCATATATGTTGTTATTATCAGTCAGGTTGACGTGATATATATATATATATATATATATATAGAAAGTCGGCCTATAGGCTGAGACGTATATAGGCCGTATGGAGCGACATGATTATTGAAACCTTCGAAAGTTGAACATTTTGGCCTGCGTTCACAACTAAAACCATTGAACAAAAAGAGTACGTACGATTTATAGATCATAAACTTTTGGTATTTACTATTTTTTTAATAGATGATAAAAAGATTATTATTATTTTTTAATAGATGATAAAAAGATTTATAGCTAAGTACTTAAATAAATTCACATTATAAAAAAATTATTTATTTACGGTCAGTTAATTTCAATAAAATAATTATTTATAACTAAAATTTATTACAAAGTTTTTTAATTACAATAAATTAGTCACAAAAATTCATTTTTTTTATAATAACAATTAGCCTAAAATGTCTATATTTTTTTATTTTACTTAAACGTTGAAAAAATAACTATATTATCTAGCTACTAATTTAATTACTATATCCTTTGGTTCCACCCGTACGTGACCTGCATGCATGTTTGATCAGATGATTCGTAAATTAATATCGACTTTGATTTCCACTTTGGTCCATCCAATTAATTGGATTTTAGAGAGCTGCAGATATATCTTACTGAATATTATATATTGGTATGTATATATAACGTGTAAAGGCTAGCTAACAATAGTTTTGAATAAATCTAACTCATCATGCATTCCGTTACATTCAGAGGAAGGTGGGAGGAAGAAGCACTTCCATTGATGCTGATTTATTCTAAGGAGCAGAGAATCAAATTAGGCCGGTACTGGAATTAATATATATGATATTGTCGACGCACGGATTCACCATTTGAAAATGTTTATATGCATGTATATAGAATTATATGAAATATGAGAATAAAAAAATAAAATCACATATTTTTAAGTTTAGAATTTTTTTTATATTTATATCCCGGCCCGAAAGAAGAAAAAGATAAGAGGAAAACATGATGTAGCTAGCTAGGATCTCGATGGTTATGAATTTCCATATACCATGTTTTTTTATCAGGATTCAGGATGCTTCTCGGAGATTGCCAGGAACTAGAAGCAGCTAGCTAGAGTCATGCATGCATGGATCATATATATATATATTAAAAATTTAGACTGACGTATGGCTTAATTCACAACCAAAAGTTGGAGTATGGTCCAAAAGAAAACCGAAAAGATCAAAGCATGCATGCACCCTTTTGGCATCTGCTTGTTGTCACCCAGAAGATCAGAAAGGTGACAGGCACTAGCTAGCTCGGGGTGATCAGAAAAATTAGTTTCCCGCCAATCTTTCGTGGAACGTAAACTCATGATCATGCTTTGGTAAGCAAAACAAAGGGAACCAATGTGCAAGGTGTTTCTTCGTTATTGCTATCCTAACCCATAAAAGACGGTAGGAGATGGCTGGATGACACGTGTCCTCACCTACTCGCTCGTCACCAAAGCCTAGTCTCCAAGCCTACCTCCCGGCCCTTCCCCATTCGCTCTTTTGCCATTTATTTAACAGATCGAATCTCAGAACTTCACACAAAAGTACAAAACATATCAGAAACAGAGGGGAGAGAGAACGCCGCGGAGACAGGGAGGGGTAGTAGTACTGAAGCTGATGAACAAAAGTGGAAAAATGGTGCTCTACGAGGTGAAAGAGCTGGATCACAGGCTGGTGATGCCGAAACCAGATGAAGATCCCGTCGGACCGAAGACAGCGCCGGTGCCACTGCGGTTCAAGCCTAAAGCCGGAAGCGTTTTTCCAGCAAAAAGAAGGTCGGTTAAGCGCATGATACTCGATTCCTTCATCCAATTCCTCGCCCGTAATTTCCGTCGTCCCGGCCGTCCCTCTTCCTCTGCGGCCTCCCAATCCAAGAATTTTCGACCACCAAAATCTGCAAATGCAAAGCAGAGTAAGATCATACACCCGTCCTTACCATAGCATGGTCGTAATCCCAAGCTGTGTGATTCTCTGCATATTCCGACTAATGGTAATCTGTGGGTATTATTTTCTGTTTTTTTTTTTTTTTTCCAGTAGTACTCATTCAAGGCACAGTCACCTTGGGGATCGATTATTCATGAGATTAGGTTGCCTTTGAATACTTTTGTTGATGTAAAGATTTGTCATCTTATTTCGCCTTTTGGCTTTCACAGTAATCATTAATTAATGCATGGTGTAGTACCTTCTTCTGCGCTTTTTAAGTTTCGCCGGCGATTCCCATGGTAAAATAAGTTCGCGGTGACAGTACCCAAAGTTGGGAACTTTTGCAGATTTCCACAGTTGTTTGTGTATGTTTATGACTAGATCTGACACGGTCTGAAAATTCCTGAGCACACGAATCAATGGTGGTCAGCACTTGATCTCACCCTCAAAAAGGGAAAGAAAAGCTGTTAAATTTGGCATTCCCAAGAAACAAAACTGTACGTGAAACCGGTTCTTAAATATTTGTCAAACAAAAAACAAATCGATGAATCATGTCTCGTCAATTCTTTACATAATTTGTTGGATATAAATTGTTCGCCCCAGCCATGAGAATACAGTACCCTATATATATATATATTACCCAACCGTTTGGAAACTTCGCAGAAATCCAGATTAGGTAAGTGAGACAAATGAACTATTTATAAGCTGATCAATGCAAGCTGATAAAAGATTAGGTCGGTTGTATTCGTTGAAAAAAACATACAACTTGGTCTCACCACCTAAATGAAGTAGAGATAAAACATGACTCGTGCTTGGCCTGCCATGTTCCATTTAGCAAACACAAGCTTAATGAAGTAGCGGATCTCAGTCGCAGGGATACCGTCAGGATCAAGAAAAACGAGAAAAAAGAATAATTCATATGTAGTTTCTAGCTGCATGCATGCGTCGACAAGTACTGCATGCATGCATGACCATCGAAAATGATTGGGCGGGGCATAATTAATTTTTCTAAAAAATTATCAAACATTAATTTGCTTTTGGGTGTACCGTAGTACTGAATCATTATTATATCCACTTGGAGAAAGCGAAAAGAGATGGTAGTACCACGGCGCATTGAAAAAAGAAGCTTTCTTGTTTTCTCCTCTTAGTCATGATAGGATATATAATTCTGTGCAGTGGGAACTAGGAAGCTTCTATGAAACTCTAATTTATGAATATTTTCTATACGAAGAGTACTACTCTTCCTGATCTTCTATCCATTATTATTTTGAGATTTATTCTCGTATATATATATACTAGCAGTGGCAAATGTGACATCTGCCAAATTAAAAAAAATATATATATATATAACTTCAAATATTAAAATAGTCTAATGTTTTAGAATAAAATTATTATTTATTTATATTCATCATTTATTATGAAATTTAAATTATATTAACAATTCAAATTAATTAGATAGTTTTTTTTTCTTAAAAATATACAGTAAAACTTCATCATTTATTTAATGATGAAAAATTAGTATTTTATAAATTGAAATTGATTTTTAGTGTATGATATAATATTATTATTTAAATTATGTTAAAACTCTAATTATTTATATAGTTTTACTTTCTTAAAAATATTTAATAAAATTTTATCATTTATTTAATGATGGAAGATTAGTATTTTATAAATTAAATTTGATAGTTTATGTATGATATGCTATTTATTTAGTAAGTTAAGGATATTATCATACTTAAATTATGTTAAAATTCTAATTATTTATATGGTTTTAATTTCTTAAAAATATTTAATAAAATTTCATCATTTATTTAATGATGAAAGATTAGTATTTTATAAATTAAATTTGATAGTTTATGTATGGTATGCTATTTATATATTAATTATTTAAATTTTAAATTAGTTTAAATCAGTGTTTAAATTTCTATTGTTAGATCAAATCTAAGGACTTAAAATAAATGGTTGAGATTAATTTCTTAAAAATATTTACTAAAATTTCATCATCTATTTAATTTATTCTGTGGTATTTTGTGGTGATTTTGTTGTGATTTTGCTGTGGTTTTGTTGTGATGATGTAGAGAGGGATGCGGATTGTGGTATTACGTTGCACACTGGCATTCACATGGACGAACACAAAAAGAAACAGAAAAACCAATCATATATGCGAAAAAAAAAGCCTCTTTATTGTTCATTACTGTTGATGAATAATAAAAAACAGTAATAAGAAGATAGCTTCTTTTAAGTTATAAGAAGATATTGTTTAGAGAATATTTTTTTTTTTGATAGAAAGATCATATCATTCATTCATCAGAAATCAAAGTGATTACAGACAATTATCAAGCCAAACGGCTTGAGAAATACAGTCCGGAATACAATTCCACCAAATAGCCATACTATCAACTTGAAATGCAAACCTAGCCAACTTATGGGCTACCATATTACCCTCTCTATAAACATGAGAAAACATACAGGCTGTAAAGCATGGTACCAGCTTCTTAATCTCATAATATAACACACCTAATAAAGAATTAGACATGCTATCATCATTAAGGGCTTCAATACATAATAAACTGTCACTCTCCACCACTAACTGAGAAACACCCATAGAGACACACTGTTGCAAGCCTCTAAATATGGCCAGAAGCTCAGCGCCCTCGGACCCTTCCATTAAACATTCAGCTCTACTCATAGCCATAAGAATACCACCCATTTCATCCCTCAAAACAGCACCTACACCTGCCTTGTCCCGTTCTGAGAAAACAGCAGCATCCACATTTAATTTAAGCCAACTCGTGGGAGGTAATTTCCATTTGTAATGCTTCAAAGCTTGGACTCTTGATTGGCCTTGAACTTGATCAGAGCTTTTCAGCAAAACCAGTGCACTTTCAGCCACCTTAGCAGGACTTAACAACTCCTGAGCATGTACCCACTTATTTCTTCTAAACCAGAATCCCCAAGCCAAAGCAAATAAAGTAGGCAGCTTCTCATGCATTTTCCTCTCACACATTTGAAGAGCCAATTCAAATAAAGTAAGTTGCTTATCCAGAAAAAAATCAGGGAGGTAAAGACGCCACACACCTTGGAGAGCTGCACAGTTCACCACGGCATGGGTTGTATCTTCCTTCTCCACAAGACAGAATCTGCACAAATCATCTGAGAGGACATGTTTCTTCACCAAGTTCACTGCAGTAGGAAGCCCATCCCTACACGCCCGCCAACCAAAAATCTTTATTTTATGCGGTACTCTCATTTTCCACAAGTGTTTCCAGAATTTTTGATGAGCATGCATATTAGAAGATTCAGCATACTGCATTCCCATATGTGAATAAATGAACCTATAACAGCTTCTCACACTGAATAATCCATTTCTTTCAAGTTCCCAAACTCTCCTATCTTCAACCTCATCTGAGTATAGAGGAATTTTAAGAATTTCTGATACTAAATTTGGATTGAAGAGGGCCCTAAGCTTTTGCACATCCCACATATTTGCATTCTCAACAAACAAAGAATTCACCACAGCAAAATTTATACTCTCATTTCCAGCACCTCCTTCAACTGACAGTGGGAGATGTCCAGGAATCCATTTATCATGCCATATATTAACCAATCTCCCATTTCCGATACGCTACCGACAGCCAGCTTCTACCCATTTTCGAGCCTCCCAAATACCCCTCCAAGTATAGGAGGGACATCTACCAAGACTTGCATTCATGAAGCTAGTGTGAGGGAAATATTTAGCCTTTAATAATCTGTGTAATAAAGACCCTACGTCTTGAGATAATCTCCATCCTTGTTTAGCTAGTAACGCAAGATTAAAACTTCTCAAGTCTTTAAAACCCAATCCTCCATTAGACTTTTGCTGACACAATTTAGACCAACTCAACCAATGAATTTTCCTCTCAGCTCCTTTTTGACCCCACCAAAACTTTGACATCAACCCTTCTAACTCCAAACAAAAGCTGGAAGGGAGGAGGAAACAGCTCATTGTAAAGGTGGGTATAGATAAGGCAACAGCTTTTAGAAGAATCTCCTTCCCCCCTTGTGACAACAGCTTCTCCTTCCAAACTTGAAGCTTTTGCCATACCCTTTGTTTTATAGACTGAAAAGCGCTTTTCTTTGATCTCCCTAAGATCGGAGGAAGACCCAGATATTTTTCATATTGTTGGATTTCACAATTACTCCACAGGTTTTTAATCTCAATTTGAGTGACTTCACTTACATTTCCACTAAAAACAATAGCTGTCTTTTCTTTATTAATACGTTGGCCTGAAACTTTTTCATAATGTTCCAACAAAGATTGTACCCTCCTATTTTCAGCCACCTCCGCCCGACAAAAGACTACACTATCATCCGCAAAAAGTAAGTGGTTAATGAGAGGAGCACCACGACAAATTTTGACTCCAGATATTTCATTTCTCAACCCTGCCCTTCTTAATAAAGAGATCAGCCCTTCAGTGCAAATGAGAAATAAATATGGGGATAATGGATCCCCTTGTCTTAATCCCCGAGTAGGAATTATATTGCCTCTCGCTTTCCCATTAATTAAAACAGAAAAGGAGACAGATTTAATGCAAAACATGATCAGCTCAACAAAACTCGGATGAAACCCCATCACTTCCATTACGGACTTAATAAAAACCCACTCTACCCTATCATAGGCCTTGCTCATGTCTAACTTCAAGGACATAAATCCCTTCTTTCCTTTCTTTTTGTGCTTCAGAAAATTGACTAGCTCATAAGCAATTAAAACATTATCAGAAATAAGATGCCCCGGGACAAAAGCGCTTTGACTCTCACTTATAATACAAGGCAGTACAGCTTTGAGACGATTAGATAGAGTCTTTGCAATAAGTTTGTAAAGCACGTTACACAAACTAATTGGCCTAAAATCACCCATTTTAACCACACATTTCTTCTTGGGAATCAAGACAAGATGAGTATGGTTTAGAGAAGTAGGGAAAGAACCTGAGTTGAGTGCGTGAAGAACTGCTGCAGTGATATTGCCTCCAACCACATTCCAATATTTTTGGAAAAAGATTGGAGGCATCCCATCCGGACCCGGGGACTTTGTTGGGCTCATTTGATTCAAAGCTGTCTTAACTTCTTCTGCTGTGAACTCCTTCATCAAGTCTGAATTCATTTCGGCTGAAACTCTCCCTGACAGAGAACCTAAGAACCCCAAAGAATCAGCATCCGTATCTGGGGATGAACTAGTGAATAAGTCTTTAAAAAAATCAATAATAACCCTATCCCTCTGAACACCTTCTTGCCACACACCAAATTCATCTTGTATCTTAAGAATCTGGTTCTTTCTCTTCCGTTGAGAAGCCTTCATATGGAAATACTTCGTATTACAATCACCCTCCTTAAGCCACAAAGCCTTTGACCTTTGTCTCCACATGATTTCCTTTCTCTCTAACCAAATCTGTACTTGACTCCTTGCTACGTTGAGTTCTTCAATAGGAACCATATCCGGGTCCCTCTCCTGCAGATTGTGTAAAATTTTCTGTGCATTATTGAGTTTAGCCTGAACATTACCAAAACTTCTTCTATTCCATCCTTGCAGCTGATTTCCACACTCCTTAATCAAACCCGAAGCCTCATTCATAGTAGCTGGGCCCTCACTCCTCCCCCAAACCCCTTTGATAATGTCTTCACATTCCACCTCACCAACCCACATGGCTTCAAACTTAAAAGATTTTTTAACAGAACGAGAGCCAACTTCTCCTTCTAAGTTTAACCAAATAGGTAAATGGTCGGAGTAGGCGGCCACACCATGCGTCACATGGGCTCTAGGAAAACTGGCCCACCACTCAGAATTAACCAAGCACCTATCAAGCCTTTCTCTAATGCATTTATCCCCAGCTCTACGGTTTGACCAGGTAAACTTTGGCCCTAAATAACCCAAATCCCTCAACCTACAGACATCAACTACCTCTCTAAAATCTCTAATCTGCCTTTCAGGTCTAGGATTGCCCCCGCTTTTCTCGTGGGCATGTAATATCTCATTAAAATCGCCCAACACCAACCACGGTTTATCATCATCTCGACATAGGGATTTAATTAGATTCCATGAATGATGCCGTAAATGGGTTTCGGGAAACCCATAAATAGCAGTTAAAAACCAGTGGCCTTGCCGCAAACATGAATCTTTAATAATAGCATCAACATGATTAGAAGAATAATTAATGACAGATAAATCTATCTCAGCATCCCATAATAACGCTATGCCCCCTTTCCTTCCTTGAGAACTAATACCCAAACAATTTTGAAAACCTAACTTGTACTTACAGGATTCCATTTCGCGAGAGGACAATCTGGTCTCCTGCAAGAACAATACTTCGGGTCCTTCCCTCTGAATTAAATCACAGAGGGTGCGAATACCACGTGGGTTCCCAAGCCCACGTGCATTCCAGCTGCATATTTTCATGGCTCTCGGCGTGGCTGCTCCACAGCCACCGCCGATATCTCTGATTGCGGAACGGGGGTCCCATCCACTGCTGGTTCTTGAGCCACTGCCATTCGCTTTGAGGAATGCCCATCAGAATCGCCTACCGTCTTCTCCCCTTTTCGTTTTCTGGAAATCCCCTTCAGCGCCTCACGCCCGAACTTAAGTTTCTGAAAAACTGGCTTTGTCGTTTCATGAAGGACCGAAGTGCGTTTCCATTTCTTGCTATTAACTCCATCAGGCCTTTTGATAAGGCCCTCCTCATGAAATGCAACCGGATTGATTAGGCCCATTTGTGCTGGCCCACCAGGCCTTTGGACATTATTGTGAGCCTTAGTCGATTCTTTCTCCGAAATCATAATATATTTCGGCCCATTACCCCTTTTCCGTAATTTCTCACCCTGGTCTGGATGCCCCTGCCTCCCACGTTCCGGAATAACCGTTTCCTGACAAACTGCAGCTGTTTTCGTTGCAGGTGGGTTTTCGGACGGAGCAGAAGCACCACCTTCCATTACCATATCTGGTCCCCTCTCAATCGCTTCTGTACTCGCCACCTCCTTTGAGCCCGCATCCTGAGATATTCCTGGGGAAGGACCGGACCCCAGCTTGACGGGATTGCGTCCTCTGTTTTCCACCTTTGATGGTTGCACTCCTGCCCGAGTACCAGCTCGGAGCCACATACCATAAGGAAAGTCCTTTACAGAGACCACCTCAGGATCTCGTTTAGAATTGACACACTCCTTTTCGCTATGTCCCAAGCATCCACACCGGTAGCAAAATATGGGAAGTCGTTCATAAGAGAAACTGACCCACACTGGTTCTCCGCCTCCAATCGTGAATTTGGAACCCCGCAGCAGAGGTTTATCAACTGGCAGTAGGACTCGTACTCTCAAGAACTGACCCCATTTCATATCCCCTGCCTCCACATCCACCTCCTCAACCGTACCCATTTTCGAGCCTAATATTCGACCAACATATTCTGTGCGGGCCATTAAAGGTAAGTCGTGGATCCTTACCCAAAAAGCGGCTGTCGTCAACTTAATCTGGTGAACCTGGCTCCGGCCATCAACTTCAGCCATTAAGACCAAATGATTATCAAAAGACCAAGGACCCCCCCTTAAAACCTTCTCCTTATCCTTTATACTTTCAAACTCGGCGAGCATAAGAGTAGAATCTAAATCCCTGAACTTCACTCCTAGCACTAAATGCCAAGCTTTCCTCATTGTTCCCTTAAAAATCTCCCGATGATAGTGTCGCTCAGTAAATAATTTCAAGATCAAACACTGACCGCTACACACGAATTCATCTGCTAACTTTTCCGGTTCCACCACCACTTCTGCATTCTCCTTCTCGGTCAGAGATAACCGCTGGTAGAGATTTTGGAGAGAGTCCTCCATTCCCGGACGTCACTGCACTGGCGGCAGTAGAGAAATGCCTCTACGTAGATAACCCTTAGGAAAACCTAGAGAGGAGAGAAAAGCAATTAGACATGCATAATTCTTGTTTAGAGAATATATTTAATATTGCTGTGTTGACGACCTACATATTAATTTGGTTGACTCAATTAATGGAGGCATCTATCGATTTCAAAAGACTGACTTTAGATTGATTAATTAAAGTTCAAACAGCCCAAATTGAGCTTATTCGTATTGCCCGTTTCCTTGCCGAAGAAGAATGTATCATTACCGTGTCATAGTACATAATCAGTAGGACCCATTGCGGGAATTTTAATTAACTTAAAAGGAAAATGATTTATGGGTCAATTAAACATGATCTTGTCCATCAAAGTGTAATATTATTAATCCATGATGATCCATCTATCACCACTGATTTTAAAAAGTACATATTCATGAATGCTTTATTCAGGATCTCATACATTGGAGGACGATTGGGAGGGGACAAGCTAAAGAAGGGTTACACCTGCTGCAACCTCGACCAATTCATGGTTTTGTATCTCAAAATGTATCTTCTCATGCTGATTCTTTCATTGTTAAACCACATACTGTTAGATCTATTTCTAATGCTTGTAATAATGCATATGTTTCTATTTGGCATCAAAGGATGGTACATCCATCCTTCTCTCGAATGAAACTAATGCCTCAGTTCTCTTCTATCATCTCTAATAATAATCCCAAGTATTGTAGTGTTTGTCTTCTTGCCAAACACAAGAGGTTACCATTTCCTGACAGTGAACACACTTCTTTACATCTATTTGATCTTGTTC
The DNA here is from genome assembly GCF_001411555.2 of Juglans regia. NCBI lineage: Eukaryota > Viridiplantae > Streptophyta > Magnoliopsida > Fagales > Juglandaceae > Juglans > Juglans regia. Next base: position 3,792,441 of record NC_049906.1, on the reverse strand, counting down.
ATGTTGATATTTGGGGACTTTTTTCTCCTCCATCCATAGAAGGTTTTTGTTATTTTTTAACCATAGTGGATATTCTTGCAGTACTTGACTTTATATGCTCGAATCAAAATATGATGCTCAAAGTCATTTACAATATTTTATTGCTATGGTTGAAAATCAGTTTGCCTCTACTATCAAAATCATTAGGTCTGATCATGGAAATGAGTTTGCTATGGATCATTTTTTCTCTAGCAAAGGCATTATCCATCAATTGTCTTGTGTAGCTACTCCCCAACAGAATTCAGTAGTTGAAATGAAGCATCAACAGATTTTAAATGTTGCTCGTGCTCTCTTTTTTCAATCAAATGTTCCATTGATTTTTTGAAATGATTGTATTCTCACTGCCGTGTATCTAATCAATAGAACTCCTTCTCCAATTATTTCCAATAAAACTCCTTATGAGTTGCTCTTTCATAAATCACCATCATATACTCATTTAAGAGTATTTGGTTTACTATGTTATGCTTCCACTTTTGCACATAACAGATCTAAATTTTCCCTTCGAGCTCATAGATATATTTTTCTTGGATATCCACTTGCTTCTAAGGGATACAAATTGTATGACCATGATGATCATTCCATTTTTGTTTCCAGAGATGTTACATTCCATAAGCAGATTTTTCCTTTCAAATATGTCCCACATAACATTGATAACTTCTCTTTTATGAATCCATCATCGTCTGTTGTCCTTCCTAGTCCAATTCCTAATATTTCTAATCATAATCATCCTTTTAATGCTTTTTTTCCTTCCTCTATCAACTCTATCCCAGTCCCCACTATACCAGATTCATCACCTCCATGTAGAAGATCATTGAGAACACATAAATCGCATGGCTACTTGCAGGATTACCACTGTCATTTGGCAACTTCTAATGCTTGTTCCATTCCAACTTCACATCCTTTTATTGGTCCTGAATCAGGTAAGCAATACTCCCTTTCATTTGTTATTTCTTATTCTCAATTATCATCACCACACAGAGGATATTCTTTAGCCATTTCATCACTTTTTGAGCCAAAATTCTATCATCAAGCCGTAAAATATCCCCATTGGAGAATTGCTATGGTAGAAGAGATTACTACACTTCAGTAGAATCAGACTTGGACATTGACAACTCTACCACCTGGAAAACATCTAATTGGATGCAAATGGGTGGATAAGGTCAAACTTAAGTCTGATGGAAGCCTTGAATGGTACAAGGCTAGTAGCTAAAGGTTTTACTTAACAAGAAGGGATTGATTTTTTCGATACCTTTTCACCAGTTGCAAAAATGGTTATAGTAAAGTCTTTATTAGCCATTGCTGCTACTAAAGGTTGGCATCTTATTCAATTAGATGTCAACAATGTCTTTTTACATGGTGACTTGAAAGAAGAGGTTATATGTCTATACCTCCTAGTTTTGGTGAAAAAGGAGACACTAGAAATTGCAAGCTCAATAAATCCTTGTATGGATTAAAGCAAGCATATCGGCAGTGGTTTGCAAAGTATTCCTCCACCATTATTCAACATAGTTTTGTCCAATCAAGAGCTGATTATTCACTCTGCACTCGGTCACAAGGCTCTTCTTTTATTGCCTTACTAGTATATGTCGATGACATATTAATTGCTAGCAATGATGTTGCTGCAGTGGACACTCGCAAGAAGTTCCTTGATGATAAATTTAAATTGAAAGATCTTGGTCCATTGAAATCTTTTTTGGGACTTGAAGTTGCTCGCAGCTCTAAAGGCATATCTCTTTCTCAAAGGAAATACACCTTAGAGATATTATCCGACACTGGATATTTGGGAAGTAAACCAGTTAAGACTCCCATGGAACAAAACTTGAAGTTGTCTTGAAGTGAAGGTGTTCTTCTTGAGGATGCCAAAGTTTATAGAAGATTGGTTCATCGTTTGATTAATCTTACAATCACTAGACCCGATATTATCTTTGTTTTGCATGTCCTTAGCCAGTTTATGGATTCACCTTGGCAGACTCATCTAAATGCTGCATATCATGTCCTACAATACTTTAAATCTGCTCTTGGCCAATGACTCTTCTTCTCTACTAATTCTTCACCCAAACTGTTTTACTGACTCAGATTGGGCTGGCTGTCAAGACAGCAGACGATCCCTCACTGATTTTTGTATTTTCCTTGGCAATTCTCGTGTCATGGAAATCCAAGAAGCAAGCTATAGTATCAAGATCCTCTGCAAAAGCAAAGTACAGGGAAATGGCTTCCACAGTTTGTGAATTAGTTTAGCTATCCTCGTTGCTTTCAGATCTTCAAATACCTCTAGCAATCGTGTCTCTCTATTGTGATAGTAAAGCTGCGCTGCATATTGCTCCAAACCTCATATTTCACGAACATACCAAGCACATCGAAATCGATTGCCATTTTATTTGTGATAAGCTTCAAGATGGTTTTCTGCGTATAATGCATATTTCTTCAAAGAATCAATTAGCTGACTGCTTCACCAAAGCTCTAGGCAGTCCACTGTTTTCTGCCATGATGTCCAAGCTGAGCCTCATTGATATTCATGCTCTAGCTTGAGGAGGGTGTATTAGAGTTAAAATACATTTTTAACCTTATAAATATTTTTTCCGCCTTTATTAAAGTGTATATAAGGCTACGTTTGTAATACTTTTAGACAACTGAATACAAATTATATTTTTCACCTCTATTTCTTATTTCCATTTCTGTTTTCCATTTCCATTTCTGTAAAACATTCACCCAGTTTTCAATAAACACATGAATATGAATGCAATACACGAAAACCCAGTTTCCTTTACAAACATGATCATGCATGAAATTATGAAATGCACATGTACCAACTTTAATCCACAACCATCAATAACCAACCCAATCAAATCCAACCAAACAACTCCAATCACCAATCCATCCGACCCCCGTACTCCTCGGACTCAGTCCGCCAAAACTAAACAACAGTTCAAATACAGTGAAATGTGTTAGTGTAAAAATACATTATATTCACAAGAATTCTTTGAAAAATACTTACAGTGCTATATAACAATTTCTGGAGGATCACGAAGCTGCAAGAAGTGGAAAAACAGCTGCAGGACAGTATAAAATACACTGTTGCCGTGGGTCACAGATACCCACTTTTCAACGGAGACAAACGAAGACCAAAAAATAATAGAGTAGGGCTCAGGGAGGTCGGTGAAGCTAGTGGTAGCGAAGGTTGGCCGTGGGTGGCGGCACAATGGGTGGTTTAAGGCCAAAAATACCCAAAATGGAAATGGAATTGGATGTGCTTCACCGGTGATGGATCGGAGGTGGGGTTGGGTCCAATGGGTTGCCAAGAGGTCGAGGATGAAGTGGTGTGAAGATGGTGGCCAATGGTGGTGCGACGGCGGCGGAAAGAATGCCGCGGCTTCAATGGGCTAGTGGTGGCTAACGGTGGCGATGGAGGAGCTGGAAACGGAGGGAGGGGGTCGCCGGCCAGTGGGGAAGCTGGGGAGCCGGGCGGTGTCGACCACCGTCGGCGCACAGCGGCGGGCCGGGGGAGAGAAGAACGGACGGAGAGAGAGGGAGGGAACTGGACGATGCGCGAGGGAAAGAAACCATGGGAGAAGAAAAAAGAAAAGAAAGAAGAAAAGAAAATGAGGAAAGAAAAATAGAGGGAAAAGAAATGAGATTCAATCCTCATAACTTGGGTCACAAAAATGATCTAACGGAAACGATTTCAAAACCTCAAGTTAAATAAAATAATTTAAATGTAATGGTAAAGTCAAATTGAAATAATTAAATCCCACAATAATTAATTAAATATGAAAAGTAATTTAAATGCACAACAATAAATAAATATTAAGAAAGAACATAAAAATTAATTTTCACCAAATTAAAAATCCTAAAAATAACCCAATTAAAAATCCAATAATTTTAAAATAAGAGAATAAATTTCTAAATAAATAAAAATAATCGTTCAGTAAAAATGCACTAAAATACGGGGTGTTACATTCTCCCCCCCTTAAATAAAATTTCGTCCTCGAAATTGGCAAGGTCAACATTAAGACTAAGATAGGAATAAGATTTAACTAAGAGCAGACTTAAGAACATACCGCCCAAAATAGTCCGACAATGCCACTCTATAAGCAACAAGCCCAACCTTCTATACTATCTGAAAAGGGCCAACATATCTTAGACTAAGCTTTCATTTCTTACCAAAGCGCTTAACGCCTTTCATAGGAGAGACTTTAAGATAAACCCAATCACTTACTTCAAATGATAAGTCTCTTCTGCTTATATCTGTGTAACTCTTCTGGCGACTTTGCTCTTCCGCCATTTTAGTCCTTATAAACTGAACTTGATCCTTCATTTCTTGAATTATCTCAGGCCCAAACAATTTGCTCTCGCCAACTTCATCCCAACACAAGGGCGATCTACACTTCCTTCCATACAAAGCTTCATACGGGGCTATCTGAATGGAGGAATGAAAACTGTTATTATAAGAGAACTCAATAAGCGGTAGGTGATTCTCCCAACTTCCTTGAAATTCCATGACACAAGACCGCAACATATCCTCCAGAGTCTGAATAGTACGCTTTGATTGACCATCTGTTTGAGGGTGATATGCAGTACTAAACTTCAACTTAGTGCCTAAAGCTGCCTGCAAGCTCTTCCAAAAATGGAACGTAAACCGCGGGTCTCGATCCGACAAAATACTCTTGGGTACTCCATGCAAACGCACTATCTCCTTGACATATAACCGAGTCAACTTACCCAAAGAGTCTGTATTATTAATAGGCAGAAATTGACACTCCTGGTCAACCAATCAACATTCACCCAAATTGAATTCTTTCCACTAGGGGTCCTCGGCAAACCCACAACATTCATAGAAATATCATCCCACTTCCACTCTAGAATAGGGAGAGGTTGAAGTCTATCTTGATGCTCAGCCTTAACTTGACAGCACGTGGCACATTTCTCAATAAACATGGCGATATCCAACATACTCATATTAGTCTCCCAGTGGCACATCACAACCAGTATTCCCAGGGTGACTATACTATCTAAAATCTCATTTCCTCGAGAACCTTAATACCACATCCAGAAAATTCCAATGATCAATAGCCCTTACAATACTATGTGCCAACCTCAATCAACTCCTATGCTACAACTTCTAAACCTTCATTGAATTCTACTTTTGGTAACCAAATAGCCACTTCCAAAGTTATACATCAATAACAAATTGTACAACTAAATGATTAATCTCCAATTACAAGTATCTTCTCAAAATTCAAGTCACCACTAATTCTCCAAAATCAGCACTATCTGAACTCCTGACTACAACCAAAAATACCACGCTTCTGCTGCGCACTCTAATATTCGCCACATGTATAAAGCTTATGTCCTCATACAACTAACACCATCGACTACAAGGTGGCTCCATTCTTATTAACCAAAAACTCTTATCACATTTTGGTAGAAAAATACTCCATTTCCAAAAAGCACGAGTTATAACTCAAATTCCTCAATTAACTCCTACTGCCTTGATCAAAATCAAATTCCATAAAATACATCCATGATCATAGAAAGAAACACAATGTCAAACAATCTCAGCATCCCAAATTGAAAATAAGTAACCTCAACCCAAAATACATCCATCTCATCTACGATAAGGAACTTACCTTAAAAGGCTCGATTCCAACCCGACCAACCAATAAAAGCGCCTATAAACTTCTACCTAACAACCTAAACCCAAAAGCTCATCACCTACATTCTAAACAACATCTAATCTAACGGTGACTAAACTCACTACGAACCACCAAAAACTACACCAAAACATTATCAAAACCTTCTTGGTAACTCGCCCACCTATTTCTACTCCAATAAGCTAGTATTAACACAGCTAATTCCTTCAATAGTACATCACTAATAAACCTCAAAGCAAGCCATACTGCTCAAATCTTTAATCCACCAAAAGTCATTGCAAAGCACCCAAGGATCCTAATGTCTTATTAACTCACATACTTGATCATATTATCCACTGTTGATGCCTAAGCTTCAACTTCGAAAATCATATCATACACCATACATAATGTCTCAACAATCTCTCTTCCAGTTAAATAACAATGTCCTTAATTCAACCAACTGGATGCTCAATCTCCAAAAGAAAGTATAGCCTAAAAAATTTAAATTCCTAGGTAACCTCAAGTCACAATTAATTCCTGAAGATAATCACAATAAATATTCCCAATCATGATTCATTTAGTAACCCACTTCAACTGCACACTTCGATCAACTCACCAAAAACTCCAAGCCAAGATCTCTTGAATTACTACTAGTGTCGACTCCTCTTCAACACCTACCAAAGTCACTTCATCCAAACCAAAATGAGACTAGGATCTATATTCTCCAAAATCCATAAACACTCACCACTACTATGTATCATTCTCATGCACTCTTAGCCAAAATAAAAAATGTTCCAAACGTGCAAGTGATCATCATTACCATTTCCATCATTTGGATCTATATCCTCAAAATCAACAAGAATCATTTCTTATATCCGCACCATCTATTATTCTTAAAATTGATATGGATTAAATCCTCAACCTATCACTGAAACATCGAGCTAAAAGCAATAATCTTTCGAACTAGATCAACATCCTCAATCCTCAGAAAATACACGAACTAGATCATTACCTTCAATCTCCAAAGAAATTCTTTCTTAAAAAAATTCTCACATTAGTAACTCAACTCTCATCAATCCTATTTTAATTCTGCCTTCAACTCTGTAATTCTAAAACCTTAACCAGATAAAAATCATTTCCCGAAATCCTTAAGATCGATGACCTCAAATCTAAAACATTCACCCTATAAAACTTGTAAATTCTAAAACTCCAAATGTTATCAAATTGCTTATCAAGGTCGGCAAGATCGAAAACTTCTAATCTAAGTAATCCTTTAATTGCTTGTTGAACCTAACACCTTAAATCTCATAAACTTATTTCCTAAAAACTATGAAGTCTCAAACCTCAGATGAACTTATCATAAATCTAACCTTGAAATTCGTTGAACTTACAACCTCCTACCCCAAAGACTCATTACCTAAATTCCACGGAACCTAAAACCTCAATTATCCTAAGCAATTTAAAACTATTCCCCTCCTTAGCAGCACTTGAGTTCCAACTCCAAAAAGTTCTCTCTGACCATGATGTTCGAGCCTCGATATTAAAACAAACCAATCACCAAGAGTTCAGGCCTACTACACCAAATATTCAAGCCTAACAATGGCCTTCTCAGTCATACTATCGTCCTGTCATAGTACAACCCTTAACCCACCTTTCAATTTCAAAAAAAACAAAACAAAACAAAATAAAATGAAATTCCATAAATAAAATAACATACGGCAAAATGCATAAAACCAATAAAGTAGTTCACAATAAAATAATTAAAATAATAAAATAACTTACCATAAAATAAAACAAATAAACAAACAAGTAGTGTACAATAACTAAATGACACCAATAAAAACCACATATTTTAAATTAAAATAATTTCAATTTACAACTTTTCAAACTTTCTGGTACAGCACCTATGGGACATGTGGTTTTACCCAGAGCTGAACTGCTCTGATACCACCTGTGGCGCCCCCGACCCTCATGTAAGGAAACACGAGAATCAAGACGCCAGGATGATGACAACACGGTCACGCATCCCAACGAAAGTGCCAAGTGTGTGTACATGCGACAGTGTACAATAACAACGCAGCGGATAATTAAGTCTGCTAAGTACCAGAATTTAAATACAATCTAAACGTCAGTAAGGTTTAAAAAGTAGTTATACAGTTATCCAAAAAAAAGTTTAACACATGCCCCAAAATACAAATGAGTAAAATAAAATAACAAAGCCAGTGATCCCAGATCACTCCTCGGGCGGAGCCGTCTCTTCAGGCTCGCCCTCCTCCTCCTCATCTGTATCAAAATCTGCGTTACTAGATAATGGTACCGCAGGTAAGTATAACCCAAATAATCCTCAAGAATAAAATGTATTAAATGCAGCCAACATGTATGCATATGAAGAAATATGCATTTTCCTCAAAACATTATTTTCCCCGAAAATGATTATTTTTCAACACACGCCAAAATCCCATTTGGCCCAAAAATATCCGTAAAATATGTTTCCAGAAAATGGTTTACACAAAATCCAACACACGCTATTTTCCCATAAAATAGTCCATTTTTTAACGTATGCACCATGATCTCCCCTATGGGTCATCCGCACACCCTGACTTCGTAGCGATGCCCACTTCCGCGCCCAACACGTACGTGGGAAAACATCCACTACACAACGAGCGATGCCCAGTTCCGCGCCTAGCGCGTACGTAGCCAAGCATCCTCTAGTCCCCGCCAGCAGAAGGACCACTGAGTCGGCACGAATCTCTCGTCCGATCCCATTGCCACCCAGCGACAATCCAGGGGACGTTACTCAGTATATTCCACTCCCGAGTAACTAGAGAAGCTCCACCGAGATAATACCCCATCTCGGCTTGGGGTTTGTGATACACATGCACCCAATAAATCATTTTACATGAAAACTCAGTTTTCAATAAACACATGAATATGAATGCAATACACGAAAACCCAGTTTCCTTTACAAACATGATCATGCATGAAATTATGAAATGCACATGTACCAACTCTAATCCACAACCATCAATAACCAACCCAATCAAATCCAACCAAACAACTCCAATCACCAATCCATCCGACTCCCGTACTCCTCGAACTCAGTCCGCCAAAACCAAACAACAGTTCAAATAAAACGAAATGTGTTAGTGTAAAAATACATTAAATTCACAAAAATTCTTTGAAAAATACTTACAGTGCTATATAACAATTTCTGGAGGATCACGAAGCTGCAATAAGTGGAAAAACAGCTGCAGGACAGTGTAAAATACACTGTTGCCGTGGGTCACAGATACCCACTTTTCAACGGAGACAAACGAAGATCCAAAAATGATAGGGTAGGGCTTAGGGAGGTCGGTGAAGCTAGTGGTGGCGAAGGTTGGCCGTGGGTGGCGGCACAAGGGGTGGTTTAAGGCCAAAAATACCCAAAACGGAAATGGAGTTGGATGTGCTTCACCGGTGATGGATCGGAGGTGGGGTTGGGTCCAATGGGTTGCCAAGAGGTCGAGAATGAAGTGGTGTGAAGATGGTGGCCAATGGTGGTGCGACGGCGGCGGAAAGAATGCCGCGGCTTCAATGGGCTCGTGGTGGCTAACGGTGGCGATGGAGGAGCTGGAAACGGTGGGAGGGGGTCGCCGGCCGGTGGGGAAGCTGGGGAGCCAGGCGGTGTCGACCACCGCCGGCGCACGACGGCGTGCTGGGGGAGAGAAGAACGAATGGAGAGAGAGGGAGGGAACTGGACGCTGCGTGAGGGAAAGAAACCATGGGAGAAGAAAAAAGAAAAGAAAGAAGAAAAGAAAAAGAGGAAAGAAAAATAGAGAGAAAAAAAATGAGGTCCAATCCTCATAACTTGGGTCACAAAAATGATCCAACGGAAACGATTTCAAAACCTCAAGTTAAATGAAATAATTTAAACGTAATGGTAAAGTCAAATTGAAATAATTAAATCCCACAGTAATTAATTAAATATGAAAAGTAATTTAAATGCACAACAATAAATAAATATTAAGAAAGCACATAAAAATTAATTTTCACCAAATTAAAAATCCTAAAAATAACCCAATTAAAAATCCAATAATTTTAAAATAAGAGAATAAATTTCTAAATAAATAAAAATAATCCTTCAATAAAAATGCACTAAAATACGGGGTGTTACTTGTGGGAACTGGGAAGCTTCTTCTATGTATGAAACTCTATGAATATTCTGTATAGAAGTAAGTCTTCCTGATTTCTCCTATATATATATATATATATATATATATCCCTTATCATCACGAAATTTATTCTCATATATATTGTTTATAGAATATTAATATTGCTCATGTGTGTAAATGGATCGGATAAACAAGTTGAGCTTATACTGTGTCATAAAACGAAGTATTTTCTTTGAGGATTTTCATTCAAACTCAATTAGTACTGTACGTCGAGAATATTTCAGATTTTGTATTTATTAAGGTAGGTCGGAAAAAACATACAACTTGGCTAGGACTTGAGACCGATCGATGTGCCACCACCTAAATGAAGTAGAGATAAAACATGACTCGTGCTTGGCCTGTCATGTTTCATTTAGCAAAGACAAGCTTAATCGTGTATTTTTAATTCCTATAAAATTAATGAATAAGTAGCCGATGATATATATATATATATATATATATATATATATATATATTTATGTAGTCGGATCTCAGTCGTAGGGATACCGTCAAGAAGAAAAACAAGAAAAAATAATAATTCATATGTAGTTTTTAGATGCATGTGTGGACACTGCATGCATGCATGGCCATCGAAAATGATTGGGTGTACCATAGTACTGAATCATTATTGTATCCACTTGGAGAAAGCGAAAGAGATGGCACCACGGCGCATGAATGGAAAAGAAGCTTTCTTGTTTTCTCCTTAAATATTCATGATTCGATATACATCACCATTATTCTTCTTTCTTGGTTTATAACATCTGCTTTCTTTCTTTTTCCCCGAATAGGTATTTCATGATGCATATATGCCATTATATATCATCAGATTTAGCTTAATTTATATGCATGCATGAGATCAGTCTACATATATAGTTGGATTCATTGTACGCATGAAAAGAGAATTGAAATTAATTACATTTTTTTTTAGAAAAATGCGGACAAACACATATTATAAAATTAAACTCGCAAACTGACTTGACTTAATTTGATATCTTAGATTGTAAAATATATCTAACGTATTATTTATATAAAGTCACGTTAATTTATAAATTTATTTTTGTAAAACATCTTTTGCGTTATACATACATGCTTCTAACTTAATTTCGGAAGTGAAAACATCGAAATCATATAGATGGACCCGCATTGGGTCCTATTCATCCACTTTGTCATGATAGGATAATTGATCTGTTCAGTGGGAACTGGGAATTAAGCTTCTATGAAACTCTAATTTATGAATATTTTCTATACATATTATTTTATCCATTATTATTTTGAGATTTATTCTCATATATATATATATATATATATATATATTGTTTAGAGAATATATTTAATATTGCTGTGACGTTGACGATCTACATATTAATTTGGGTGACTCAATTAATGGAGGTATCTACGATTTCCAAAGACTGACTTTAGATTGATTCATTAAAGTTCAAACCGCCCAAATTGAGCTTATACGTACGTACTGCCCGTTTCCTTGCAGAAGAAGAATGTATCATTAACGAGTCATAGTACATAATTAATCAGTAGGACCCATTGCGGGCAATTTAATTAACTTAGAAGGAAAATGATTTGTGGGTCAATTAAACATGATCTTGTCCATCAAAATGTATTATTAATCCATGATGATGCACCTATCGCCACTGATCATTTTAAAAAGTATTCATTTAGATTTCATGTTTTGAAAATTATTATTTTCACGGCCTTGAGCAGAGGAACTAGCTAGCTAGGAAGAAATGGACCAAACGTCATACTAATATATATATATATATATATATATATATATATATACACTTGTATATTAGAAGATAATTAATTATAAAATAAATGATATTTATAATTAAAGAGCGCACAAACACCGTCCATTAGTTTTGAAAAAATAATAAGTATAAGATCTATATGAGAAAAATAGTTTTTTAATAATATATTTCACATTTTTTTAAACAGAGTACTGCTGCATGATATTTATACAACCCATAATTACATATACTGTCATTAGTAGGTAAAATCCATCTCAACTCATCTCATCTGATCTGATCATTACAATTTTTTCAAATTTCAAGACAACTTTATCAAATTCTCAAATAAAATATAATAAATAATTCAACTTTTATTCTACTATTTATAAACCATCTAAACTCATCTATGAATCAAACCTCTCGTAAATAAGTAACGCTACCATCTTGGAAACTTCGAGGAAATTCAGATTACGTGCTATTGGATTTCTTTTTTCTTTTTCTTTTTATCGTTTGGGTCAAACAATGTTATAAATCAGTATGAAAATCTAAGAAACGAGCGTGCGGTGTGGGGCAAAAATAACATATATAGTTGAACGGCTTAAAGCCCTTTACTTTAGGAATTGAAAGCTCGAGCTTTTTGAGAGAGTGAAAGATATGGCGATGGGCAGAATGGCAGAGCCAAAGATGGTGAAGAAGTTGAACCCAGATGGGGGGAAAGTGGTTTGCACAAGGGCAGAGGTGCCAGAGTTGAAGGTGGTGAAGCTGAGCCCAAGTGAAGAAGAAACGCGCAGGCTTTACACAGAGCTATTGATGGTGATGAAGAAGCTGAGCCCGGGTGCGGGTCAGGAGGTCTGCAACAAGGTCGAGCCAGAGTGGAAGTTGGTACTGAATTTCAGCCCCAGTGAAGAACGACCTCGCATGTTCAGCAGGGAGAAGCCATGGGTCAAACCCAAAATCGGAGGTCTGATTCCGGCAAAGCGGAGGTTGGTGAAGCGTATGATGTTCGATTATATAGCAAATTCCATCACCCATGTTTCCTGTGCTGGCCGTTGATCATCTCATGACTAATTCATACCCAAAACAACGGAAACTTCACCGTACTTGGATTTTCGTATCTTGTTGTTTTTTTAAGGATAAAGATCATGATAACTGACTTTGTAACTCGATATTGCCAATACGCTACAGTACTGTAGTACTCATGAGTACTCTGCTTTTCATACAGTATGTTTTGTAGTTTTCGCTTTTAGATTTCGTCTAGCTAGATTCTCCAAGTGCATGCAGTCAGAATCATAGGGCCAGAAGCAAGCATTTTTGTGGAAGTTAAAAATAAAACAAAAAAACCGAGGTTTGACACGCAGGATTTTCATGGGAGTTCTAAACCCCGATCCCGATCCCGATTCCGGGAATACTCAGAAACCGAAAAGAAAATGTGTACGGACGTATGGCCACTGTCATATTATTCAGATTCTTGTTTTATATTCTTTGCATTACCAAAGCCAAAGATCCCCGGCCCCAGTAAACCTACAAGAAAAAAGTAGTTGAAATTGCCTAAAAAAAAAAATATTATTTATGGTTTCGTGGGACAGAATGTCAGTGACCATCTAAAATAGGTACTTGAATAAATACCCTATATAGCTAGGTTTTAATTGACTTAAAATGGTGAAAATAAAACATCGATTGCACTAGATATATAAATAAGTTGTTAATTAGCGGAGTTAGTGTTTTTTCCAAATAATATTAGACATAAAAAGGTTTTTTTTTTTTAAAAAAAAATCAATTTAATATATATATATATATATATCACATTAAATTAAACTAAGAAATAAACCTTTAATAATATTCTAAAAGTGTTTCTGGGTCGACACTAATTTTTTCCGTTGAATTCTAAGATTCATCAACCCCACCCAACTTTAAATAAGAATTCTCGAATGAATGACATGATTTTCAATACAATAACTATAATATTACAATACTTTCTACTTTTAGGACTTGAAAATTACATGGTCGATCGGTCGTTTAATGGACTTCAAATCATAATCGTCTAGATTTGTTTTAATAAATATTGTCAGAAACTAGAAAAGAATACAAACAAATAAAAAATTATAGAAAATAGATAGTCGGCCGGGGGGACCTCCTTACCAAAGAGATCATGGACTTGGACGTCCTAGCTATAATGAAGAAAGGGACAGTCAGCTGATTTATCATTGACAAAGAGACCCACCATCCGATTAAATGCTTCGATTATTTATCATTGACAACGTTGCTTCATTCAAACAATATTGTCCACAATTTTTTAGGTGGGACCATTTTTTTTTTTATCATTAAATTAGCTTTGGGTTTTAATAAGTTTTATAGCAATTGCACTTTTCTTGTTTCTAGTCTATTTTATTTCAAGCAAATTAAAAACTAATATTTCACATACGATTTTGATTCATAAATAATTTCTTGCTAGTGAAAATCTCAGTTTTTAGGTAAATTTATTAGGTCAATACGCAAGCCCCTCCAAAATTATCATCCCAATTTCAATATCTCTATTCATACGTCAATCTCACTCTCACTCGAGGTCCTCAAACTCAATCCGAAGAGATACTTTCTTCTTAGATGTTAGTTTTCAATTGATTGGTGGTCGGTCCGTAAATTATAATATACAATTTTTTTCTCATTATATTTTGTTTAGTGGGGGAGTTATATATATATATATATATATATATATATATATATATATATAGTACTAACTACTAGATCATGGTCTAAATTAATCTTATGATCGATCATGGAATGCGGGCAGTCAAGGATATTGGAAACGAGAAGAAAAATTTAGATGAAGATATTGATAAATAATATGAAAGTGAACAAAAGGAAAAAATTTATTTATTATTTATTATTTATTTATTATTTTATGATGTTTTATTAAATTATAGGTTCATAATTAAAATATAATAAATTTTAAATTATTTAATGTTACATTATAAAATAATAAAAAAATAATAAAGATTAAGATAATAAATAGTATTATTAATTTTGATGGATCCAACTTTCATCGAGCGTAGACTTGGTAAGAAAAGGCATCAAGCTGTTGGGCCAATTATCCCAATCATGCAAGCATCAAAGACCAGTACCAAATTAATCAATACGTTTATGGTGTACTTGATTGATGCAGACATATCTATCGATTACGATGCAGACATATCTATCGATTACCCCACCCAGCCAACTGCTTCCATGGGTGCGACCACTAGTTATCATCGTTTTTGGCAAAATCGATATTTTTCCATCAAAGTATAAACACTTTTCTTAGATTGATCGTGCCGCCACAACCCATATATTCTGCTGGGTTTGAATATTAATATTGTGCTTGATTGTGCCAGGTAGGTGTGTGGGTAGGGGTGAAAAAAAATAATATGCCCATTTGGGCCAGGTTTTTTTTTGAAATCAAAACCGTATCATTCTGTTTTCATTGATAACAATTGCTGTCATTACATCTCATTTCGTTTCCTATAGTTTGATTAATACAATTTAAAAAATCTTCTATCTAAATTTGTTCTAAATCAAAAGTTAAAGTATTTTTTGCAAGTATATGAGCTTATGAGCTACCACATTAGAGTTTCTATGCACAAATTGTACTTTCCAATCTGTTTTATTCTTGAACATCTTCTTTGCATCTTCAATCACCATCTCATAAATTGGAAATTCTCCATTATCTTCATTAATGGCCTTGACTATGATCTGAGCATCACCTTCGAAAACAACCCTACTGAAATTAAGATCACTGCAAATCTAGTGTTTTTGGTATCGTACCGTACCGACCGGTACGGCCGGTACCAGAAATATACTATTCCGTACCGGTTAAAATATCGGGTGTACCGGCTGGTATTTGATGTTTCGGCCGAAACATAAATTTCGACCGGTACACATTTCAGCAGTTGGGAGCCGTGTGTTAAGCTGATGGCATTTTTGAAATTATGGCAAATTATTAGGGGCAAATTTGGACTTTCACCTCAAACATAAAACCTAAGTCTGAATCATCTCTTTCTCTTCTTTATTTCGTTTCTTTCAATTTCGTTCGCCTAGGGCCATTGCACTTCACGCAGCTGCAGCACCCGAGTCCCAGACCGCAGACGGCCAGCTAGCTAACAGCATCCACCGCCCACCGTCTCGTCGCACCGCACGTCGCCGACCACCGCCCTCATCTCGGTATTTTACTTTTTTTTTGTTTATTACTTAGTTTGATTTTTTTTTGTTACTTTTTTTTATAAATAAATCATAATTGTATTTTATAGATGTTTTATATTATATGTTTGTAGATGTTTTAGATTATATTGTTATAGTGTTTGTTTGTATTTTTATAGATATTTTATAGATGTTTGTTTATATTTTTATAGATTATATTTTTGTAGATGTTTTAGATTATATTGTTATAGTGTTTGTTTGTATTTTTATAAATGTTTTAGATTATATTTTTATAGATGTTTGATATATGTTTGTTTATATTTTTATAGATTATGTTTTGATAGATGTTTGTTTATAGTTTATATTTTTATAGATTATATTTTTATAGATGTTTGTTTATAGTTTAGATTTGATGAGTTTCTTCTTAATGGCTTACTGTGTTAACGTTTTATACTTTAATAGTTATAAATATCTAGTTGTCAATCAACCGGTAGTATGACTTCAACTCCAGCACTTGCTCTTGTAAGATCAGAAGATCCAGCTTGGGCCCAGGTACGTGCAGTGCCAAGGGCAAGAAATAATACTGAATGTTTATATTGTAATAAAGTAATTATAGGTGGCGGGATCACTCAGTTGAAGTATCATCTAACTGGGATTCCAGGCGATGTAGAAGCACGTAGAAAGGTCATTGAAGATGTAAAATGGCAAATTAATGATTTTATCATGATAATGTTGATGTTTATAACTTTATGTTAGTTGTAACTTAAAACTTAAGACTTGTATTGAGAAGTATTGAGTTTATGAATTATTCTGTTGTTATTTTAGAATACAGTTAATGCTTGTATATATATAATTTATTCAGGTATAAATTATTTCGAAACGGTACACAAAACGGTACCGGTACCGAAACGGTATCGGGACCAAAATATTATCCCGAAACGGTACCGGTACCGAAATATTTCGTTCCAGTACCTTGACCGGTACGGCTTAAGGTACGATATTCAAAACTTTGTGCAAATCTCCATAGCTCGCCATAAGGATAAAGCCTCAGCTGTTGCTGCTGTATGAACATGCTCTTTCTGTCCACAAGCTACTACTAAAACTTCCCCTTCCTTGTCCCTTAAAACTATCCCAATTCCCAACATCTTCTTCCTTATTGTTCAATCGTCACAAAAAATATTTTTAGTGACAGTTGTAAGTGTTTCGTTCGGTACAACGTTCGAACGTTCCTTTTTTTGTGACGGTTGGGAATTGTCACAGAAAGTCACATTTTCAGGATCATCACGTTTCTAACAAAGCAACATTAGCAATTTAAAAAAGATAATATTAGTACTTAAATAAAAAAATATCAGTAAAATAAATAAATTCTATAATTTTTTAATTACCATTTTTTTAGCAAGACGGTAGAATAACCTTGAACCAGAACGATGGTGGACAGTCAGAGCGGATCTATTCTGTGAATTTGTAGAACTTAAGTGCTACAAAATATATTAAGAATGTTAATTGTAATATGTATACATATAATATATAGAACGGATATGAATGTAAATAATTAAAAGATATAAATGTAAAATACCTGATAATCTGTAAATGCGAAAAGATCACAACACTTTCTCCAATCATCTAACTTCATCTGCTGAAAAGGAGATTGCGCAGCCTCTTCCAACGTCTCAAACTTCTTGAAGTGGTCATTACATCATCCTTTATGACGTCGGAATAGTTTAGCCGTCAACTCATTCACGGTTTTCAAATCCTCGCTATGGCCAAGGTTGAGGTCGAATTCATCCTAATAAGGGAATCAGGTCAAAAATATAATATACTAATGTAAGTGAAAAAAATGTACTGAAAAATAAACTCACCAGCACACGACTTCGAATATATTTCTTAATCTCATTTGGAACATCTCGTCATGAGCGCACATAAAATAGAGCCTAAGCTCGAATTACTGTGTCAATATAGGAGGAAAGCGCTGCTGCACTATCATTCACTCCTCCAGTGGAATTATAAGGAATTGTGATCTTCAATTTTTCGTGCCTTCTATTTTTTTCAAGAGAGATTCCACATGTATAGCCACGACCGCAACGTGCAGATACATCAACTACATGATAATAGATAGTATAATTATAATTATATAGTTATTGAGACAAAAATATTAACTATATGATTAATTATCAACGACAATATTTTCTTACTGGTAGCTATCGACTGGTTGTTGTTCTTTTCTGTGTTAGCTTGATCTTCAGGAACGGATTCCTCGAGTGGGGAGTCCTCAATGGATTCAGGACTTGGACTTGGCAGAGGCACATTTCTTCGTTGTCGTTTTGGCGGCATTCTTGAAAATAATTAATTATATCAAAGAAAATTAATCAGAAGAAATTATGAAAATTCAAGATATTTTATAGTCACCTATATGAATAAAATATTTAGTACTTTTATTCTTCATCTTCAGATGAATTTTCCATGCTTGTTTCAGAATCTCCATCAATAACATATTCATCATCATCATGCACCACTTCTTCATCGTCCTTATCCACCTCCTGTCTGGATTCTGGTTCGTCTTCATCTTCTGACTCTTCTTCATCTTCTTCCTCCTCACTTACTTGAATTGAATGATCATTTAATACAGACGGGTCGAGATGGACGGGTGGGACATCATCTCTACACAAAGGGAGCAACTTGAGTGCATCGAGGTCAACAAACAAGTTAATACCCTCTCCATCTTCCTGATATGCCACCACAATCGGAGTGTCATCTTCATCTCTACTATTCTTGTAATCCGCACTCGTTCCTGCTTCATATATATTTCAAGGGACAAATTTTTGTACGACTCGCCAAGTTATCTCTCCACTATCTTCATCAGCACTTTTGATTGGATCAATCAAGTAATAGACTTGGGTAGCTTGACAAGCCAATACGAATGGATCATCTTTGTACACTCGTAAAGTGATTGTCCCTATGTATCGAAACTCGACTACCGCGTAGATCCCACCAATCACATTTAAAGACATATGTTACAGACCCGCCCAGATATTTCAATCCGATAATATCACGTATGACACCATAATAGTCAATATCATCTATTCCATGACTCCCCTCGACCAACACACTACAGTTTTGAGTCTTTCTATTACGTTCACGGTCCAAAGTATGGAATCTATAACCTCGAACCGTGCATGCAGTATATCGAAGTGCTCCATTTGAGGGACCAAGAGCCAATGCATACAATTCAGAAGAAATTGATCCAAGATCACGAGCACGTTGTTCCAAAATCTAACAATTGAAATAGTATATATTTATTATTTTATTATCCAGAGTTAAAAATTTCAAAATATAACATATATATAATTTTAGTTCATACACGTTCTTCAAACCATCCGGAAAATTCTTCCTCGTGTCTTGCCTTTATATTTTCTACGCCTTCCATCCTAATTTTGTCCATGTGCTCACTGTTATAACATGTTGCAAAATTAGTATATTTTGAGCACAACAATTATAGTTAATTTTAAGAAAACTATAATTATTCAAAACATGGAACGACATATCTAAGATAATCATCAATCTCCTGGCAATTATTTAGCACATACCACCGAACTTTACCCAACTCTCCATCAATTAAATTGTAACCTATGTGTGCACCCAAGGGTCGTACATTCTGGGAAAACATTGATAGCTCACAAGGAGGCGGAGCAGCAAGATCAGTATTTCGCTCTTAACGATTAAATCGTGTCTCAACACCACAAAGAGATAGAGAGCAAAATGTTAACCATTCATCGTGTATAAAGGCCTCTGCTATTGAACCCTCAGCTTTGGCTTTATTCCCATCAGTGTGCTTCAGTCGACTCAAATATATTTCAGCTGGATACATCCAACGAAACTGCACCGGTCCACCCAAAAGTACCTTTCTCGGTCCATGTATTGCTAAATGGACAATGAGATCAAAAAATGATGGTAGAAATATCTGCTCAAATTTACATAGTATAGTAGTAATGTCTTCTTCCAATTTCGACAACACATCTCGATTTACTACCCGAGCGCACAAATCCTTGAAAAACATACAGAGTTCAGATATGACGACACGTACATTAGATGTCAACTTCCCATGAATTCCTACAGGTAATAACTTATGCAAAAATACGTGACAGTCATGACTTTTCAATCTACTAATTTTTTAGTCATCAGGACTTATGCATCTACCAATATTTGAAGCATAACCATCTGGCAACATGTATTAACAAAACCTAAGAACAATATATTTTTAACCATGTAAACATATTCAAACGTCATTCACAAATAATAATCACAATATTTTAAATCCATATCATAACATATTTACAATAACTTACAAACTATTTACAAACTATACAAACAATAAACACAATATTTCAAGAGTAAGTATAAAATCACAACAACATATTGATAAAGTTTAGAAATATACCTAGCACTCACAATATCTTCTTACAAATCAAAATCTTCCAACTTGCCAAAACAACCAATCCGTCAAAAAAATGCAACACTAATTTATTAGAAATATTATATAACAAAAACACAATACAAATATCATAAAATTAAAAAAAAACAAGAAAATAATTTTTTTTACCAAAACTCAACTCCCTCTCACTCTAAATCTCGTATTACCTAACTCACATCACTATCTAACTCAACTCTCTCTCACTCTAACCCTCACTCTCTCTCTCTCTCTCTCTCTCTCTCTCTCTCTCTCTCCCCTGCAGAAGACTATCGCCTAGACGATTCTCTCTCAACTCTCTCTCTCTGTTGCGCGCACGGGAGAAGTAGAAATGATCTGCTTCCTCCCGTGCGCGTATTCATTAAGTTCTAAAATTATTAGTTCAAACGTTCGAATGTTTAAGTTGTACGTTCGAATGTTATATTTTTAGATGACGTTCGAACGTAATGAAAAGCAAAAATTATTCCCGCCCAGAACATTCGGACGTTTTCAATAAATGTTCAAACGTACCCATCTTATGATAAAGTATGAAATCTAGCAGGAAATTACTCGCACTTTTATTTTTATGTTCTAACGTATCACTGTGGCACCCCCGACCCCCATGTAAGGAAACACAGGAATCGAGACGCCGGGATGATGACAACACGATCACACATTCCAACTAAAGTGCCAAGTGTGTGTACATGCGACAGTGTACAATAACAACGCAGCGGATAATTAAGTCTACTAAGTACCAGAATTTAAATATTAGTAAAAGGGCTTAAAAAGTTATACAGTCATCCCAAAATAAAGTTTAACACATGTCCCAAAATACAAATGATTGATCCCAAATCACTCCTCGGGCAGAGCCGACTCCTCAGGCTCACCCTCATCTTCATCTGTATCAAAATCTGCGTTACCAAACATGGTACCACATGGTAAGTATAACCCAAATAATCCTCAGGAATAAAATGCATTTAATGCAACCAACATGCATGCATATGATGAAATATGCATTTTCCTCAAAGCATCATTTTTCCCGAAAATGATAATTTTCCAACACACGCCAAAATCCCATTTGACCCAAAATATCCGTAAAATATTTTTCCAGAAAATGATTTACTTATTAAATCTAACACACACTATTTTCCCAGAAAATAACCAATTAATCCGTTATTACCCTATACACCATGGCCTCCCCTAGGGACCATCAGCACGTTCTGGCTTCGTAGCGATGCCCAGTTCTACTCCCAGCGCGTTCATGGCCAGACATCCACTAGTCCCCGCCAGCAGAAGGACTATGGAGTCGGCACGAATCTCTCGTCCGATCCCATTGTTGCCCGGCGACAATTCAGGAGACGTTACTCAGTATATTCCGCTCCCGAGTAACCAGAGGAGCTCCACCGAGATAATGCCTCATCTCAGCTTAGAGTCGTGATACACACGCACCCAAAATCCATTCTCACATGCAAATCCAGTTTTCATAAACACATGAACATGAATGCAATACACGAAAATCCAGTTTCCTTTACAAACATGATCATGCATGATATCATGAAATGTACATGTACCGACACTAATCAACAACCATCAATAACCAATCCAATCAAATCCAACCAAACAACTCCAATCACCAATCCATCCGACCCCCGTACTTTTCGGACTCAGTCCGGCAAAAGCAATCAACAGTTCAAATACAGTGTAATGTGTTAGTGCAAAAATACATTAAATTCATAAGAATTCTGTGGAAAATACTTAGAGTGCTATAATAATTTTCGAAGGATCATGAAACTGCAAGAGGCGGCAACACAGCAACAGAACAGTGTCAAATACATTGTGGCCGTGGGTCTCAAAGACCCACTTTTCAACAGTGACAAACGAAGATCCAAAATTGATAGGGTAGGGTCTATGGAGGTCGGTGAAGTTAGTGGTGGTGAGGGTTGGCCGTGGGTGGAGGCTTGGGCGGCGGTAGAAGACCAAAAACACCCAAAACGGAAGTAGAGTTGGAAGTGCTTCACCGGTGACGGATCGGAGGTAGGGTTGAGTCCAATGGGTTGCCAAGAGATTGAGGATGAAGTGGTGAGAAGATGGTGGCCAATGGTGGTGCGACGGCGGCGCTGGAGTGAAGATTGCCGGCCGGTGGGGAAGCTGGGGAGCCGGGCGTTTTCGACCACCGCCGGCGCACGGCGGCGGGCTGGGGGAGAGAAGGATAAGATGGAGAGAGAGGGAAGGGCTGGGTCGCGCGTGGGAAGCCAGGGAAGAAAGAAAAAAGAAAGAAAGGAAAAGAAGAAAAAGAAAAAAAGAAAAGAGGAAAGAAAAATGGAGGGAAAGAAATGAGGTCCAATCCTCATATCTTGGGTAATAAAAATGATACAACGGAAACGATTTTAAAACAGCTAGTGAAATAAAATATTTCAAACGCGGTGATTAACATGAAAATAAATAATTAAACCCAATAATAAGTTAATTTAATTCGAGAAGAAATTTAAACACATAACAATAATTAATTTAAAGAAAGCACTTCAGAAATAATTTTCGTAAACTAAAAATCATAAAAATAACCCAATTAAAAATCCAATAATTTTAAAACAAGAAAATAATTTTTTGAATAAATAAAAATAATTCTTCAGCAAAAATACACTAAAATACGGGGTGTTACAATCACAATTTTCTGTTCGAACGTTTGTAAATTTACAGATTAATGTTCGAACATCTAACTTAAACGTCTGAACATTCATATCAACAAAGAGTTACCATATTTGGGCGGGAAATTTCCCGCACTAATTTCCTAACATTAGAACGTTAAGAAATTTGGCGTTCGAACATTCATAATTTTCTAGTGATTTTCATCAACTAACGTTCGAACTTATAGTATAAATATCCGAACGTTCAGATCATCACACAGATACCTTAATCGAGCGGGAAATTTCCCGCCCTCTTAGTTTAACGTTCGAACGTTAACTTGAGACGTTTGAACGTACCATTCCTAATATACTATATTATAATATAATATATATACTACATTATATATATATATAAATGTATAGAATGATAGCATAATACTTTAGATGAGAACATAGTAATATAGTATATAAACTATACCATATATATAAATCAATAATATATAATTATTTGTTACTTATTAAATTCTGCATTATATACTATATTATAGTATAGCATATATACTACATTATATATATATAAATATATAGTATGATAGTATAATACTTTAGATGAGAACATAATAATATAATATATAAAGTATACCATATATATAAATCAATAATATATAATTCTTTGTTACTTATTAAATTCTGCATTATATATTATATTATAGTATAGTATATATACTACATTTTATATAGCTATATATATACTACATTTTATATATATATAGACAATAAGTATATAATTTGAATACCTATCTTGATGTTTGAAGATACGTACGACCCACTTCATAGCGATAAACGTAACAAATGAAGGTACGCAACTACAACGTGATCACCAAGCTAGCTAGTCGGTCCTTTATTTTTTATTTTTTTTAAGACATAATTTATACTATACTTATAATTTGAGTAATAATCATATTCTAAATAATTAGTATGAATATATTATATATACTTACTCCATGTTATATATTAAACTTCATATTATCTGTATATTAAATGTTTTTAATCTTTACTTAAAATTAAGATCATAAACTTATAATTTTCTTATTAAACATATTCAATAAAAATTCAAAAACAATAATCACAATATTTTAAATTCATATCACAACATATTCACAATATTCTCACAACAATATTTATACACATATTAACTCATCAATGAACACCATAAACTCACAAACTATTCACAAAATTCACAAATAATAATAATAATTATTTCAAGAGTAAGCATAAAATCACAACAACAGGTATAAACATATTGCTAAACTTTAGAAATATAACTAGCACTCACAAATTCAAAAAAATAATAAAGTATATCATTTTGGACTAATAATAAGAGCATGTGGTTCTAATGTTGATTTCATTAGTTTATAATAGATCATATAATATATAATGTATTATATAATATTAGATATATACTGTATTATATCTTTAAGGTGATAATTGCTCTCACTCGAAAGAATTTGCTACCGCTTCAGGATACAACAAAGTCACCAACTGCAGATAGCAATTCTGAAATTTTTCTTTCAGAGTTTCTCTATAAAATTGTGCAAGTGACTATATGAGAGAATGAAATAATGAAATTCGTGGGTCTCTTCCCCTATTTACAGAAAATGAAGTGACACCATGTGAAAGATCACAACTATTAACTTGTGACTTTTCAGCTGGCAGTTACTGATTTAAAGGTCATGATATTTCACTTAAAGACCAAAGGGTATGGCCCAGGCTAGTGGTTAGGCGTCTTTTCAATTAAATTGATTTTTGAAACATTGCACCCTATCAAAGTGTCTATTTGGCCCATGTGCAAACACCCAAGTGTTGTGACTCTTTGGCCCACGTGCAAGGCTTGGTTGGCCCAAGCATTGTGTCTGTCCAAATCCAACACTTCACAAAATTTTAAATCAAATTGCACTTTTGGAGTTTCAAACTCTTACCTTTTCATTTGAAACAACACACCATTATCACTGAACCAATGCATCGCTTTGAGATAGTGGTTCACGTAAATAAACAATAACTCATATTCAATAAATTCATATATTTAATATCACAATTTATAATAAATATAATACTCTCAAACACTCTTACTATTATTTCTTATTTTATTATTACTATTTATTTATTTTTTATGATTATTATTTAATATTTTATTAATATTTTTTCATTATTTTTACAATATTATTCATAAATATTCTCAAGCATGTTATTCTATGTAGCAGAGAATAGAAGCTCGCCGGTACTGGAATTAATATATAATATGACGTCGACGCACGTATTCACTATTTGAAAATGTTTTTATGCATGATAGCATTTTATGAAATTTTAAAAGGGGCACATGGGGGGGAGGGGGTTTTACATGATGTAGCTAGCTAGGTAGCTAGGGTCTCGGTGGACATGAATTTTCTTTTGGGCACTGCTATGGGTCCCGAATTCGGGACCCATTTTGTGTCCCGAACAGGTATTTTATTTTTTTTGTTTTTTTTTATGTATTTTTTTAATCATCATAAACATTTTTAAAAAAATAAAAAAATCACAATATCATTAAAAAATATTTTTCTAATCATTTAATAAATAAAAAAAAAAAAAAAAAAAAACACACATTCGGTACACACTTTGGGTCCCGAATTCGGGACCCAAAGTATTTCCCTTTTCTTTTTTTGACCCTGTGGTTTTTGAGGATGCTTCTCGGAGATTGCCAGGACCTAGACGCAGCTAGCTAGCTATATTGCGTCATGCATAGATCATATATATATATATATATATAAAATGATAAAATCACCGCTAGTGACTATAGTTTTATCACCGCTAGTGACTATAGTTTTATCACCGCTAGTGACTAGAGTCATCGCTAGCTCAATAATGTGTTTTTTAATGTATTTTTTTTATAGTTATTTTTATATAAATTTTTTTATTTTTTTTTACATCATGATTAAGAAAGTATTTTTTAATAATATTATAGATTTTTTTATTTTTTTAAAATATTAAAAAATTTTTACAAAAAATAATTATAAAAAAAATACATAAAAAAACACATATTAAAACCACAACGGCTCCCAGCAGTGTCTCTAGCATATATATATATATATATATATATATATATATATATAATTGTGGGGATTTCGGTTTCATTATTGATCCTTGATCATTATTTTTTCCCCAGGCAAAAAAACTCATAATATAATTCACAACCAAAATTTAGTTTCCATAATATATCCACGTGCATCATGCTTTCGTAGGCAAAACAAGGGAACCGATGTGCATGGTTTTTCTTTCGTATTGCTATCCTAACCCATAAAATGCGTTAGGGGACCGCTGGATAACACGTGTCCTCACTTACACGCTTGTCACCAAAGCCTAAAAATTTGATGTTTTGCCATTTATTTAAGAACATTGCTACGTAACTTTCACCACATTTCATATTTTTTTAAAATTTTTAAATTTTTAATATTTTTTTAAATGTTTTTTTGAGTTTATTTTTTTAAATTTTTTATTTATTATTTATATAATAAATATTTTAAAAAAATAATAAAAATTAAAAATAATGTTGAGGGTGGAGTCCTAGATGTTGTGAAGATTTTTTTGTTTATTTAAACCCCATGCAACAGATTGAATCTCAGTACGTACTTCACACAAAACTACAAAACATATCAGAAACAGTGGGGAGAGAGAAGGCCGCGGAGACGGAAGTTGATGAACAAGAGTGGAAAAATGATGCGCTACGAGGTGAAAGAGCCGGATCGCAAGGTTGAAGATCACGTCGGACGGAAGACAGCGCCGGAGCCACCGCGGTTCGAGCCTAAAGCCGGAAGCGTTTTCCCAGCAAAAAGAAGGTCGGTTAAGCGCATGATGCTCGATTCCTTCATCCAATTCCTCGTCCGTAATTTCCGTCGTCCCGGCCGTCCCTCTTCCTCTGCGGCCTCCCAATCCAAGAATTTTCGACCACCCAAATCTGCAAATGCAAAGCAGAGTAAAATCAGACACCCGTCCTCACCATAGCATGCCCGTAATCCCATGCTGTGTGCAGATTCTCTACATATTCCGAATAATGGTAATCTGTGGGTATTTTCTTCTGTTTTTTCTTTTCCCAGTAGTACTCGTTCACGGTTTAATACTAGCTATACTTTCCACCTTGTTGAACTTATTTCCAGTAGTACTCGTTCACGGTTTACAGATTCCCTGTTTCATATATATGTAATACTTTTATTTTATTTTCTTTAATTTTCATAATCTATCCCCCCAGCTTTGTGATCCTCTGCATATTCTGACTCCTGAGACGATAGATATGAGGGTTTTTTCATCTTGTTTCGGCTTATGGCTTTAACAGTAATCATTAATGCATGGTGTAGTACCATCTTCTTCGCCTTTGCCGGCGATTCCCATGGTAAAATAAGTTCGCGCTGACACCCAAAGTTGGGAACTTTTGCAGATTTCCACAGTTGTTTGTGTATGTTTTGGTTCCAGGATGCATTACTATTAAAGGACTCAAATCAATTACAACCCCACTTTGAGAAATCTTAATTCTAATCAGCTTTATGTTCTTGCGCCTTGTGTCAACAATCAAATGAAGGAACTAGCGTTAATGACTAGATCTGACACGCTCTCCAAATTCTTGAGCACACGAATCAATGGTGGTCAGCACCTGATGATCTCACACTCAAAAAGGGAAGGAAAAGCAGTTAAATTTGACATTCCCAACAAACAAAACTGTACGTGAAACCGGTTCTTAAATATTAGTCAAACAAAAAACAAATCGATGAATCATGTCTCGTCAATTCTTTACATAAGCTGATAAAAGCTTATTGATTCTCATGTGTGCATGTGTGGGAACTGGGAAGGTTCTATATATGAAACTCTAATTTATGAATATTCTGTATAGAAGACTAGGTCTTCCTGATCTCTCTGTCATATATATATATATATATATATATATATATATATATATATCCCTTATTATTACGAAATTTATTCTAATATATATTGTTTAGAGAATATTAATATTGCTCATGTGTGTAAATGGATCGGATAAACAAGTTGAGCTTATACTGTGTCATGAAACGAAGTATATATTTTCTTTGAGGATTTTCATTCAAACTCAAGTAGTGTACGTCGAGTATATTTCAGATTTTGTATTTATTAAGGTAGGTCGGTAAAAACATACAACTTGGCTAGGAGTTAAGACCGCTACCTAAATGAAGTAGGTAGAGATAAAACATGAGTACTCGTGCTTGGCCTGCCATGTTTCATTTAGCAAAGACAAGCTTAACCGTGTATTTTTAATTCCTATTAAATTAATGAAGTAGCGGAGGATCATGAATATATATATATATATAGTCGGATCTCAGTCGCAGGGATACCGTCAATTGAAGAAAAACAAGAAAAAAAGAATAATTATAGTTTCTAGATGCATGTGTCGACACTGCATGCATGGCCATCGAAAATGATTGGGTGTACCGTAGTACTGAATCATTATTATATCCACGGCGCATGAATGGAAAAGAAGCTTTCTTGTTTTCTCCTTAAATATTCATGACTCGACATACATCACCATTATTCTTCTTTCTTGTTTTATATCTTCTGCTTTCTTTCTTTTCCCCCAAATAGGTATTTCAAGATGCATGCCATTTTATATATATAAATATATCATCAGATTTAGCTTAATTTATATGCATGCATGAGAGTCTATAAAAAGTTGGATTCATTGTACACAAAGATAATTGAAATTAATTACATTTCTTTTTAGAAAAATACTTTAACCACAAACACATTTTACAAAATTAAAGTAGCAAACTGATTTAACTTAATTTAATATGTTAAATTGTAAAATATCTCTAATATATTAATTATATAAAGTCATGTTAATTTATAAATTTATTTTTATAAAACATCTTTTGTGTTATACATACAGGCTTCTAAGTTAATTTTGGAAGTGAATACTTCGAAATCATATAGATGGACCCGCACTGGGTCCTATTTAGCACATGAGTGAAACAACAGCTTATCCACTTTGTGCAGTGGGAACTAGGAAGCTTCTATGAAACTCTAATTTATGAATATTTTATTCATTTCAATTAAATTAATTTTTCTTCTAATCATCTACACTTTTTCTCATACTCATATTTGTTATAATTTTAAATAATAATTTTTAAAATAATTTAAAGAATTACAAAAATATAAAAAAATAATAATTTTAAAAACATTAAAAATAATTTATATTTTTGTTTAAAATATTCACTAGAGTAATAGTTTAAAATATAAGAAAAAATATTTAGTTAAATTTGTAAATGGAAGTAAGAGAAAGAAGTAATAAAGAAAGAATAGAAGAATATTATTTTAATAGAATAGAGAAATGATAAGGAATGAAACGTAGAAAATTTTTTAAAAATAAATAAAATTTATGATAAAATTATAAGAAGTACCTAAAATTTAGAAAAAAATTTAGGAACCAGAGCTCTAACCTCATAAACCGTTGTTTAAGGTAATTGTCTTTTAAGAGCAGGAGGTCATCTTCTCACTGATTTTGAGAACATAATTTGCACTCACATCCGCAGCCTACATGTGGACTAGCGCCCTTCGTATAAGTTGAACCCAAAAGTCGTTGCAGTCGAAAAGATGGAGAAAGCTAGCGGTCTTTGTAGGACCCACAAAGATAAAGAAAGCTAGAGGACTTTAATTGTAGGACTATTCACATTCACAGCCTACATGTGGGCTACGTATAACTTGAACCTAATAGTCATTGAACCTAATAGAGGGACTTCTTTGTAGAACCCACAAAGATAGAGAGAGCTAGTAAGGCTAAGAGCATTAGTATTGGTTTATGCATATGTATATATAAAATTATCTCTTTTATATATCCACTTTGCCATTCAAGCAAAATTTCTACATTGGCTTATGCATATTTAAAACAAAATAATAATAAAATATTATTATTTTATTATTATTACTTTTTTGCTAAAACTATTTTTTTATATATATTTTATAATTAACATCCACTACATACATTTGATATTAATAATACAAATATAATAATAAAAAATATAATTTTTTAATAATAATATATTAAAAATATAATAAAATGAAAAAAAAAATATAATATATTATAATAATAAAATGAATGTGCAAGTGAATGTTTTTTTTTGTTGTTGAAGGAGTGAGAAAATGAAAGGATGTGTGAGAGAGAGTGGGAGGAGAGAGAATTAATTATTAAAATATAATATGTAGGGTGAATAGTTGTTATCTAAATTTAGATAACAACTGTTCATAGGTAGCCAAATTTATAGATATGCATAAGCCAATGTGGATGATTTTAGGGTCATATTATCCAAATATGACTTTAGATATGGATATGCATAGACCAATACCAATGCTCTAAGCTTTTTTCTTATAGTCACCATGTTAGGCTAGGCTAGTTAAAAGAATGTAATTGATGTTGAAGAAGTCTTTGTAGGACCCACAATTATAAAACCGACAGAATTTTGACATGACCCGGCCACCTATTGACCATGTTAGTGCAGCTTGTTTATGGATCAGGAATTGGCCCCACGTACGAGACCCTCCTATTTAATCATATTAGAAACAACTTTATAATTCACCTAAGAAAAACCATACAACTACCATTGGACCAACCCCTAAATAGAGCTACTAAGGAGATCAAGACGGAGCCGAGGATACATGGGTGAGGAAAAGGTGGGGAGCTGGCGCCGAGGTTGGGCGGCATGAGTGGTTCAAACCCAAGAAAGGGGTCCGTAGTGTAATTCCTCCAAAGAAAAGATCTGTAAAGAAGATGATGTTAGATTCCATGGTAAAAACAATTGCTACTGTTCTTCACAATGCAAAGCACATGATCAAAACATTTCCCCACCAAGTTCAGCCAATATCTGCTAACTCTGCTACACACATGAGCACCATCACTTGATCACAAAAAGCTACCAATCCGTACGTGGGTTTTTCCCCCTTCTGGCTATATTATGTGATCTTTTACTTCATTCGATCGATTAGGCTATCTAGGATTTCGGCTGTTCCATTTAGCTTGTATCTGTCCTGTCTATAACGGCAATGATCTTTTAATTGCCATTTTCTATCTATATTAATAATATTAGTGGGCGCGATATTCCTTGTGCAAGGATATTCTGCCATTATTGTGGGGTTCTTTGTGGTGGGTCTTATAAGCACTCATGATACGTAACAGACTATTCAATGTTTTCCATGTGTATCGTGCATTTGTTTACTATAAAGTGTGCTTTGAAAATAAAAGTTTGTCTTAATCTTTCTGTCACGTACCTTTCTGTTTTGGGTAGTGACGAGTACAAAGCTGGGTTGCATTTTCCAGATTCTTTTCAGGGCTCCAACGTACGGTACCTTTGGTAAAGAATGATCAGGTTGATCTGTGCATGCAGGAAATAAAGAATGATCATTGGGCCCGCAAGTTCTTCCAACCTTGATGATTTTGTTTGTTCTTGATCAGAAGCAATAATGAATTAAGACTTTACGACTGATTGGGAGCTGAGAAAAGTTCATAACAGAAAAGAAAATGAAATATATTGCAACAGATTTGCATTTGGTTTAGTGATGAAACCTTATTGTTCAAGTTTTCAATTATTTTCCTACCACTTTTCATGCAAAGACAACGAAATTTTAGAGAAGCGACGATAATTATACATAGAAATTAAACAATGAGAGTTTTGGAAACCTAGTACTCCTAGGACCATCCACTACATTAAAATGTTTTATCACATCAAGAAAATTATTTTTTTGTCTATCTTCACGATAATGATAGGGTGAATTACAACATATCTATCAAATTGAGGCCGAAGGAACAAATTTATTTGGTGGGCTACAACACATTTGGTCATATATATAGTTTCCTTTCCCATTTTCGTTTTTCCTTATGCCACAATAAATAACAACTGGTTTGGAATTGTACTAACAAATCTAACTCATGAGCTGCAAAATTCCAGCCCAAAGCGAAAGAAGTGCAAGAAAATATTTATAGATCAAGTCATCATCAAGAACTTCAGATCGATACATCTAACCCAGACATGATGAGCTGTCCCCGGCCAGCTCAGAATCAGAGCCTGCAAGTAATAAAGTAGATGAGCATTTTTCAAAGAGTTTTAAATAAAGTGGCATGCATGCTTAAAATGGGGCCCGATCCTAACTTTATAACCTACCATATGATCCATTATCCAACTTATTCGAGAGATTAGTTAGAGAAAAGGGATTTGTTATTCATTTATCGGCTAAGGAAAGATCATGTACTTTATTTTTTTCTCTAATTTTTATACATGCATGAGATCATCAGATAGTTGGATGCCTCACAGGACAATTTTCAAATAGAGTACTAAAAGTCATCCAAGCAAAAGAACAAGAGCTTGAAGCTTGAAGCTTTAACTTCCATTTAGATTTTGCCTGGAAATGCATTCTCTTAATCAGAAAAGGATCTTACTAGCTAGAGACTATTAATTAACGTCGCTAAATATGGCCCAACCCATAAAAGTTTCCTAGCTAAGCACTTGGACCTCATTCATTCGGGTCATAAGTCTTTCCATTGCACTACTGGACCTAGTCTTTGGGTTAGACCACACCATGCATGCAGTATGCTTCAGGAGTTGTCAGAATAAAGAGAATATAAATATGATTATTAATATTTAATTTTATGATCACGACAGAAGAATAAGATCATTAAAATTATTGTAGCCACATATATCATATTGTACGTAAATTCTGAAACAAATTAAGAGGTTTAGCTTAATTATAATAAGATGAAAATTATAAGCTAGCTAGCAAAAGATCATCGAGTAACATTAATATTCAAAGATGTTAATATCCGTGGTACAAGGTTTGTAATTTTGGTTGAATATTGAGAAGATCATGAGTACTAGTGCTACATCATACATCATCATGGGTACTTGTGTGCTCTAAGGCCTCTCTGACCTCACTTCATCAATCGTCTGCTACTGTTTAGCTCTCAATCGCCATCTTCGTCTTCCTCTATTAGATGTCATTAACATCATGATATAATTTGATATAATTGTAAGAACTTATGCACGTAATATAGAATAAGACAGAAAGGCCAACTTAGGCTCTGGTTTGTCTTCATTTGATTTAAATAGTATGAGAGGTTACAGCTTTACAGAAATAAATTATGGAAATATACAACTATGGAAAGAAGACTTTTGCATGATACAAGGAAAAGAAGAAATTAAGGTGGTAGATCACGCTGGTTCTGGAGATGATTGAAGAGCTGCTACAGACTTGGAAAGTGTAGGAGTCTCGGCTAATGCTGTTACAGACTTGGAATGTGGAGTCTCGGCTGATGCTGTTACAGACTTGGAATGTGCAGGAGTCTCGGCTGCAAGTGTGGGATTTCCAGTTGGTCTAACACCCCCCCTCAAATTGATGGGGATTAAAATCACCATTAGTTTGGATCGTAGGAAAATAAAACGAGAAGTAGTATGGGCCTTTGTGAAAATATTGCCAATCTGATCTTGAGTAGAAAGATACTTGACTTGAATGTCTTTATTTAGAACTTTTTCTGTGATAAAATGGTAGTCGACTTCCACATGTTTGGTTGGAGCGTGAAACACCGGATTGGATGTCAAAGCAATTGCTCCAACGTTGTCACACCAGATGGTTGGAGTGGAAGATAAGAGGACATTAAGTTCCTTCATAAGCATTCGGATCCAGTATAGTTCAGCGGTTACAATGGCCAAACTGCGGTATTCCGCTTCGGTGCTGCTCTTGGATACAATTGGTTGTTTCTTGGCTGTCCAAGTGATGAGATTTTGGCCAAGAAATATGCCATACCCAGTTGTGCTTCGACGATCATCCGGATTACCAGCCCAATCGAAGTCGCAATAGGCTTGTAAGTTTATAGCACCAGGAGAAAAGTAGAGACCATAGTCAACGCTACCCTTAAGGTAGCGAAGCACTCGTTTGACAGCAATCCAATGGGGCTCTCTAGGATTGTGCATAAATTGGCACAATTGATTGACAGCATATGCAATGTCAGGGCGTGAGATTGTACAATACTGAAGAGCCCCCACTACACGGCGATATTCAGTTGGATCGGATAAAAGCTCTCCTTCAGTTGAAGAGAGTTTCGGTCCAGAGGTGGTTGGACAATTGAGTGGTTTAGCACCCACCGTCTTGGTGCTTTGAAGCAGATCAGTGATATACCGGGTTTGACGTAGGTGTAGGCCATGTTGATCACGACTAGCCTGGACACCTAGAAAAAAACTTAGCTCACCAAGATCTTTAACTAGAAATGAATTCTTGAGAGATGAAATGAAAGAATCAATAGCATCCTTGCTGGAACCAGTGACGAGAATGTCATCAACGTAAACCAACACATATAGTTTTACTGAGTCAGTAGCATAGATAAAAAGGGAGTAATCTGCAGTAGACTCTATAAAACCATATTCCAACAGAGATTGTGATAGACGGCGAAACCAAGCACGTGGTGCTTGTTTGAGGCTGTACAGGGACTTGTGCAAACGGCACACATGATTTGGATAATTCTCATCAACAAACCCTTTAGGTTGTTCCATAAATACTTCTTCATCCAAAAACCCATGCAAAAAGGCATTTGATATATCTAATTGACGTATGTTCCAGTGAAAAGAGACTGCTAAGGCCAGAACTATGCGAACTGTGGTATGTTTCACTACGGGTGAAAATGTTTCAGCATAGTCAATGCCATATTGTTGATCAAACCCCTTTGCAACTAAACGCGCTTTATAGCGCTCAACACTACCATCAGAGAGCTGTTTGATTTTAAATACCCATTTATTTCTAACAACGTGCTTACCAGGTGGACGAGGGCAGAGTGACCAAGTGCCATTCACCATTAATGCGTCAAACTCGGAGCCCATCGCAGCACGCCATTGGGGAGAAGAAGCAGCCTGTGAGTAGGTGGAAGGCTCCGTGTCGGTGACTACTGTGGAGAGTACCTGCAGGGGATGCCGAGTTGAATAGAAAGCGGTGAAGTCTGGGAATATTTTGGGTGTGGAATGTCCAGTCATGGATAGGGTTGTGATTCGGTTGGGGTTAAGGGTTTGGCTATCGGACTGTGTTGGATTAGACGAGAGGGGAGTGGCTGGTGGGATCGATTGGGGAATTGAAGCCGTGATGGGAGAATCGGATATTGGGTGCGATGAAATTTCTGGTTGATTTTCGGAAGACTGAATGGTAAGATTGGGTTCGGAAATTTCTGGGTTGGGAATGGGGAAGTCTGCGTCGGTGTGTGGAGAAACAGTGGGTTGCAAGTGTGGAAATGAAAACAGGGAAGGAGATGTACCTGAGGGACTCGTACTCGGCAAGGCAGTAGCAGAGAGAACTCCACGTGTCGCAGGAAAATCTTGTTCATTAAAAATGACGTTACGCGACACATATATACGTCCGGTGGTGTAGTCAAGACACTTATACCCACGTTGTTGACTAGCATATCCTATAAAGATGCATTTTTTACTCCTGAAAGAGAGTTTGTGAATTTCATAGGGCCTGAGTAAAGGAAAACATGCAGAGCCAAAGATTTTAAGATGTGAGTATTTGGGAACCGTTTTATGAAGTATGTAGAAAGGCGTCAAATTATGTAAGACTTTTGTGGGAAGACGATTTATAAGATAGACAGATGTGAGGAAAGCATCGGGCCAATATGTATTGGGCAGGTGGGACCGAGCTAGAAGAGTTAAGCCGGTTTCAATTATGTGACGATGTTTTCTTTCGGCGATCCCGTTTTGTTGAGAAGTATGAGGGCATGTTAGGCGATGAAAAATGCCATTTTCTTGTAAAAAAGATTTAAAAACGGTGGAGGTAAATTCACCACCATTATCGGTTTGTAATTGTTGAATTTTACAAGAAAACACATTTTCCGCAAGAGTTTTGAATTGTTTAAAAATTGCCGACACCTCATTTTTAAATTTAATGGGATATAGCCAAGTAAAACGAGAAAAATCGTCAACAAAAAGAACATAATATTTTGATCCACCAACCGAATACACAGGAGATGTCCATACATCTGAATGAATAAGGGCTAAAGGACGAAGTGTTTGACGAGTTGAGTCACTAAAGGGTAATTGTTTGGATTTCCCTAGAGGACACGACGAACAAAATCCTACTTTATTTGGTGTTGAGACATCTAAATATTTGGAGGTGACCAATTTATTTAAAACAACTTGAGACGGGTGGCCAAGACGATCATGCCACGTGTTGAGAGTGGTTGTCACGCCAAGTTTAGCCGCAAAACACGAAATTTTATTTGAACAAGATTTATCATCTGCAATTGGATAGAGTCCATTCTTAACTTTCCCTTGGAGTAGTAGTCGCCCCGTGTTGTTCTCCTTCACAGAAAAATCATTTCCAGTCAATATAAAATAGCAATCATTGTCTAAACAAAATCGGTTGATAGAAATTAAATTTGAGGAAGCATTTGGACAATGAAGAACATTGGATAGAGTAAAATTGGAATTTTTTGAGGTGAGAGATGTGGTACCCATATTTTGAATCATCAAACCTGAGCCATTTCCTACTGTTAGTTTCTTCTCCTTCATAGGGCTGCGAAGTGGTGAGATTTGCCGTATTACTGGTGATGTGGGCATTGGCCCCACTGTCTGCATACCAAACCTGTTGAGCATGTGAAGTGTTACCTTCAGCTGCCATAGCAGCAAGATCTGATGGTGGTAAGCGACCTTGATAGGAGAAATTAAACCGGTTATAGCAATCAAGGGCCATGTGACCTTTTTTGCTACAGATCTGACAAGTGGGTCTGTTGTCACCAGAGTGGTAGACATCGGTCCTGTTGCTGGAGGGTCCCATTTGAGCTGGCGAACGGGTATTCGGCATAGGCGCACGAGATTGGGTTGAAAAGGTAGGGCCTTTAGTCTTCTTCTACGCCGTTTGTCTGGAGTGAGTTTGGGCTGCAAAAGCAAAGTTAGTTTCAGAAATAACAGAGGAGCTAGAGTTCTCCATCAGCATTTCAAAGTTCAGAAGTTCGGTCTGAAAATCGTCCAGAGAAAGGTCCTTGTCTCTGGTTGCAAACGTGAACGCAGTAACGAAGGGCATGAACTGCGATTTGAGTCCACTCAAGAGATAGGTGATGAGATCCTGCTCATCTACTGGTTTGCCGGCAGCGGACAACTGATCTGAGAAGAGCTTGGCCTCTTCGATGTAGGATAGACAGTTACGGTTCTCTTGTGAAATGGTTTGAAGTTGTCGTTTGAGGAAGGCAACGCGAGACCGTGAAGTCGAGGAGAAGCGGGTTTGAAGGGCATCCCATACCTGCTTCGAAGTTTCCAGATTAAGAACTGTGGAAACAAGTTTTTCAATAATAGAGGCATATAGCCAACTGAGGACACTATTGTCTTTCTTCGACCAAGTAGTGAACTCCGGATTCGGTGCGCCGTCGGGCAGAGTTTTGGCTGGAGCAGGATTGGTACCATCAACAAGACCAACCATGTCATGACTCTTTAGAAAAATAAGAAATTGGATCCGCCAGGTAAGATAATTGGGGCCATCCAATTTCTGAAACTGAGGTGTAGTTGGAAAGGAAGAGGCCATTTTGGTTGGATATTGTGGTGCGGAAGCTGGGTTGAAGGATCGTGTTTATTGGGCGTAAGCCTTAACTGGCTGATACCATGTATGAACTTATGCACGTAATATAGAATAAGACAGAAAGGCCAACTTAGGCTCTGGTTTGTCTTCATTTGATTTAAATAGTATGAGAGGTTACAGCTTTACAGAAATAAATTATGGAAATATACAACTATGGAAAGAAGACTTTTGCATGACACAAGGAAAAGAAGAAATTAAGGAGGTAGATCACGCTGGTTCTGGAGATGATTGAAGAGCTGCTACAGACTTGGAAAGTGCAGGAGTCTCGGCTAATGCTGTTACAGACTTGGAATGTGGAGTCTCGGCTGATGCTGTTACAGACTTGGAATGTGCAGGAGTCTCGGCTGCAAGTGTGGGATTTCCAGTTGGTCTAACAATAATCAGTCGTTGTTTTTAATTCCCCTTCAATTGGTAGTTGAAAATGACATGAGTACATATATATATATATATATATATATGTTCTCCATGTCTTCTCCATCGTGCGTACGAGAGAACGTCATTGTCGACTTTCAAAAAGTCTTTCTATATATATATATATATGTTCAGCTCATCACAATCTAAGCTAGTTTAAGTAAAGATAAAACTAGGAAGAATAACCAGAGAATCAAGGAGTACAATGGAGAAGATGAATATTCCACATTCAGATTTATTGAGAAGACGTATCTACAATGTAGTGGGAAGGGCCTACTATATACTGCCATCTGTAACGAACTAACATATTTCTCCTACTAAATATAGCTGTCAGCTAATAAAATGAATAATACAAAAGGAATAAAAACAATGAGTAATGCAGATAAAAACAAAAATAAAAGGATCATCCTTTTTCATCATGTCGTGCAGCAGGTGTAGGTGGTGCTGTGCTACTTGTAGTTGCAGCAAGTGGTATACGACTTGTAGCTTGTAAATTGGCTGCATCTTTATTCTGTAATAGCCCCCCGCAAGATGGAGAATAGAGGTTAACTATTCCCATCTTGGATAAATGAGAGTAAATGAGGTAAGAGGGCAAAGCTTTCGTAAATATGTCGGCTAGTTGTGACTGAGAGGTAACATGGGCTGTGGTGATGCTGCCCTCTTGGATTTTGTCTCGGATGAAGTGGCAATCGAGCTCGATATGCTTGGTGCGTTCATGGAAAACAGGGTTAGCAGAAATGTGGAGGGTTACTTGATTGTCACAGTAGAGAAAAGCAGCTTGAGGATGTGAGATTTGTAGATCATGAAGGAGATATCGCAGCCATGTGAGCTCTGAACAGGTGGCTGCCATTGACCAATACTCAGCTTCAGCTGAGGAACGAGATACCACAGATTGCTTCTTAGATTTTCAAGAGACAAGTGAGTTGCTAAGGAAAATACAGTAGCCAGTAACAGATCGACGGGTATCAGGACAAGATGCCCAATCAGAATCACAATAAGCCTTTAGCTGTAATTGTGATGTGGAGGAGAGGAGGAGGCCTTGTCCAGGGGCAGATTTGATATACCTGAGAACTTTATGAGCAGTGGCTAAGTGTGTATCAGTAGGTCGATCCATAAATTAGCTTAAAAGTTGGACAACATAGCAAATGTCAGGTCGTG
The DNA here is from genome assembly GCF_001411555.2 of Juglans regia. NCBI lineage: Eukaryota > Viridiplantae > Streptophyta > Magnoliopsida > Fagales > Juglandaceae > Juglans > Juglans regia. The sequence goes on along the minus strand of NC_049906.1, from coordinate 3,753,384 downwards.
TGAGAGTAAGGTATAACAAACGACCAATGAGTCGACGATAAGTACTAGGATCTTAAAGAAGTGCACTAGAATCCTTGCTGATTTTAAAATTCTACTCTAAAGGTAATTTAATAGGCTTGCTGCCAAGGGTACCCGAATCAGCTAAAATGTCCAAAGCATACTTTTGTTGGCATAAATGAATACGTAGGGAAGATCTAGCAACTTCCAAGCCAAGAAAGTAGCGTAAACAACCAAGATCTTTAATCTTGAACTTGTGCTTCAGAAAAGATTTAAGAGAATCAATAGAAACTTGAGAGTTACTAGCTACGATGATATCATCTACATAGACTAGTAAAGCAAGAAAAGAATCTCCGTCAAGTTTGGTGAAAAGACTATAGTCGGCTTTTGATTGTTCAAAACCAAATTCAATGTGAGATGTAGAGAATTTATAGTACCATTGTCTAGAGGCCTGCTTAAGGCCATAGATACTCTTGAGTAGCTTGCAAACTTGGTGAGGGCCACCTTTTGTATAACCAGGTGGTTTGTGCATATAAATTTCTTCAGATAAATCCCCATGTAGGAAAGCGTTGTTGACGTCAAATTGGTGAAGAAGCCAGCCATGTACTGCTGCCAGGGAGAGTAAAACCCGAACTGTTACAAACTTTGCAATTGGAGAAAATGTCTCTGTGTAGTCAATCCCTTCCTGCTGTGTAAAACCTTTTGCTACAACCCTGGCTTTTAACCTCTCAATGGTGCCATCAGAATTATATTTGATTTTCTACACATATTTACGAGCAACAGCTTCTTTACCTGGAGGAAGGTCAGTGATAAGCCAAGTTTTGTTCTGTTCTAAGCTTGTAATTCAGTGTCCATTGACTGACACCAACTAGGGTCTTTTACTGCTTGTTTGTAAGTGGTTGGTTCAAAAGAAGTAGAAATGGAAGAGGAAAATGCACGGAAAGAAGGACTAAAATTCTGAAAAGACAAAAAATTATGCAGAGAACAAGCTGTACCTGCAGCTGTTGGAGTACTCTTGACCAAAGATTGGGTTGTAGCTGGAAGTGAGGCATGTTGACAGTGAAAGTCAAGTAAGTACTGTGGTGCCCTCTTTTCTCTAGTTGACCTGCGGAGAGGAGGAATGTATGGAGGTTGAGATGCAGGTTGGATAGATGGAGAAGGATTAGAAGGAGAAGGAGAGGGAGTATTGGTGACAGCAGGAATAGAAGGGAAAATAGGAGCAGGTGGAGATGTGGGGTTGGTTTCAAAATTAAAAGAAGGAAAGTCAAGAATATTTGGTAGAGGTTTAGTGAACACAAAATTAGGATGGTCAATATGTGAAGAGTTGGAATGGGAGGAAAGAAATGGAAAAATTGATTCATGGAATTGGACATCCTGAGAAACAAAAGTGGCGTTTGTAGTGAGGTGAAGGAGTTTATATCCTTTAATGCCAAAGGGATATCCGAGAAAAATACACTTGCGACCTCGGGGATCAAATTTCTTTCTACCATGGATGAGGGTAGTTGCAAAACATAGAGATCCAAAAATTCGCATGTGAGCATAAGTGGGTTTTGATTTAAAAAGGAGCTCAAATGGAGTTTTATTTTCAATAATAGGGCTAGGAATCCTATTAATGATGTAAGTGGCAGTTAACACATAGTCATTCCAAAAATCTAAGGGAATTCCAGCTTGAAATTTTAAAGCCTAAGCAACATTAAGTAAGTGTTGGTGTTTTCGTTCGACTATACCATTTTGTTGAGGGGTGGCAACACAAGATCTTTGATGAATGATGCCCTTTGTGTTAAAAAACTCTTTCTTGTGAAATTCACTTCCATTGTCACTTCTTAGGGTCTGTATTTTGAGATTAAACTGTGTGTCAATCAGATTTGAGAAAGCCTCAAGGCATTTTCTAGTTTCATTTTTATTTTGAAGCAAATAGAGCGATGTGGTTCTTGTGAAGTCGTCTACTATGGTGAGAAAATATTTAGATCCGTCATATGTAGCAGTGGAACATGGTCTCCAGAGATCACAGTGTATTAATTCAAAAGGTCTAACAGTTTTATGAATGCTGTCAGGGAAAGGGAGTCGATGGAGCTTGGCAAGAGGACAAATGCAGCAAGGATTTTCAGTAATAGAAGAAATGTTGTGTTTAACAATAGGATCTGTAATTAAAAGTAAACGAGAAGGTGAAATATGACCTAGGCGACAATGCCAAAGGTCAGAAACAGCAACATTGTGTATAACAGAAGCTGAATAGGAACATTAGCATGAGATAAATTGGAGAGAGCAGTAGCTAGAGATAAGGGGGAAACTGCAGTCCTTAGCAAATGATATAAGCCATGTCTCACTTCACCCTTCCCAATCGTTGTCCAAGTTGAAAGGTCCTGGATAAAACAGTAATTAGAGAAGAAAACAAGGCAACAAGTGAGTGAAGTAGCAAGTTTTGTTGCTGAAAGAAGGTTAAAATGGAAAGATGGAACACATAGGACATCTTTGAGTAGGATGGACTGTGTGAGTTGAACATGACCAGTGTGTGTGACAGGGACTTGGTTCCCATTGGGTAATTTGACAAAGTAAGAAACATGTGCTGTGATGGTAGTGAGAAAAGAGGTGCAATAGACCATATGGTCTGTTGCCCTTGTGTCAATGATCCAAGGAATGTCACTGGGTTGCAGTGATTTGTGTGTAAGTGGAAAAACAAGAGGGAATACCAGATAAATTAGATGTCGAAGATGGTTTGAAAATAGACTGTATCTAATTGGCAGAAGGAGAAGCAGCAGTTGTGGAGTCCCATGGTTGGAGCAAGGCAACAAGTTGCTGATATTGAGTTTAAGTCAAACCAACTCTCTCATCACTAATATCCTCAGATTCAGAAGCATTGGAAAAACTCGACTGATTAGCAAAGGGTCCAGGTGTTGAAGATTTGCTGAAAAACTTGTGGCCCGGTGGATACCCATGTAGCTTATAACACTTGTCAGCTTTGTGGCCAGGTAAATGGCAGTGAGAACAAATGGGGGCCTCAGCATTACCAGCTTTGAAACAAGTTTCGAATGAATGGCCTGTAATCTTACAGTGGTTACAATGTGGTCGATCCCTCTTGAAGGAAGGTTTGGGTGGGTGAGGGGAATTAATGGGTGTGTAAGGTTTCTTGATAGCTAAGGCCATTGAATAAGGAGAGGGAATCATGGGAAGGAGCTAGTGTAGCTGTTCTTGTTGGTGAATTAGAGAGAAGACCTTAGTGACAGGAGGCAAAGGATCCAAAAGCATAAGCTGGTCACACACATTAGCATAGGATTCATGTAAACCCATAAGAAATTGAAACACACAATCTCTTTGATAACGATCCAAGAGAGTTTTTGTAGAACCACAAGTACAAGCAGGAATTGGGTTGTAAATGGAGAGTTCATCCCAAAGAGTTTTCAGCTTACCATAGTAAATACTTATTGAGTCATGATCTTGATAAAGGCTGGAGAGATTTTTCTTAAGCTGGAAAATGCAGGGCCCATTTTGCTGAGAAAATCGATGTTGAAGGTCGAGCCAAATTTCCCTAGCATCATCAACAAACATGACACTGGATTTGATTGAAGAGCTGATGGAGTTCTGCAGCCACGACACTACCATGTTGTTGCAACGTTCCCAGAGCTCTAGCAGAGGATCCTCTGGGTCAGTAGGTTGCAGAATGGCGCCAGAAATGAAGCCGAGTTTGTTCTTCGCACGTAGTGCCCGTCGCATAGCACGGGACTAGGTTGCGTAGTTGTCGGTGGTAAGCAGATCTGTGACGAGGATAACGGCAGGGTTGTCGCCATTGTCCAAGCGAAAAGGGTTGCTAAGGTCACCAAGGTTCAAGAAACGGGATGCAGGTGAGGTGTTTGTGTTTAGGTGTGTATGAATAGAGGATGAGTTGGAGGAAGAGTCATCTGAATGTTCCTGTGTGTCCTCCATGAAGAGAAAAGAAAAAAAAAAAAAAAAACTCCTAGGCTCGTGATACCATGTAAGTAAAGATAAAACTAGGAAGAATAACCAGAGAATCGAGGAGTACAATGGAGAAGATGAATATTCCACATTCAGATTTATTGAGAAGACGTATCTACAATGTAGTGGGAAGGGCCTGCTATATACTGCCATCTGTAACAAAATAACAGATTTCTCCTACTAAATATAGCTGTCAGCCAATAAAATGAATAATACAAAAGGAATAAAAACAATGAGTAATGCAGATAAAAACAAAAATAAAAGGATCATCCTTTTTCATCATGCCGTGCAGTAGGTGTAGGTGGTGCTGTGCTACTTGTAGTTGCAGCAGGTGGTATACGACTTGTAGCTTGTAAATTGGCTGCATCTTTATTCTGTAATAGCCCCCCGCAAGATGGAGAATAGAGGTTAACTATTCCCATCTTGGATAAATGAGAGTAAATGAGGTAAGAGGGCAAAGCTTTCGTAAATATGTCGGCTAGTTGTGACTGAGAGGTAACATGGGCTGTGGTGATGCTGCCCTCTTGGATTTTGTCTCGGATGAAGTGGGACCGACCCTTAATTAACTGTTATATTTAATATAGATTGTGATATTAAATATGTGAATTTATTGAGTATGAATTATTATGTATTTACGTGAACCATTATCTTAAAGAGATGCATTGGTTCAGTGGTAATGGTATGTTGTTTCAAATGAAAGGGTAGGAATTTGAAACTCCACAAGTGCAATTTGATTTATAATTTTGTAAAGTGTTGGACTTAGACAGACACAATGCTTGGGCCAACCAAGCCTTGCACGTGGGCCAAAGAGTCACAACACTTAGGTGTTTGCACATGGGGTGAATAGGCATTTTGATAGGGTGCAATGTTTAAAAAATCAATTTAATTGAAAAGGCACTTCTAGAGACTCGAACCAATGCCCTCCTTTTCCCAAGTGAGGCACCTGCTAACCACTAGGCTATGTCATACCCTTTGGTCTTTAAATAAAACATCATGACCTTTAAACCAGTAACTGCCAGTTGAAAAGTCACAAATTAAGAGTTGTGATCTTTCACATGGTGTCACTTCATTCTCTATAAATAGAGGATGAGACCCACGAATTTGATATTCTATTATCTCATATTTTCAGTCACTTGCACAATTTTGTAGAGAAACTCTGAAGAAAAAATTTCAGAATTGCTATCTGCAGTTGGTGACTTTGTTGCATCCGGGAGGTGAATTGCTTGTAACCTAGTAGCAAACTCTTTCGAATGGGGGTAATTATCACCTTAAAGATAGTGATCAACATGCCTCAAAGTTTCATTTTTTTTTTCAGATTACTGTATCCGCACAATTTTCTTTAACATTAACTCCAAAACCTAGCGTATCCATTCAACTAACTTGTGTAATTACGGAGAAAAGATTGATGGAAGTACTGACAATGACCTTTATCCATCACACACACACACACACACACACTCTCTCTCTCTCTCTCTCTCTCTCTTCTTCATAGGCACCTTTATTATTACTCAAAAAAGGCATATTGGTGCATACATATAGCATGCACAAGCATTGAAACATTATATATATAAAAATCATGGAACTACAATCTTTTCTATTCTTTCCTGGTCTATAATTCAAAGCAGCTTGAAGTTGAAAAGTAGAAGTTAGAACTCGGCAGTGGGTCCTATTACCCTATGATCATCCGATTTTGGTTCAAAACCATGTCATTGGGTAGATCCCAGGAAATATACATGCATGAAGCTTCATTGATCATGGAAATCTCTTGGAAGCATCCATTCCATGAAGCAAGCTTGCCAAAAAACAAAAAAAAAAAAAAAAAGAACTAAAATCAAGCTCCTAGCTAGCTAGATGTTCTTTTCTCTACCTCTTTTTTTCGTAATTTGTCTGGGATCATGCAAGAATGCTATATATGATGAGTGGTTTATAATCGATGGTCATTAATTTGTAAACTTTAATCGTTGCAAAATCAAAATAAATAACTTAACACTTATTTTTTTCTAATTTGTATATGGCAGCAGTACTACGTGCATTCCGTTACATTAATTCAATGGGAGGTGGGAGGAAGAAGCACTTCCATTGATACAGTTACGTTTGGCTAATGAGAGTACTTGAGGCACTCTCAAACACTCTTACTACTATTCTTTATTTTATTATTATTTTTCACTCACTTTTTACTACTATTCATTATTTTTCACTACTATTCAATATTTTATTATTATTTTTTCATTAATTTTTTACTGTTTATTCACAAATATTCTCGACCATTCTCATTTTATTCTAAGGAGCAGAAAAGCTAGTCGGTACTGGAATTAATATATAATATGATGTCGACGCACGCATTCACTATTTGAAAATGTTTTTATGCTTGATAACATTTTATGAAATTTTAAAGGGGGCTGGGCATTCTTGGTATATGGTACCATATTTGTATCCCTGCCCGAAAGATGGAAAAGATAAGGGGAAAACATGATCTGAAAGATTTTCTGAAAAGGTATTGGTTCGACTTACCAAAACCCTTAAGCAATATTCCATTTATATACTGATATACAATTGATTACATTGTACTCTGTACAAGGAATGAATATTGACAAGAAAGGAAAGAATACAACTTAAAAGGGAAAAGAAATAAATAAGCGAGGAAGACCAGTTATGTGCAAATCAGAAGGCACCGAATTAGTGCAGAGAATCTTGATAAGTAAGGCAACCTACAATCACGTTGCTTCTTCCAAACTATTGTGTTGACTTGTGTCACTTACATCCCCCCTCAAGCGAATGGGGGGAAGGCCACCCAGGAGCTTGGATTTGAGGAATAGAAATCGAGAAGAAGTGAGGCCCTTAGTGAAGATATCGACTATCTGATCATATGTGGAGAGAAATTTAATTACCACATCCTTGTTAATAAATTTTTCTCTAATAAAATGCACATCCACTTCAACATGCTTGGTACGAACATGAAAACCGAGATTGGAAGCAAGAGCAATAGCACCGAGATTATCGGACCAAATGTGAGGAACCATAGCAAGGGAGATATGAAGATCTTTAAGGACCATGTGAATCAATAGAGCTCTGCCACGGTCATTGCTAAAGCTCGATATTCAGTTTCGGTGCTAGAGTAAGCCATCAAGGGTTGTTTCTTGGCACACCAGGAAATTAAGCAAGGACCAAAGAATATATCAAAACCAGTGGTGGAGTTACGATCATCAGGATCACCCGCACAATTAGAGTCACTAAAAGCATTTAATTGGAGAGTGCCTTTGGAGAACATGAGACCATGATCCGCCGTACCCTTGAGATAGCGAAGAATACTTTTAGCTGCCGTCTAGTGAGTGGTGGAAGGAGTGTGAAGATGCTGGCAAAGTTGATTAATAGAGTAAGCAATCTCTGGACGTTCGAGGGTGCAATGTTGAAAGGCACCAACAATCTGTCGATACGCAGTGGCATGGGGAAGAGGGTCACCAGTCGAGGAAGCAAGCTTGGAGTCGGAGGTGCAAGGGGCGAAATATGGTTTAGCACCAACCATATGAGCAAGATCAAAGATGTCCAAAATGTATTTAGATTGGCAAAGGTGCAACCCGTGATAGTCCCTAGTAACTTGAATGCCAAGGAAATAATGGAGAGACCCCAAGTGTGGCGCCCCCTACCCCCATGTAAGAAAACACGGGAATCGAGACGCCGGAATGATGACAACACGGTCACGCATCCCAACAAAGGTGTCAAGTGTGTGTACAATAACAACGCAGCGGATAATTAAGTCTACTAAGTACCAGAATTTAAATACAATTTAAATATCAATAAAAAAGTTTAAATAGTTATACAGTCATCCCAAAATAGAGTTTAACACATGTCCCAAAATACAAATGAGTGATCTCAAATCACTCCTCGGGCGGAGCCGACTCTTCAGGCTCACCCTCATCTTCATTTGCATCAAAATCTGCGTTACCACAAAATGGTACCGTAGGTAAGTATAACCCAAATAATTCTCAGGAATAAAATGCATTTAATACAACCAACATGCATGCATATGATAAAATATGCATTTTCCTCAAAACATCATTTTCCCCGAAAATGATAATTTTCCAACACACGCCAAAATCCCCATTTGGCCCAAAATATCCGTAAAACATTTTCCCAGAAAATGGTTTACACAAAATCCAACACACACTATTTTCTCAAAAAATAGCCAATTAATCCGTTATTATCCTATGCACCATGGCCTCCCCTAGGGACCATCCGCACGTCCTGGCTTCGTAGTGATGCCCAGTTTCGCGCCCAGCGCGTTCATGGCCGAGCACCCACTACGCGACGAGCGATGCCCAGTTCCGCGCCCAGCGCGTACATGGCCAGACATCCTCTGGTCCCCGCCAGCAGAAGGACCACGGAGTCGGCACGAATCTCTCGTCCGATCCCATTGTCGCCCGGCGACAATCCAGGGGACGTTACTCAGTATATTCTACTCCCGAGTAACCAGAGGAGCTCCACCGAGATAATGCCCCATCTCGGCTTGGGTCGTGATACACACGCACCCGAATTCCATTCTCACATGAAAACCCAGTTTTTATAAACACATGAACATGAATGCAATACACGAAAACCCAGTTTTTCTTTACAAACATAATCATGTATGATATCATGAAATGTACATGTACCGACACTAATCAACAACCATCAATAACCAACCCAATCAAATCCAACCAAACAACTCCAATTACCAATCCATCCGACCCCCGTACTCCTCGGACTCAGTCTGGCAAAACCAATCAACAGTTCAAATACAATGTAATGTGTTAGTGTAAAAATACATTAAATTCATAAGAATTCTTTGGAAAATACTTACAGTGCTATATAATAATTTCTGAAGGATCACGAAACTGCCAGAAGTGGAAAAACAGCTGCAGGACAGTGTAAAATACACTGTGGCCGTAGGTCACAGATACCCACTTTTCAACGGAGACAAACGAAGACCCAAAAATGGTAGGGTAGGGCCTAGGGAGGTCGGTGAAGCTAGTGGTGGTGAAGGTTGGCCGTGGGTGGCGGCACAAGGGGTGGTTTAAGGTCAAAAATACCCAAAATGGAAATGGAGTTGGATGTGCTTCACCGGTGACGGATCGGAGGTGGGGTTGGGTCCAATGGGTTGCCCAGAGGTCAAGGATGAAGTGGTGTGAAGATGGTGGCCGGAGGTGGCGCGACGGTGGCACTGGAGCGAAAGTGGCGCCGCGGCTTTGAAGAGCTGGTGGTGGTTAACGGCAGCGTGGATGGAGGTGAGGTTGGTGGGGTGAGGTCGCCGGCCGGTGGGGAGCACGATGGGGTGGGTGGTGTCGACCACCGTCGGCGCACGGCGGCGGGCTGGGGGAGAGGAAGAACGGACTGAGAGAGAGGGAGGGAGCTGGACGCTGCGCGCGGGAAAGAAACCAGGGGAGAAGAAAAAAGAAAAGAAAGAAGAAAAGAAAAGGAGGAAAGAAAAATAGAGGAAAAAGAAATGAGGTCTAATCCTCATAACTTGGGTCACAAAAATGATCCAACGGAAATGATTTCAAAACCTCAAGTTAAATAAAATAATTTAAACGTAATGGTAAAGTCAAATTGAAATAATTAAATCCCACAGTAATTAATTAAATATGAAAAATAATTTAAATGTACAACAATAAATAAATATTAAGAAAGCACATAAAATATTAATTTTCACCAAATTAAAAATCATAAAAATAACCCAATTAAAAATCCAATAATTTTAAAACAAGAGAATAAATTTTGAATCCATAAAAATAATTCATTCAGTAAAAATACGCTAAAATACGGGGTGTTACATCAAGTCATTCAAGAAAAATTCAGATTGCAGTTGTTGAACCAAGGATGTGATAAAAGAGCTGTCAGACCCTGTAATGAGAAAGTCATCCACATATACGAGAAGAAAAACATGAATGTCAGATTTGTGATAAGTGAAAAGAGAGTAATCAACGGAAGAGCCTTGAAATCCAAGCTCCAAAAGGCATTGAGAAAATCGATTGAACCAAGCCTGAGGGGCTTGTTTTAAGCCATAGAGAGCTTTATCAAGATGACATACGTGATCGGGGTGGTGCTAGTCAACATAGCCTTGAGGTTGTGAAATATAGACCTCCTCTTCAAGAGTGCCATGAAGAAAAGCATTGGACACATCCAATTGCTTAATATCCCAATCAAAGAACACATCAAGAGCTAGAACAATCCTGACTGTAGCAGGTTTAATAACAAGGCTAAAAGTCTCTGAAAAATCAATGCCACTAATTTGATTAAACCCCTTAGCCACTAGCCGTGCTTTGGGCCGATCAAGGGAACCATCCTCGTTTGGTTTAGTTTTATAAACCCACTTAGTGGCAATAATATTGTGATGAGGAGGACGAGGACAAAGAGTCCAAGTATTATTGGCAATCAAAGCAGCATATTCCTCATCCATCGCCTTCTTCCACTCTACAGAAACAATAGCTTGTGAAAAATTCAAAGGTGCTTTAGGTAAGGGAACTGTGGACAAGGCGGTTATGGGATGTCCAGTGGAATAGTTAGTGACATAATCTGGAAAATGTTTGGGTCATGAGGAACCAGTTTGGGATCGAGTCACAACTTGGTGAGATGGAGGGAGAGAATTAATGTGTGGTAAAGTGGAATTGGTGGAGTGATTTGAGGAGAGATATTCGATGGAAGAGGAGTCTAAAGGAGATGAATGGGAGTTGTCTAAGGATGGTGAGGTGGGCTCGAGATTGGTGGGAGGGAGAGATGTAAGTGAATCAATTTCTTCAAGAGAGGAAGCTATGGGATCGATGGGAGACAAATTAGGAGGATTAAAAATTAAATTGGATGAGAGATTATCGGTGGAGGAAGGGCTAAGAATTTCGTGTGAGGTGGGTAATGTAGAAGTGGGCACCGTAGAAGGAAAGAGTGTGCTACTTGCCTTATGAGAAAAGTCTCCTTGTGTAGGAGCGAGAGTGGACTTATCCTTGGTTGGAAAAAAAAATTTCATAAAAAATAACATGCCGTGACAAATAAACTTTCTTTGAGATGGGATCAAGACAGCACTAACCTTGTTGATTAGAAGAGTAACCAATAAAAATGCATTGCTTACTACAGAAGGCCAGCTTGTTGGAATTATAGGGTCAAAGAAGGGGATAGCAAGCACACGCAAAGGATTTAAGATGAGAGTAATCTAGTGGTCGCTTGAAAAGAAGACTATAAAGAGAGTATGATTGTAGAGTAGGGGTGTAAACTCAAACCGGAAAACCAGAAAACCAGACCGGACCGGACCGGTTTTACCGGTTTTGAACCGGTCCGGTCCGGAACCGGTTTTTAAAACGTAAAAACCGGCCGGTTCCGGTTCCGGGATTTTTTGGACCGGACCGGACCGGTTGATTAAAAAAAATAATATTTTATATATAAGTTTTATACAAAATATTTTTTATATATTAAATATTAATATATATAAGGTTTATATATAATATATAATTATAAATTTTTATGTAAAATTTTATATATAACATATATATTCATATATGAAATAATTTCTTATTATAATTTATAAATTATCACATAAAATGTTAATACTAAATCACTAAAAGTTTATAACTAATAGTAATATATAACTTATAACTATACCAATAGTCTAATATTAATACTATTATATAGTCTAATATATTAATAAAAGTATAAAACAGTTTTGTTTAAATCAATTTTTCTTTATAAACAAATTTTTAATGAAAAATTATGAAATTTACATTTTAAAAAAATCGAAAAACCGGACCGGAAGTACTGGTTTAGGAGGGTAACAGGTGCGTAATCGGTTTTGAAAAATACAAAACCGATACATACCGGTTCGGTCCTAGATTTTATCCAAAACCGGACCAGACCAGTTACACCCCTATTGTAGAGTGGGAATGGGGAGGCAATTAATTAAGAAAATCGCAGTTGAAAAAGCATTGACCCACAAATTTTGTGAAAGATTGGACTGTGACAATAAGGATAATCCAATCTCCATTATATGTCAATATTTTCTTTCGGCAACCCCATTTTGCTGAGAGGTGTATGGACAAATGAGACGATAAAGAATACCATGAGAATTAAGAAAATAAGTAAATTGATTAGATGTATATTCTCCACCATTGTCGGATTGAAATTGTTTAATCTACAACAGAAGAGATTTTTCACTATTTGAATTTAACGAAACAATGAAAAACTTCGGATTTAGTGGAAATAGGATATATCCATGTAAATCAAGAAAAATCGTCAACAAAAGTAACATAGTACTGACAACCACTAATAGAAGAAATCGGTGAGACCCAAACATCAGAATGGACAAGTTCCAATGGACTAATAGACACTCTAGTAGACTAAGTAAACGGTAATCGTTTACTTTTACCTAATTGACAGGACGAACAAACAGACTCTTGAGAAAAGGACCCAACAACAGGTAACTTGAAAGTAGAAATAATGTACTTGGTCACTTGAGAGGAAGGATGTCCAAGCCTAGCGTGCCACACATCAAGAGAGGTTTTAATGCCAAAGAAAGCTACATGTGCACGGTAATTATTTTGAGAAAATTTATTCAATGCGATAGGGTGGAGTCCACCTTCACTTGGTCCATCCAGAAGTGTTTTTCTCAAAGTATTGTCCCTGACAAAGAAATGAGTGTCGGTTAAAAGAAAATAATATTGATTATCCATGCAAAACATATTGATAGAAAGCAAGTTAATCATGGCATTAGGACAATGCAACACATCTTGAAAGGAGAATTGTTTTTGTGGAGTTTGTATAGAAAATGAGCCAATATTGGAGATGGGAAGGCCAGATCCGTTACCTACAACCACTGAATCTTTACCAGTAAATGTTTCCTTCAAAGACGAATTAGCAATGTCATTAGTAATATGCTGATTTGCACCTGAGTCCGCATACCACATGGTCTCCTCTTCATGGACAGTGTTGCTTTGAGCAACCATGGCAGCAAGTTGTGTTGGCGGATGTCGTCCTTGGTAACTGTAGTCCATATGATGATAACAATCCAAGGCTTGGTGGCTTGTGTTTCCACAAATTTGGCATGGAGTGCAATTATAGGAGTTGCCATTGGACATAGAGTTTGAAGAGAATCCGTTAGGCTTGACAGGTTGCTGTGGTGGCTTAGAATAAGGTGCCTTGTGCTGGCCTTGTCGTGCCATTTTTGGGAGGGAAGTTTGAAGGAAAATTCGACTTGTAGCAAAATTGACTTCCTTGGTAGTGATTATTTCCAGCAAGCATTGTGAAAGCTGGTTGCTCCGTGACCTTTATTTGGCTTTCAATCATAAGTTCATAAGACAATAATTATGATTGGAAATCATCAAAACTCATGGGACCACAACGTAAGGCGAAAGGGACAGAAGTGAAAAAAGGATTAAAGATAGGATTTAATCCACTCAAAACATAGGAAAGGAGATCATCCTCATCCACTGGCTTGTCGATGACTGCAAGTTGATCGGCGGTAGACTTGGCTGAGGCCAAATAGTCGGTGCAAGTAGCACTCCCTTGTTGAAGAGTTTATAGTTGGCGTTTGAGACGATTGACATGTGCTAGTGAGTGTGATTAATATCTTTTGGCCAATGAATCCCATACTTGTTTGGCAGAAGTTATGCCAAAGACAGAGGGGAGGACCTTATCGGTCAGTGTAGCATTAAGCCAACCCAAAACAAACTGGTCCTTCTTATTCCAAAGAGTATACTCAGGATTGATAGCCTTGGTCGGCTTTCCTTCAGAGTCACAAGCAAATTGCTCAAGACAGGACTCAGAACCATCCACAAATCCAAGCAAGTCATTGCTGCGCAAAACAGGTAGCAACTGAGAGACCCAATTGAGATAATTTGTACCGTCCATCTTAACCGAAACTAACTGAGGTTGAGAGAAAGCCAAAGGAGCAGTAGAGTTAGTGGAAGCCATCGATGAAGAACAAAAAGAACTGGAAACATTGGAAGTGTGAGCTATAGGGGCACTGGTACATTGTATTGATATACATTCCATTTATATCAAAACCCGTAAGTTATAGGGGCACTGGTACATTGTGAAAAGGTATTGGTTCGACTTACCAAAACCCGTAAGCTATATTCCATTTATATACTGATATACATTTGATTACATTGTACTTTGTACAAGGAATGAATATTGACAAGAAAGGAAAGAATACAACTTAAAAGGGAAAAGAAATAAAGAAGGGAGGAAGACCAGCTATGTGCAAATCAGAAGGCACCGAATCAATGCAGAGAATCTTGATAAGTAAGGCAACCTGCAATCATGTTGCTTCTTCCAAAATATTGTGTTGACTTGTGTCACTTACATGATCTAGCTAGCTAGCTAGGAACTCGATGGATATGAATGTCCTTATACCATGTGGTTTTTGATCACGATGCTTCTCGGAGATTGCCAGGAACTAGAAGCAGCTAGCTAGAGTCATGCATGCATGGATCATATATATATTAAAAATTTTGACTAACGTATGGCTTAATTCACAAGCAAAAGTTGGAGTATGGTGGGAGGGTGCAAAAGAAAATCAAAAAAGAAAGCATGCACCCTTTTGGCATGATTTGCTTGTTGTCACCCAAAAGATGAAAAAGGTGATTGGCACTAGCTAGCTAGGGGTGATTAGAAAAACTAGTTTCTCGCCAATTGTTCATGGAACGTAAACTCATGATCTTGCTTTTGTAAGCAAAACAAAGGGAACCGATTTGCAAGGTGTTTCTTTGTTATTGCTATCCTAACCCATGAAAGGCGGTAGGAGATGGTTGGATGACATGTGTCCTCACCTACTTGCTTGTCACCAAAAGTTTGGCCAGTTTGGGGAGTGAGATGAGAATTTTTGATTTTAGATAAAAGTTTAAAATATTATTTTTTAATATTATTATTGTTTTAGGATTTGAAAATTTTGAATTGTGATTTAAGAAAGTTGAATTGTTTATTATATTTTATATAAAAAGTTGTAATGATGAGATGAGATGAGAATTTTGTATCTTATCTTTGCCCCAAACCTGCCGGCCCTTCCCCATTTGCTCTTTTTCCATTTATTTAAACCCTAATAGATCGCATCTTAGAACTTCACACAAAACTACAAAACATATCATAAACAAAGGGAAGAGAGAAGGCCACGGAGACAGGGAGAGGTAGTAGTACTGAAGCTAATGAACAAAAGTGGAAAAGTGGTGCACTACGAGGTGGAAGAGCTGGATCACAGGGTGGTGATGCCGAAACCAGATGAAGATCCCATTAGACCAAAGACAGTTTGAGCTGGACCAGGGTGGTTATGCCCGGGGAGGAACGAGTTTGAGCTTCTTCCCCATTACATGAGCACGAGTAGGCATCAATAAGAACCTATCAATATTGGAGTTAGAAAGAAGGTCGTCCAGCCACATACCGATGGGGTCATGGTCCTTCGCCAATTCACAAACAAGCTTCACGCGATTTTGTTGACTATCAGTCAACCCCAACGGCAACAGTTTATCATCAGGGACGTGCCCCCAGTTGGCCGCGACTTGGTAATCCCTAATAAGCATTTGATCGGCGGGGGACTTCCAACCATCCCCAGAGATCAAGAAAAATTTACTAGTCCACTGCTTGGCGTCGGAGTAACGCCCTTCGAAGGCCGCTAGTCGTTGCCCGTGCACACGGAAGCTACAAATGTTGCCTGGCAATGACACCACCCCATAGAAAGACAAGAACTCATTTGCCATAAGATCAGGGTACACCTCCCCAAGAGGCTCGAGAACGCGGCGGAAGACGATGCAGGAATACATCAGCACGTGCCACGCCTTACTGTGAAGCTGGGCAGGAGCAGCTTCAAAAAATGCATAACATTGCGCACTGGACAGATGAAAGGAAGGCGAACCCCGTTTGCAAGAGAACAAACCGTTAGGGCTACGGACCCGCCGTAGCCCTCTTCATCAACACATCCCCTTTCCGGGATATTCATATCCATCAATTCAGGAATGCGGAAGGATTCCCTCAATTCAATGTGGTCTTCCACACCCAGAAAAGAGCGCCAAGAATACCCATCGAAGGAAGTGGGTTAACAGGCAAGGGAAGATTCAGGCTTATGCTTGGTTGCCTTCCAAGACTGCGACAAGCCATTACGGAAGTCTTAAAGAAAGGAAATGCAGGGATATAGGAAGGGATACGAGGAAATCTGAAGAAGAGAGTAAAGGGGAACACGAGGAAGATGAAAGAGTAGAAGAAAGTAAGGCAAGAGGTGACGAAAGATGAAATAACAGGTAAAGTGCACCCAAGAAAGGTAATCATGAAGATCCTAGAGAATCCAAAAGGTTTGGCTGCACTAGCAGTCACAGTGCTCTTCGAAAAATCCCATTAAATGAGCTAGAACAGTTATGGCTTACGTTAGCCACGTCTTTCCTAAAAAAGAAAAAAAGAGTGGATTGATGCGAACAAGACTAGCTGGGTAAATAACCAACAAAAGAGAGAAAGGCCAAGAGCCTAGTTGTTTAATTTCCCATGTGCAAGCACAAAGGAAATTAGCGGGGTAACTGGATGCAACATTTAGATCCCTGGGTTGAGAGCCTGTCTAAGGTCAAGCCCATATCTGAGGCCGAGTCCATCCACAAGCCCGGGAAGACTTGTGGATGGCTTGAGGCTAAGAGCCCTATAGGTAAAGGACTCACAACCACAGTTACGAGTGAGATAACCTCGAAGAGTGGGGGATGGGGCCCAAGGCAGAGTACAAATATCTTGCGTGAGATAACTCCTATAAAACAGGAGATATTCTCTCTATTTAAATAATGGATCATGAAGGATAAGTACAAAGGACTGGCGACCAGGGTTATTCGCCACCAAGCTTCATCCTTCTATAAATAACTCGGCAGAGGCCGTAACGTCTTCCATCATGAACTCTACTTTTATATACTTATTCTTATATTGTTACTGACTTAAGTATTAGAGTTTATACAGGGCGGCCAACGCCGTCTCTTTCTTGCTACTGGTGTCATCTGTATAGTTGGTGGTGTGAAACACGTCCTTAATAGGGCCCGATCCTAACTTTATAACCTACCTACCATATGATCCATTCAACTAATTCGAGAGATTAATTAGAGAAATGTGATTTTTATACATGCATGAGATCAGATAGTTGGATGGCTCACAGGAAAATTTTCAAATAGAGTACTAAAACTCATCCAAGCAAAGAGCAAGAGGTTGAAGATTGAAACTTTAGAGTTGAAATTTAGAAGCTGAAAGTGGGTCATTTAATTTATACCCTGCCTTCTTTTGATTCACATTTATGGGTAGTTTCCAGGAAATTTCCGTTTAGATTTTCCCAGGAAACTTCCAGTAAGCTTGATCCTGATCAGCCCAAAAAATACTATTCTATAAATAAAACTAAACTTCAGCAATATTGCTTTAATATTGGACGTGCAACGGACACAGAAATGCACTCTCTTAATTAGTACTTCTAATTCCCATATATAGCAATTAAACAAGGATCTTACTAGCTAGAGACTATTAATTAACGTCGCTAAATATGGCCCAACCCATAAAAGTTTCCTAAGCACTTGGACCTCATTAATTCATTCGGATCATATATAAGTCTTTCCATTTGCACACCATGCATGTATGCTTCAGGTCGACTAGTTGTCAGAATAAAGACAATATAAATATGATTATTAATATTTAATTTTATGATCACTACAGAAGAAAAAGATTAAAATTATTATAGCCACATATATCATATTGTACGTAAAGACGAGTAACATTCAAAGATGTTAATATGCGTGGTACAAGGTTTGTAATTTTGGTTGTACATTGAGAAGAGGATTACTAGTATTACGTACGTACATGGGTCATATGAATAATCAATCATTACAAGACAAATAGATTTTTATGACTATTTAATTACGATGAAAAGATTATTCGTGATCAAAATATATTTATTTTAGCTGTAAATAGTCATTTCGCTGGAATTAACTGACTACAAATAAACAGTTTTCTTGTAATAAACAGACGATCATGCATACATCATCATGGGTCATGTACCTCACCTCCTTAGTCGTCGCTGACAAAGTGGACCGTGGATCGAGATATCATGCATGAAATTCAAACGACCACGAAATAACCATCAACATACAGACGAATGACCTAGACAACTACCCAATGATTGTAGCTAGCCATTTCTTCTTTTGTTTATTGTCATCAAGTAGTCAATCATGAAGAAACCAAAGATCACACATGTTGTTATCAGTCAGGTTGACGTGATATATATATATATAGGGAAGGAAAGTCGGCCTATAATCTTTCGACTGAGACGTATAGGTCGTATGGAGCGACATGATTATTGAAACTGTTATAAAAATGTTATAAAGGATTCATTTATAACGTATAAACTCAATATTTTGTGATAAAGGTTCTGTTTCTTTTAGATAAAACAACCAGTTTTATTCACCCAAAACATAAGATAACAAAATCACAAGGATCGCAGTTTGATAATGTTCACAACCGAAGAAACATCAATACCACATTTACTGTACAGTTTACTAATATATCACAATATGCACATAAACATATCAAGAATCATAATCAGTGAGCAAGAATGAAGAAAGTATAGAGATATAGGAAAGAACACACCGATATACGTGGTTCGACCCTAATGATCTACGTCCACGGCAGGAATGGCCTCAGAAAAGCCACAGAGATCTTTATTGATGAACAGAACTTCACAGAGAAGCCTCAGTACATTAGAGTTACAATGCCCTCACTGGAAACCCAAGAAATCGCACAGATTTCTTCCCAAAAGCAAACCCTAACTCACCCTTCTCTCTGCTCTCTCTCTCTCTCGAAACCAGCCGTCAACAGAGAATGAAATTCACTCTAGGGTTACAAGGCAAAAGAGATATATATATATATCTTGCAACAGATTCAGCCACGTGTCAAGATCCAAAGGACTAGGGTTAGCACCGTCTGAAGAAGTCAGGAGCCCCTCTCACGTGCATCAAGAGAATCTGCTTTAACAGTTTCAACGGTAGAGATCAAGCCAGCACATCAGATTAACAAATCACTCGAATGAGAACACATCAGAAAGTAAAGAAAGCAGTAAATACAATGTATTGACATACATATTACAAATCTCCACCTTGGCAAAACATGTATTTGCCCTTAAAAAAAAAATTCATATGACTCTCATCATTGGCACATTCCTGCAGTTTTCCCCTAATGGGAACAGACTCTCGACTTCATACCAATTAAGTTCAGACAGTGTCTGAACTTAGAACAGGGAACAGACTTGGTCATCATATCTGAAGAATTATCTTCAGTTGGAACCTTTTCCATACCAACTACTTTAGATTCTATAACATCCCTTACAAAATGAAGTCTTACATCAATATGCTTGGACCTTTCATGAAAGACTTGGTTTTTAGCTAAATGCAGTGTGCTTTGATTGTCACAGTGAACTGAAATGTCACCATTGAAAATATTTAACTCACTTGCAATACCCTTTAACCATATAGCCTCTTTAATAGCTTCTGTCAAAGCAATATATTTAGCTTCTGTGGTGGACAAAGCTACCACAGATTGTAAGTGTGATTTCCAGCTAATAGCTCCCCCAAAAGCAATAAAGACATAACCAGTTAAAGATTTCCTAGTGTCTATACTGCCAGCAAAGTCAGAGTCTACAAAACCAGTGATTTCAGAACCCTCTTTAACTTCATTCCCGAAACTGAGACACATACCAGAAGAACTAGCAAGGTACCTAAGTACCCATTTAATGGCCTGCCAATGTGGTTTTCCAGGATTTCCCATGAATCTACTAACTACACTCACAGCATAGGTCAAAACAGGTCTAGAGCAGACCATTGCATACATGATACTTCCCACCATGCTTGCATAGGGAATTTGTTTCATAAAATTAATATCATGATCTGTTTTAGGAGCCTGATCTAAAGACAGTTTAAAATGCTGTCCTAAAGGTGTACTTACAGGTTTCACATGTTCCATACCAAATCTATTTAAAATTTTAGAGATGTAATTTCTTTGAGACAAGTATAGCATTCCAGCACTTCTGTCCCTTTCAATTTCCATTCCTAAAATTTTTCTAGTAGGACCCAGATCTTTCATTTCAAATTCTGCTTTTAGCATACTTTTAACTTGTTCAATTAACACAGTGTCTTTACAAGCTATCAACATGTCATCAACATACAATAGAAGATAAACAAAAATTCCTTTTTCTTCCTTATAATAAACACAACTGTCATAGCAGCTTCTTTTAAAATTATTATTAATCATGTGTGTGTCAAATCTTTTATACCACTGCCTAGGTGATTGTTTAAGGCCATATAAAGATTTTTTAAGGAGACACACTTGATCAATCTTAATTTTATTTGCAAAACCTTCAGGAGGCTGCATATAAATTTCTTCTTCAAGTTCTCCATGCAGAAAAGCAGTTTTAACATCTAACTGTTCTAGATGTAAATTTTCAGAAGCTGTATAGGCTAGCAGTAGCCTAATGGAGCTATGTTTAACCACAGGGGAGAAGATCTCATTAAAATCAATCCCTTCTCTCTGTGTGAACCCCTTTGCTACAAGCCTAACTTTAAACCTGGTCCCTTCTATCCCTGGTATGCTTTCCTTTCTTTTATAGATCCATTTGGATCCAACAAGTTTAACCCCTTTAGGTTTAGGCACTAAAACCCAGGTTTTGTTTTTGTTAAGAGATTCCATTTCCTCATGCATAGCAAGAATCCATTTAGCAGAATCTTTACTAGTTACTGCTTCTTTATAACTTTTAGGTTCCTGATAAATCACTTCATCAGCTACTGTAAGAGCAAACATAGTGAGTTCTGCCTGTCCATATCTTATAGGTGGTTTGATGACTCTCTTTTGCCTATCTCTAACTAGGTTGTAAGAGTTATCACCACCTTGATCAATGTCCCCTGAGTCTCCTCCATCAGGGTCATTATTTTTCCCTGTTCCAGGTTCAGATTGGGCATCAAGGTGCTCCACCTCAATCTGAGAACCCTTTGGGATTTTATCCATCTCTTGGTCTGCATTGTCATCCTGAACCCGAGCCATCTGAGACTCATTAAAAGTCACATCTCTACTCACAATGCATTTATACCTACCTGGTCCTTCTACCCAGAGTTTATAACCCTTTACACCTTCAGGATATCCTATGAAGATACACTTGAGGGCCCTAGGTTCCAGTTTGTCAATTTTTGAGTGTGCATAGGCAACACATCCAAAAATTCTTAGATAATCATAGCTGGGAGGTTTCCCAAACCACAACTCATGTGGAGTTTTGAAACCTATAGCAGATGAAGGACATTTATTTATAAGGTGAACAGCAGTAGTGGCAGCTTCTGCCCAGAAAGTTTTGGGCAGCCCTGAATTTGACAACATACATCTTACCCTTTCTAAAATGGTCCTATTCATCCTTTCAGCTAAACCATTCTGTTGAGGGGTTTCTCTCACAGTTTTATGCCTAAGAATTCCTTCCCTTTGACAATACATGTTGAACTCATTGGACAGAAACTCAAGCCCATTGTCAGTTCTCAGGATCTTGAGTTTTCTACCTACTTGGTTTTCCACTAGAGTCTTCCACTCCTTGAATTTTTCAAAAGTGTCACTCTTGTTTTTGAGAATAAAAATCCAAACTCTTCTAGAATAATCATCAACCAAGGAGAGGAAGTAACTCCCTCCACTGTGTGAATTCACCCTTGCAGGTCCCCATAGGTCAGAATGAACATAGTCAAGGGTTTGCTTAGTGTTGTGTGTAGCTGACTTAAAACTAACCCTCTTAGCCTTTCCATAGATACAATCTTCACAGAAAGGTAAGTTCCCTAGGTTTTGATCACTAAGTAGACCCTGTTTTTGTAGTTCTAACAGTCCCCCTTGACTCACATGCCCAAGTCTCCTATGCCATAACACAGCTCTATTCTCAACTATGTTCTGAGTTGGAGATGCTTCTCCAACTACTGTTTTTCCAAGAAGTGTATACAAGCCATTTTTAATAACCCCTTTCATAATAACTAAGGAACCTTTTGTAACTCTAAGAGTCCCAGACTCAGATTTGAAGGTATATCCAGCCAAATCAAGCATACCAAGAGAAATTAAATTTCTCTTTAACTCAGGAATGAATCTGACCTCCCTCAAAACTTGTTCCATCCCATCATGCATTTTAAGTCTAATAGACCCTATTCCCATGACTTTACAGGATTTATTATTTCCTAGAATTACATGTCCCCCATCTAAATCAGAGAATGACTCAAACCAATCCCTGATTGGACACATATGAAAAGAGCAACCAGAGTCCATAATCCACTCTGTTTTTGAATCAACCTCACTGACAGTGAGAACTTCAGCACTTTCATACCCTTCTAAAACTACAGAGGCATCCCCTGCCTCTTTAGTTTTGATTTGTTTTTCTATCAGGGCAATCCTTTTTAAAGTGCCCTTCTTTATGACAGTGAAAACATTTAAACTGTTTTCCCTTTGACTTAGACCTGAATTTCTTGTTCTCATTCTTGCCTTTCTTTTCTCTCTTTTCAGTTCTGCCTCTAATAGATAAACCTTCCCCATGACTCTGTTTGGTATCACCTCTGTTTTGAAGTTCCCTAGTATGCAGTACAGATTGTACTTCATCAAGAGTCAGGGAATCTCTACCATACATCATGATTTCTTTTAGGTTTAGGTAAGATGAGTCCAAAGAACTCATCAAGAGGATAGCCTGATCCTCATCCTCCACCTTAATATCTATATTAGCAAGGTCTAAAATAATTCTGTTAAACTCATCAAGATGTTGCCCAATTGAAGTTCCAGAAATCATTTTAAAAGTGTACAGTTTGGTTTTCTTGTGCAGTCTGTTTGCAAGGGATTTAGTCATGTACAAATTTTCCAATTTTAGCCATATACCCGCAGCAGTGCTCTCACTTGCCACCTCTCTTAGAACTTTGTCCCCAAGAGAGAGTATAAAAGCACTGTGGGCTTTCTGGAGGATGTCCTTGTGAACAACCTCCTTTTCTTCCTCTTTCGAGGAAGAGCCCTTCTGTTTCTCACCAAGGAGAGCATCTTGCAGTCCATGCTGGACTAGCAGTGCTCTCATTTTTATTCTCGATAGGCCAAAATCATTATCCCCAGTGAACTTTTCTATATCAAACCTCATAGTCCCCATGAACCGAGCTCTTGATACCAATTGTTATAAAAATGTTATAAAGGATTTATTTATAACGTATAAACTCAATATTTTGAGATAAAAGGTTCTGTTTCTTTTAGATAAAACAACCAGTTTTATTCACCCAAAACAGAAGATAATAAAATCACAAGGATCGCAGTTTGATAATGTTCACAACCGAAGAAACATCAATACCACCTTTATTGTACAGTTTACTAATATATCACAATATGCACATAAACATATCAAGAATCATAATCAGTGAGCAAGAATGAAGAAAGTATAGAGATATAGGAAAGAACACACCGATATACGTGGTTCGACCCTAATGGTCTACGTCCACGGCAGGAATGGCCTCAGAAAAGCCACAGAGATCTTTATTGATGAACAGAACTTCACAGAGAAGCCTCAATACATTAGAGTTACAATGCCCTCACTGGAAACCCAAGAAATCGCACAGATTTCTTCCCAAAAGCAAACCCTAACTCACCCTTCTCTCTGCTCTCTCTCTCTCTCGAAACCAGCCGTCAACAGAGAATGAAATTCACTCTAGGGTTACAAGGCAAAAGAGATATATATATATATATATATCTTGCAACAGATTCAGCCACGTGTCAAGATCCAAAGGACTAGGGTTAGCACCGTCTGAAGAAGTCACGAGCCCCTCTCATGTGCATCAAGAGAATCTGCTTTAACAGTTTCAACGGTAGAGATCAAGCCAGCACATCAGATTAACAAATCACTCGAATGAGAACACATCAGAAAGTAAAGAAAGCAGTAAATACAATGTATTGACATACATATTACAGAAACCATATTCGTTGATGTTGAAATTAACAAAACCATTAGCCAAATAGAGTATGTACGATTTGTAGATCATAAACTTTTGGTATTTACCAAGCTGGGACCTTATAATAAAAAGATAACTACTATTTTTTAATAGATGATAAAAATATTTATAACTACGTGCTTAAATAAATACAATTAGCCTAAAAAATATTTTTTATTTTTTTTACTTAAACGTTGACAAAATAACTATATTCGAATAATCCACAGAAGAATGAACAGTGGAAGGGTTAGGGTTGATAAAAGGTGATTCATGAGTGGGAATGGGCATGACGGCACTTTAATGGTCTAGGGTTAGGTTTCATCTGATACCATGATAAGAGAGAAATTGAGAGAAGTTTGGAGAAGATTCTAGAATATCTTCATTGATCTTAATATGTATATATTTACACAAAGTGTTTATATACTAGGGCAAAAACTAAAAAGTACATGCTAGCTTACCGTGCACGTGAGTGTAGATGATTTAAATAAAACTTATACAATATATGATAATGGTTAGGGCTGTGATAATGGTTAGGGTTGAGGAATTAAAAATTGGATTATTTTAGAAGTTGTAGGCTTGAATATTGAAATACGAGATTGATTGGAAATTTATGAAAATTTACGTGACTATCTTATAGGTGACGATTAATTTTTATTCGGCATTGTTGAGGAAATTTTCGAAAAGCTAAGAAGTTCAGGTAAGCGGGGTTCCTATGCTAGATTTGCATAAAAAAAAAATGATGAACTGAGGTTGGTTTGTAAAAATGTGCATGTTGTTCTAAAAAGAAAAAAATGAAAAACAACCTCAGTATATGTTTTGCATTCCCTCATGAGATACGTATGAAAGAGAAAAGAAATATTTTTGACATGAAATGTGTAGACATGAGCAATATTTGACATGTTTCTGAAATAAGCAAAAGAGCGAATATGATATCATTGAAATTTTTATGCATGTGATATGAAATGATTTGGATCTGTTTTTGATCAAATAGAGATGATATGAATATGTTTCGCACGTGTTTTGATATGATATGGATATGATAAAACTTTGGCATACTTATCTGTTCTGAATATGGTTCTGATATGATGATACTGTTCACGTGATATGGTTGGTACCACCATGATATGATATGAGTGCACCCACTTTGGAAACAAAGTGGTCTTTTTACGTGTTCTTTCCTGTGTGCACACTCGGGGCTCCGAGATTGAAAAAGGGGAAGTTCACTACATGATACTGCCTGGTTTGGCCACCGGGAATAGCACAACCCTACCACGGGGGTTAAACATGGTATATGATATGATATGACAAGATGAATATGTTCAGTTATGTTATGCCAAAGTGTTTGTGAATATGAAATGGATCCTCAAATATGAATTGTTGACTTGAGTATGAAATGTTTGAAAAGTCGCTCTGATTTTCTGATAACACGTTTTCTGAGATCGGCATATAAAAATAAAATGTTTTGTTTCTGCATATTGAACTTTCTGAAAGGGCTCATGTTTACATGCTAGCATATGTTCTCTGCTTACTGAGTTGTTGATAACTCACCCCCTTTATCTTCATATATTTTCAGATGATGTTGATTACCCAGCTGGGGGTCAGGAATAGAATTGAAGCTGACTAGATATGGATGGAAGGATTGGATACTTTAGAGTACCATTGTTAGTAGATGGATTTAACTTGAGTATTTGAAGTACTTTACGTTGTTTGGACCTATTGAGACCTAAAGATGTGTTGTTATATTTTGAGGTTATTGGGAGATTGTGGACCCCTTTTGGTTTATGTTTTGTAATGATAACTTATGGAGTTTTATTATGGTTATTTGGAAAAATATGAATTGTGTGCTAATCATGAAGTCCTTGGAGTTTTAAGTGCTTGGAGAGACAGGTTTGTTAGTGACATGAGTTAACTCTCTGGACCCTCGGGTACGGGGCGTTACAGTTGGTATCAGAGCCAGGTTTGAGGTTCTGCAGACTATAGAGTGTAAGATCATGGAGTATAGATAGGCTTTAAGAAATCATTTTCAGATTGGAGGTGATAGTGGAGTGGGCTATGAGGAAGAATATCATAGGTATTTGAGGTCTTAAATTTTACAAACTTTAGGAATGACTTTGATGTGTAGGATTTTGTAGGTCTATGAGTGGAATTCATGTTGTTTGTGGTTTGGTTTGATTTTGGAGACTTTTATTAAATAGATTTGATGGCGTTAAAGTTTTAGACTTTGGAGTTTAATCATTACTACTGTTGCGCGTACTTCTTTTCTCTTTATTGCAGGATGCCACCTCGTCGTCTAGAACGAAGTATGTCGGACATGAATGTAAACGAGAACGAAAGGGGAACAAATCCGAGTGCTTCTGAAGTACTACGAGTAGCAGCTCATCAGTTAATAGACGATCTCGCGCAAAATCCCGTAGGTCGCCAATGCAACTCTAATGAAGGAGGTGGTAACATAGAACAGTTCAATCGGATGCACCCCCCTTCATTTGATGGCAAAGGCGAACCCACCTTAGCTGAAGATTGGGTGCAAGATATTGAAGAGATATTGAGGGTGTTAACCTGCACTGATGAACAAAATGTGGCATATGCAACTTTCAAACTGACCGGTGAGGCAAAAAGATGGTGGATCTCAGAAAGAACTATCCGAGAAGCAGGGGGAAGAGAAATAGTCAGTTGGCCACATTTTAAGCAGATTTTTCTTGAGCGATTTTTCCCAAGCTCGGCTCGAGAGGACAAGGCAATGGAATTTGCCACTCTGGTGCAGGGATCCATGACGGTGCACCAATATGCAGCTAGATTCATTGAATTATCCCGTTTTGCTGCGTATCTGATTCCTGACGAAGAAAAGAAAGCGCGTAAATTCGAACAAGGGCTAAATGAAAAACTTTATGAACGAGTAGTGGGCTTCCAGATTCGAAATTTCTCAGAATTGGTAGATAAGGCCACAGTTTTTGAGCGAAGCCTTCAAAGGAGCGCTCCATTGCACGATCAGAAGAAGAGGACTATTTCTTCGGGGCCTCATTCTGGTATGGACCAAGGAGCGTGGAAAAAGAGAAATGAAGGTAGTAGCTCGGGAAAAAGGATGGTTCAGGGTACCCAACAAGCATATCAATGTAGAACTTGCAACCGAGTACATACTGAAGTATGCAGGAAGGAAGCGGGACTATGCTACCGTTGTGGCAGCCATTATCTCAGGGACTGTCCTCTACGATTGGATAACAGCAGGCCCCCACCACCACCTAGAACAGAAGGGACAGCGCGAGGCAACATACAGCGTACTACTGCACCTGCAAGGGTTTTTGCTCTGACACCTGGAGAGGCTGAGGATAGGAATGATGTGATCACTGGTATGACTTCTTTGTTATGTTTTTAAGATATTGATTTGTGGATTAAGGTTAAGACTTAAAAATTTTAGTTCATGAATGATGTTGATTATGACCACAGGTACTCTTTCCTTGTTTTCTAATAATGCCACTGTACTATTTGATTCGGCAGCGACACATTCGTTTGTTTCCATGACCTATGCTCGATTTTGCACCTTAGAAACTGAAGAGTTAAAGTCCAAGTTAGTGGTTGCGACCCCAACAGGAAATTCGGTAGTCTGTGACAAGTTTCTACCAGGGTGTCCTTTATCAATTGAGGGAAGATTGATGCCAGCAGATTTGATAGTGTTTAACATGTTTGGGTTTGATGTAATCTTGGGTATGGATTGGCTGGCTTGCTACCACGCCAGCATAGACTGTTTTAAAAAGGAAGTGATATTTAGGCCCCCAAAAGAAAGTGAATTTCGATTCTCGGGTTCAAAAGTGAGGACGCATCCACCCATCATATCTGCCGTTCAAGTTGGGAAATTGTTACGAGATGGTTGTCAGGGATTCTTAACCTGCGTGGTAGAAGTACCAAAAGAGGAGTTGAAGTTAGAGCAGATACCTGTGGTGAGAGAATATCCAGAGGTTTTCCCAGAAGATTTACCTGGACTCCCGCCCGAGCGGGAGGTGGAGTTTACTATCGAACTAGCTCCAGGCACGGCACCCATTTCAAAAGCACCCTATCGAATGGCACCGTCGGAGTTAGTGGAACTCAAGGAACAATTGCAAGACCTGTTGGATAAGGGTTTTATCAGGCCCAGTGTATCACCTTGGCGAGCTCCAGTCCTCTTTGTGAAGAAGAAGGACGGATCGATGAGGATGTGTATTGACTACAGGGAACTTAATCGTGTGACCATAAAGAATAAGTACCCGCTACCCCGTATAGATGATCTGTTTGATCAGCTCCAGGGCGCTCAGGTATTTTCAAAGATTGATCTTCGATCGGGTTACCATCAATTGAAGATCAGAGTAGAGGACGTAGCTAAGACGGCGTTTAGGACTCGTTATGGCCATTATGAGTTTTTGGTCATGCCTTTTGGCCTGACTAATGCCCCAGCAGTATTTATGGATTTGATGAACAGGGTGTTCCATGAATTTTTGGATAAGTTTGTGGTTGTTTTTATTGATGATATATTGGTTTACTCCAAAGGCAAAGCCGAGCATGAGGAACATTTGAGGCTGGTACTTGGGACACTCAGAGATAAAAAGTTGTTTGCTAAATTGAAGAAGTGTGAATTTTGGCTTGATTCAATCGCATTTCTGGGGCATGTAGTTTCGAAAGATGGCATTTCAGTGGATCTGGGAAAAGTGGAAGCAGTGGTTAATTGGCCGGCGCCGAAGAATGTGCATGAGGTTAGAAGTTTCTTGGGATTGGCGGGTTATTACCGTCGATTCATTGACAGTTTTGCCAAGATAGCAGTTCCTCTCACAGCACTCACCAGGAAAAATAATAAGTTTGAATGGACAACAAAGTGTGAAGAAAGCTTTCAAGAGTTGAAACGGAGATTAGTGACGGCTCCGGTATTAGCAGTACCCACGGCTAGAGGGGGATTTGTAGTTTATAGCGACGCGTCAAGGCTTGGTTTGGGGTGCGTACTGATGCAACATGGGAAGGTTATTGCATACGCCTCACGCCAACTGAAAGCGTACGAGCAGAATTATCCCACACATGACCTGGAGCTTGCAGCCGTCATTTTTGCACTTAAGATTTGGAGACACTATCTGTATGGGGAAAAGTGTGAGATTTATACAGATCACAAGAGTTTGAAATATTTCTTCACCCAAAAAGAATTAAATATGAGGCAGAGGAGATGGCTCGAGTTGATCAAGGATTATGACTGCACCATCAACTATCACCCAGGCAAAGCTAATGTTGTAGCCGACGCCTTGAGTAGGAAGTCGGTGGGACCAACAGTTGCAGCCCTTACCACTCAACATAGGTTGTTAATGGACCTAGAAAGAGCCGGTATTGAGGTTATCACTAGTGATACAAGTACCTTCTTGGCCAGTTTGATAGTTCAACCAACCTTATTAGATAGAATCAAAGCTGCTCAGAAGGTGGACTTAGGGTTAGTGAAGCTAGTGGAAGAAGTCAGGAACGGGGACAGATCTGACTTTAGCGTTTCCGAAGATGGAGTTTTAAGATTTAGAGGTAGATTATGCGTGCCAGCTAATGAAGAACTGAAAAGAGTAATTCTTGAAGAAGCACACCGTTCCTTATACATAGGGGTGTAACCGGTCCGGTCCGGTCCGGTTTTGGACAAAATCTAGGACCGAACCGGTATGCACCGGTTTTGTATTTTTCAAAACCGATTACGCTCCGATTACCCTCCTAAACCGGTACTTCCGGTTTTACCGGTTTCCGGTCTGGTCCGGTCCGATTTTCCGGTTTTTTTTAAATGTAAAAAACATATAATAAGTGTTAATTCTTATTATAAAATGTTATTAAAAATTTAATATATATATTATGCTTAAAGCATATGATCAATTAAATTTTTATCTTTAAGATTAAACTTTTATTTTATAAATTATAACAACATTATCTTATATATAATTATATTAATAACATATGATCAAATAAATTATAAATGTTCATATTTAAGATTAACATTTTATGTTATTATTTATAAATTATAATATAAAATTTTTTCATATATGATATATAATTATATATATTATATATAAAAATTTAACATATAATTATATATTATATATATAAATATTTTGTATAATATATAAATTAATTTTTATATATTTTTTTTCCAACCGGTCCGGTTCGGTCCGGTCCGGTCCCAAAAACTACGGAACCGGAACCGGACCGAAACCGGCCGGTTTTCATAAAATAGGAACCGGTTCCGGACCGAACCGGTTCAAAACCGGACCAACCGGTCCGGTTCGGTCCGGTCCGGACCGGTTTTCCGGTTTTCCGGTTTAAATTTACACCCCTACTTATACACAGTTCACCCAGGGAGTACCAAGATGTATCGGGACTTGAGAGAGTCTTTTTGGTGGAATGGTATGAAAAGAGAAATTGCTAAATTTGTAGAACAATGCCTAACTTGCCAACAGGTGAAGGCGGAGCATCAGAGACCAGCCGGATTACTACAACCACTCCAGATCCCACAGTGGAAGTGGGAGCATATCTCCATGGACTTTGTGACGGGCCTACCGAGGGCATTGAGCGGACAAGATGCTATATGGGTGATCGTGGATCGCTTAACAAAAACTGCTCATTTTGTGCCTATTAAAGTTTCTTATAAACTGGACAAACTAGCTGAGTTGTATGTGCGGGAGATAGTGAGGTTGCATGGGGTACCGGTATCCATTGTGTCGGATAGAGACCCTCGTTTCACTTCCAAGTTCTGGCGAAGCTTACAGGAAGCAATGGGTACTAAGTTAAATTTCAGTACTGCATTTCACCCTCAGACAGATGGACAGTCAGAAAGAACTATTCAAATCTTGGAGGACATGTTGAGGGCATGTGTGATGGATTTTAAGGGAACTTGGATGCACCATTTACCGTTGGTCGAGTTTGCTTATAATAATAGTTTTCAGGCTAGCATTGGAATGGCACCCTATGAGGTTTTGTATGGTAGAAGGTGTAGATTTCCATTGTATTGGGATGAAGTAGGTGAAAGGAAACTTCTGGGACCAGAGATTATTCAGCAGACTACAGAGAAGATAGATATCGTTCGGGCAAGAATGAAAGCAGCTCAAAGCCGACAAAAGAGTTATGCAGACAAGCGTCGCCGCCAATTGGAGTTTGAGGTTGGAGACAAAGTATTTTTAAGAATAGCACCGACGAAAGGAATTATGAGATTTGGAAAGAAGGGCAAGTTGAGCCCAAGATATATTGGGCCATTTGAGATTCTTGACCGGATTGGACCAGTGGCTTATAGAGTAGCACTTCCACTGGCACTTGCGGGAGTGCATAATGTATTTCATATTTCCATGTTGAGAAAATATATTCCCGACCCGACGCACGTTATTGACTATGAACCACTTCAGATTCAGGAGGATATGACTTATGCGGAAGAACCGGTTCGGATTTTGGAAAGGAAAGAGCAAGTGCTACGGACTCGAACTATCCCTTTTGTTAAAGTGTTGTGGAAAAATCATGCTATTAGTGAAGCTTCTTGGGAGTTGGAGGAAGAAATGTGAGATAAGTACCCACAACTCTTCGATGCGAATTTGTGACTTTTTATAGCAAATTCCGAGGACGGAATTTTTATAAGGGGGAGGATGTAAGACCCAGCCCATTTTCAGGCCCAGGCCCGTGAAACACCTCCAGTTTTGACGTCGCGTTCCACCTTCCTTTTTCATGCATGCCGTTCAGCCCTCTTCTCTCTAGGTTTCTTTCTCTTTACTTCTTATAGCTTACTTATATATGTTATCCTTCTTGACCTAGTTTCAGTGCCGCTACATTATCTTCATGCTCGCAGCTGCTCAACTATCTGTGTCTCCACCTCTCATCGTGAACCTCAGCCAGACTGCATCACGCGCACCAGCCATCACTGCCCCGTAAGCTCCAAACCAGTGAACTGCCACCTTCTAGCCGAGACACGTTCTGAAGCCACACCAGACGAAACTCACGCCGGTTCCTAGGTCGTTCGGAGTCCATCACCCCAGCCGCTTACCACCTCAGCCTCACAGTGCTGCCACCCAACGCACGTAGCCTCGGTTTCAGGCTCCGAAATACTCTGTTTTTGTTGTCAAAAACAGAGCATTGTCCAAGCCGCGGTGATCACCCTCCATTGTGAACTCCTCCGTGCTGTGCCTCCACAGAAACCGCCGACGAGGACATTCCTTCACCCAGGACCACCGCACACTGCCTCCACCCACGGTGAGCTCGCACCACTTCCAGTGGTAGTCCTTGCTTTCCTTCTCTCCCTCGCCCTCTCACCGTGTGTCTATCTCTCATTTCTTTCTCTTGCCTCGCAGCTAAGCGCCACCCTCGTCCGCCGTAGCAGCCCCAGCTCCACGCCGTCGTGCTCCCCCCACCTCTCCGTAAGTGCTTCCGCCGCACCGTGTGAAGTTCTGGGTACTTACACATATATATTTACATGTGTGTGGATGTATACGTAAACTCATTTTTTTTTTCTGGTGTAAATATATACGTATATGTGTATATATATATGCGGATTTTCCGGTGTAAATATATATATTTATATATATATATATATATATACGGTTGTATACGTAAATTATGTTAGTAGGAAATATTATTGTTTTGTTTCATTTTATTTTATTTTATTTTTATCCTCTTATAGTACGTCTCCAAAGTTTTTGTTCCGGATGTTAGCTTAATTAAGTTTATGTTATGTACTTTGGTTTTGAAATCATGAGTATATTGCGTGGGTTGTAAAGTATGTTTATTTAGGCGTAGACGTGTGGATTCATTTTGTTAAGTGGGTATTTTTAGGGGACTGATATTTTTATTGGAATGGTGTGTAAGTAGACTGATAAGTAACACTTAAAAGAATATTGTAAAATATCCTCTTAAAAGAATATTTTTGTTTTATTATTATTTAAACAAAAGTACGAGTTTCTACTTATAATGATTTTGTTATAGTTATGTTATTTTTGTATTCTAAATTATAGTAAGATCTCTATCGTAAATAAGTTAGAATTAAATGTTTTAGTCGAAGTTGGATATTGATGAGTTTAAAAAGTGATGTTGGTGTTTAAGAATATTGAGAATTTTGGGTTGAGGAATTAAAAATTGGATTATTTTAGAAGTTGTAGGCTTGAATATTGAAATACGAGATTGATTGGAAATTTATGAAAATTTACGTGACTATCTTATAGGTGACGATTAATTTTTATTCGGCATTGTTGAGGAAATTTTCGAAAAGCTAAGAAGTTCAGGTAAGCGGGGTTCCTATGCTAGATTTGCATAAAAAAAAAATGATGAACTGAGGTTGGTTTGTAAAAATGTGCATGTTGTTCTAAAAAGAAAAAAATGAAAAACAACCTCAGTATATGTTTTGCATTCCCTCATGAGATACGTATGAAAGAGAA
This sequence comes from Juglans regia, assembly GCF_001411555.2. Lineage (NCBI taxonomy): Eukaryota > Viridiplantae > Streptophyta > Magnoliopsida > Fagales > Juglandaceae > Juglans > Juglans regia. Next base: position 3,720,077 of record NC_049906.1, on the reverse strand, counting down.
AAGAAATGTTTTTGACATGAAATGTGTAGACATGAGCAATATTTGACATGTTTCTGAAATAAGCAAAAGAGCGAATATGATATCATTGAAATTTTTATGCATGTGATATGAAATGATTTGGATCTGTTTTTGATCAAATAGAGATGATATGAATATGTTTCGCACGTGTTTTGATATGATATGGATATGATAAAACATTGGCATACTTATCTGTTCTGAATATGGTTCTGATATGATGATACTGTTCACGTGATATGGTTGGTACCACCATGATATGATATGAGTGCACCCACTTTGGAAACAAAGTGGTCTTTTTACGTGTTCTTTCCTGTGTGCACACTCGGGGCTCCGAGATTGAAAAAGGGGAAGTTCACTACATGATACTGTCTGGTTTGGCCACCGGGGATAGCACAATCCTACCACGGGGGTTAAACATGGTATATGATATGATATGACAAGATGAATACGTTCAGTTATGTTATGCCAAAGCGTTTGTGAATATGAAATGGATCCTCAAATATGAATTGTTGACTTGAGTATGAAATGTTTGAAAAGTCGCTCTGATTTTCTGATAACACGTTTTCTGATATCTGCATATAAAAATAAAATGTTTTGTTTCTGCATATTGAACTTTCTGAAAGGGCTCATGTTTACATGCTAGCACATGTTCTCTGCTTACTGAGTTGTTGATAACTCATCCCCCCTTATCTTCATATATTTTCAGATGATGTTGATTACCCAGCTGGTGGTCAGGAATAGAATTGAAGCTGACTAGATATGGATGGAAGGATTGGGTACTCTATAGTACCATTGTTAGTAGATGGATTTAACTTGAGTATTTGAAGTACTTTACGTTGTTTGGACCTATTGAGACCTAAAGATGTATTGTTATATTTTGAGGTTATTGGGAGATTGTGGACCCCTTTTGGTTTATGTTTTGTAATGATAACTTATGGAGTTTTATTATGGTTATTTGGAAAAATATGAATTGTGTGCTAATCATGAAGTCCTTGGAGTTTTAAGTGCTTGGAGAGACAGGTTTGTTAGTGACATGAGTTAACTCTCCGGACCCTCGGGTATGGGGCGTTACATTATTACTCATCAAAGTCAACTCAGGTCGGGTCGGGTCAGTCTGCTTTTTTCCCTCTTCTTTTTTTCCCCCCTGAGTAGGGTTGAGCACCGACAGTTTCGGAGTCGGAGGGCCCAACCTCCGACTCCGACTCCGACTTTGTCGGAGGTCGAATCCGACCTCCGACTCCGACTCCGACATGTAGAGAATCCGACTCCGATCCGACTCCGACTTGTCGGAGCGGAGTCGGATCGGAGTCGGATTTTTTGACTTTTTTTTTTTTAATTTTTTTTAACTTCATATTTGACCCACTTTAAAAAAAAAATTGTGGGCTTTCAAATTTCAATTTTCTCAAAATTACGATCCAAACTTATTAAACTTTTGATTATAATAAAAAATACAACTAAATAAAACAAGTAACATACTAACATACATTCAAAAAATAAAAAGAAAGTCATATTTTTGCATGTACTCCCATCATCCATGATTCCATATCCACATCCAACTAATCACTACAATAAACAAAGCCATCGTATACGAAATAAAGATTAAAAAAAAAGCACCGTATAGTTACTATAGTATACTATTATAATTACTATGAATCTATTTTTAATTATATTATATATATATGATATATATTATTATATATGAATATTAAAAAAAAAAGCACCGTATATGAAATGAAGATTCAAAATATAGTATTACTATTTTATATATAATATAGTATTAATATATTATACTATTAGTCTATTACTATATCTTATAGTATAATTACTAATACTATAGTATCATACTATTAGTATGTTAGTGATTTAATATTATATATATTAAATCTCTAATCTCTTATACTTGATATATATATTAATATATATAAATATTAGTAATACACTAATAGTATTAGTATATTAATATTAGTATTAGTTATACTAGTAGTGACATTAGTTATACTAATAGTTATATTAGTATTAGTTATTATTAATACTATATATTATACTAATAGTGATATTAATACTATATATAGTTATAATGATTAGTATAACTACATTAGTTTTAGTTATAGTGATTTAACATAACCATATTAGTATAAGTTATAGTGAATCAGTGATTTAGTGTAGATATAATACTATAAGTTATAATTATAGTCTATAATAGTATTAGTATAAATATTAGTATTAGTTAAAGTGGATTACTAATAGTATTAGTATTAGACCATAAATCTAATTAATATACTAATGTATATTAGTATTACTAATATATTTATCAAAAGGAATATGTTGAGAATTTATTAAGTCAAAAAATATAATTAATACAAGATATTGTTATATAAAATTTATATGAATAATACTTTAGTTATTATTCATTAGTATTATATGTTATTCTAAATTTATAGATTAGTGTTTATCCATTAGTATTACATGTTGATGTTATTATGCATCTTAGTGTTTATAGTATATTATATATACATTAGTATTACATGTTATTATATTTATACATTAGTAATTTAGTGTTACAACTTACATGTAACATGGTAGTAATATTGTAAATTTGTAATAGTATGATATTTACATATAGTCATATACTAAACTATTATTATTTATTAGTCAATTTAGTCTATATATTATAGTATAAATATATTATTTAACTAGTATATTATTGAGTTTAACTAACTATATAAGATATAGTTGTATAAAATTTAAATGATTAATATATAGAAAAACACATATATTTTTATAAAATATGTATAAAATCGGAGGCGGAGTCGGAGGACCAAGTCGGAGGCAGAGGCGGAGGCGGATCGGAGCGGAGTCGGAGTCGGTTCTTCAATGACTCCGACTCCGACTCCGACTCCGACTCCGACTTCCAATAGGGAAAAAACTCCGACTCCGACTCCGACAGGGGACTCGGAGCGGAGTCGGATTCGGAGTCGGATTGTCGGATTTTTGCTCAGCCCTACCCCTGAGTGACGCGTCGGGTCGGGTCGATCATAAATACTAATCAGGTCAATCGGTGCTCACCCCTAATAATAGTAACCTGCATGTTTCAGATGTTTCGCAGATTTGACTGAATATATATTGGCATGTATATATAACGTGTAAATTAGGCTAGCAATAGTTTTCATGTGGTCCATGATTTGAATAAATCCAACTGTCTTCTCCATCGTACGTACAAGAGAACGTCATTGTCGACTTTCAAAAAGTCTTTCTATATATGTTCAGCTCATCACAATCTAAGGTAGTGCTTGAAGATATTTGAGGCGATAAATAATAATTGATCATGATCCCATGATATTTAGGCCTCATATATATATATATATATATGACTCGTTTGAGTTTAAAACTCACATCAATTCATTTCAACTCATTTAATTTCATCAATATAACTTTCTTAAATTTTCACACAAAATATACTAAACAATTCAATTTTTTCAAATCTAAAAATAATAATAATATTATAACAATATTTTATTCTACTATTCACAAATCATCTCAACTCATCTTTAAATCCAAACCACCTCATAATTGATAATATTATTAGTAAATCGGTCATGTGCCTTTTTCTTCCATCAGATTTCAAAAGCTTGTTGGGATCGATAGAGAAGATATTGGAGCTGAGCATAGGTGAGAAATTTATAATGGTGGGAGCTTAAAGTTGGTCGGTCGACATAGTTCAAACCCAATTAAAAAGCTAGGGAGTTTAATTCCTCCAAAGAAAATTAGATCTATCAGTCATCAGTGATCAATCAAGAAGATGACTTTGCTGAACTACCCAAATCATGACTATCATCATATGCTCACAAAAGAAAAAGTAATTAGAAAAAAAGGGTTTTGTTTGCCTTCTTTCCCATTAGATTGTATTCTATTACCTATATCATATAATGGCTATACTTTTAGCTATTATCTACCGTTGAACCTCCTGCATGATTGAAGAGTAGTTTTTGGGGCAAAAACAAGAAACGTTTAGTTTTTTTTTTTTTTTTAAGCAATATTCTGAGAAACTTTGGTACTTTTTCCCTTTTGTGTGGGGACAGATATAACCTAACTTTTTGGATTTAGTACACCGATCACAGATTTAATGGACTGCAAAGTTTCAGAGTGGCATATCAGAGAGATCATATGTTGTTTTAGATTAATGATCGAGATATTTAGAAATAAGTAAGAACTTTTAAAGTGGCATGCATGCCTATGGCACCGACTCTTAATTAACTCCAAAACCTACCGTATCCATTCAACTAACTTGAGTAATTACGGAGAAAATAAGTACTAACAATGACCTTTATCCTTCACACACACACGCACACTCTCTCTCTCTCTTCTTCATAGGCACCTCCTACTATTCACTCGGAAAAGGCACAATGGTGCATCCATATAGCATGCACAAGTGTTGAAACATATATATAAATCTTGGAACTACAATATTATTCGTTTCTATTCTTTCCTGGTCTACAATTCAAAGCAGCTTGAAGTTGAAAAGTAGAACCAGGCAGTGGGTCCTATTACCCTATGATCATCTGGTTCTGGTTCAAAACCATGTCATTGGGTAGATCCCAGGAAATATCCATGCATGATGCTTCTTTGATCATGGAAATCTCCAGGAAGCTGCATCCATTCCATGTAGCTAGCTAGCAAAGAAAAACTAAAATCAAGCTCCTAGATGTTCTTTTTCTATCTTTTGGCATCAGCTGCTTGTGGTCACCCAGAAGATCAGAAAGGTGATAGGCACTAGCTAGCTGGCCAGGTGATCGGAAAAATTAGTTTCCCGCCAATGTTGCATGGAACGTAAAGTTTTTGACCAGAATGGAATCTGGAAAACATAATATATCCACGTGCATCATGTTTTTGTAGGCAAAACAAGGGAACCGATGTGCATTGTTTTTCTTTCGTATTGCTTTCCTAACCCATAAAAGGCGGTAGGGGACGGCAGGATAACACGTGTCCTCACTTACACGCTTGTCACCAAGTCTACCTCCCGGCTCTTCCCCATTGGATATTTTGCCACTTATTTAAACCCCATGCAACTGATCGAATCTCAGAAATTCACACAAAAGTACAAAACATATCAGAAACAGTACTGGGGAGAAAGAAGGCCGCGGAGACGGGGAGAGGTAGTAGTACTGAAGCTGATGAACAACAGTGGAAAAATGGTGCGCTACGAGGTGAAAGAGCCGGATCACAAGGTGGTGATGCCGAAAACAGATGAAGATCCCGTCGGACCGAAGACCGCGCCGGAGCCACAGTGGTTCAAGCCTAAAGCCGGAAGCGTTTTCCCAGCAAAAGGAAGGTCTGTTAAGCTCTTGATGCTCGATTCCTTCATCCAATTCCTCGCCCGTAATTTCCGTCGTCCCGGCCGTCCCTCTTCCTCTGCGGCCTCCCAATCCAAGAATTTTCGACCACCCAAATCTGCAAATGCAGAGCAGAGTACGATCATACACCCGTCCTCACCATAGCATGCCCGTAATCCCTTATGCTGTGTGCAGATTCTCTGCATATTCCGAATAATGATAATCTGTGGGTATTTTCTTCTGTTTTTTCTTTTTCGAGTAGTACTCGTTCAAGGTTTAGTACTTTCCACCTCGTTGAGTTTCTTTGGGATTCGCACGGTTAATTTTGTTTACGGGTGACTTTTACAGATTCCCAGTTGCATATATAAGTAATATTTTTATTTTCTTTTCTTTAATTTTCATAATCTATCAGTCCAGCTTTGTGATCCTCTGCATATTCTGACTCCTGAGACGATAGATATAAGGGTTCTTTCATCTTGTTTCGGCTTTTGGCTTTCGCAGTAATCATTAATTAATACATGGTGCAGTACCTTCTTCTTCGCCTTTTGAGTTTGGCTGGCGATTCCCATGGTAAAATAAGTTCGCGGTGACACCCAAAGTTGGGAACTTTTGCAGATTTCCACAGTTGTTTGTGTATGTTTTGGTTCCAAAATGCATTACTATTAAAGGACTCAAATCAATTCCAACCCCACTTTGAGAAATGTTAATTCTAATCAACTTTATGTTCCTGCGCCTTGTGTCAAAAAATCAAATGAATGATCTCGCGTTTATCTCTAGATCTGACACGGTCTCAGAATTCTTGAGCACACGAATTAATGGTGGTCACCACTTGATCTCACACTCGAATAGGGAAGAAAAGCAGCAAATTTGACATTGCCAACAAAAAAAAGTGCAGAAAATAAAAAAATAAAAAGAAGAAGAAGAACTAAGAACTAGAAGAAGAAGAAGAAGAAAAGCGTGTGATCAGATAATGCAATCCATCAACTGATTATCACTTCTTTTAAATTAGGAAATTAACATCAAATGAATCTTTTAACTAAAGTTGTGTTCGGACGTTGTTAAACCAAATTTAACTCGTCTCAAATTAATTATTTTTTAGACTTTTGATAAAAACGCTAAACCCATATATATCAACTTATTTCGTATATTTTAGTCTAAAAATTTAGGCTTATTTTAACTTAAAAAAATTATATCCATCTTAATAAAATTTATAAAATACTAATATTTATAATTCAAATCAACTCATCCTTATGTTCAAACGCAGCTTAAATCACCATTTTCAATTTGGGTTTTATACAAGTTCAGGAACAAATGCATTATTCATAGCTAGTGCAGTACAGATATATGTTGGGTTGTTTATAATAGTAAAATATTATATACAGAAAAAAGAAATGATAGTACGCCAACGTCGTACGTCTTGATCAGTTATGGCACATAAAAAATCAAATCGATGAATCATGTCTCATCAATTTTTTACATAATTTGTTGGATATGATACTGCTGGCCCCAGCCATGGAATATATATATATATATATATATATATATATATCACATTAAATTAAACTAAGAAATAAACCTTTAATAATATTCTAAAAGTGTTTCTGGGTCGATACTAATTTTTTCCGTTGAATTCTAAGATTCATCAACCCCACCCAACTTTAAATAAGAATTCTCGAATGAATGACATGATTTTCAATACAATAACTATAATATTACAATACTTTCTACTTTTAGGACTTGAAAATTACATGGTCGATCGGTCGTTTAATGGACATCAAATCAAAATCGTCTAGATTTTTTTTAATAAATATTGCGGAAACTAGAAAAGAATACAAACAAATAAAAAATTATAGAAAATAGATAGTCGGCCTGGGGGACCTCCTTACCAAAGGGATCATGGACTTGGACGTCCTAGCTATGATGAAGAAAGGGACAGTCAGCTGATTTATCATTGACAAAGAGCCCCCACCATCCGAATCTTTTTCTTGGGTCCTACCGATTAAATGCATCGATTATTTATCATTGACAACGTTGCTTCATTCAAACAATATTGTCCACAATTTTTTAGGTGGGACCATTTTTTTTTTTACCGTTAAATTAGCTTTGGGTTTTAATAAGTTTTATAGCAATTGCACTTTTCTTGTTTCTATTCTATTTTATTTCAAGCAAATTAAAAACTAATATTTCACATACGATTTTGATTCATAAATAATTTCTGGCTAGAGAAAATCCCTGTTTTTAGGTGAATTTATTAGGATTAATATATATATATATATATATATATATACTTTTAAACTAATTTAAAACATAGAAGAAGATAAATTAAATATATATTATTATTTGTAGGCATCATGAATGTCTTTTAATTTTTTATATATGTTTTTAAACCATAATTCTAATTTGTATAATTCCTTAAATTTATATATAGATAAAATTTTTTAACTAAAACATTATATGAACCAGCTTAATTTGTTGTTGTGATTTCTGTAAAATGTCTCTTTTCTTTAGTTTTTTTATTTTTTTTCTTTTCTTAATCACTTTTAATTGAAATATTTTTTCCAACCTAAAAATACACAAGTCCTTCCAAAATTAAAGAAATGATAGTTGCAGTCGTGAGTGCACAAACGCTTCGCAATCACTTTGAAAAAAATGAATATATACGGGACTCACATAAAAAAAATTTAATTTTTTAATAACAAACTCTACTCTTTTTCAAAGCGACTACACGGTATTTACATACTCCGCTACTGCATGTAACATTACTCCCAAAATTAGCATCCCAGTTTCAGTATCTCGATATTCATGCATCCATCTCACTCTCACTCGAGATCCTCAAACTCAATTTGAAGAGATACTTTTTTCTTAGATGTTACTTTTCAATTGATTTGGTGGTCGATAAATAATATCTAATTTTTTCTCATTGTATTTTGTTTAGTGGGGAGTTTATATATATATATATATATATATATATATATAGAAACCTTCTCCTCCTGTTTTTAGAAATGATCATCCTTTGGTCTTCCCTAAAGATCAGCCAAAGAAAAAGATTGAAAAACCTTTGATTAGTTTACCCGAAGATAGGCCAAAAATCGATTTTAAAAATCCTCAGGCCAAAACTTTGGATAAAATTGATCAATTACTTGCTGATCTAAAGAAAGAACAACCTTCTACCAGTACTCTTAATAGTAATGGTGATGGATTTGTTCTTGGAGAAACTTCAGAAGAATCTTCTAACGAAGAATCCTCTGAAGATAAGGATATTGATCTTATTGAAAAGAATTTTCAAAACCTGGAAATAGCCAGATTTTCTTCAAAAGGACCCAAGCCAATGAGTCTGACGAAGAATTGGTATTCCAGACCCACACCTCCTGATTTACAGTTTGAAGAAAAGATTTTTCAAAACCAATCTTCTTACTCTGCTGACAAAGTTTACGAATGGAATATATATATATATATATATATATATAGTACTAACTACTAGATCATGGTCTAAATTAATCTTATAATCTTATGATCATTATGCAGGAATGCGTGCAGTCAATTAGGATATTGGAAACGAGCAAGAAAATGGAAATATTTTAGACACAGAGGAATTATACAAAAGTAAAGCCACTAACTGATGTGGCTTGATATGGTATGTCTGATTGTAAAGTTATTTTTATTGTAAAGTAGATCTAACAGATCCCATAAAATCACATCAATTTGTAAATTTATTTTTGTATAATTTCTTTATGTATGTAACACTCATTGCAAGAAAATTTAGATTAAGATATTGATCAACAATATGAAAGTGAACAAAAGTAGTTTTCATGGGTCCAACTTTCATCGAGCGTAGACTTGGTAAGAAAGGGATAGATATTCCCAATCGTGCAAGCATGAAAGACCAGGACCAAATTAATCAATATGTTTATGGTATTGATTGATGCATGCAGACATATCTATCGATTACCCCACTCGGCCAACTGCTTCCATGGATGCGACCACTAATTATCATCGGTTTTGGCAAAATCGATCCTTTTTTCCATCAAATTATAAACACTTTTCTTAGATTGATTGATTGCCCGCCATAACCCATATAGTCTGCTGGGTTTGGTTTGAATATTCATTTTGTGTTTGATTGTGCTTAATTGGTACGTAGGTCTTTAGTTTTTTTTTTTTTTTCCTATGCATGATTGGATTTGATTCTAAGTATTTATTTAAGGCTTTGTGTAATTTGATTGTGCTTGGTACGTAGGCCTTTAGGGCATTACGTATTTATTCTATGATTCTAAGTTGTTATCAGAATTCTGATTATGTTATCAGAATGATCATATCTTCTGATTTCTAATCCGAAATTCCAATATATATTTACAGCAATCCCTCCATTTTTTGTGCTTTTTTTTTTTTTTTTTTGAGACCAACTTTTACGGTGATTCTTAGTTAATAGTGGTTGAAGCATGGAATTTTGTCGTTGATATTACACGTTGTTTCTTATCATTTACCCAACTTCTAACTCGATGATCAATAAATAAGCCATCTTTATAAGTTATGATTAATTTCCTTTATCTACTTTTATTATCAGTTCCAAAATTATAATTCCAACTTTAATATCTTTATTCATGTGTTTATCTCGCTCTTATTCGAGGCTCCAAATTCAATTTGAAGATATACTTTTTTCTTAGAGATTATTTTTCAATTCATTTGGTGGTAGGAAAATTTACACTTTTTTTCTCATTATGTTTGTTTGGTGGGGAATTTATATATAGCAAGTATTATAATCTAGCTCGATCGGAACCTGCTGATCATCTATGCACTCATGGAATGCGAGCGGTCGTCAAGGATATTGGAAACGAGCAAGACAATTTGGAAACTTGGATTAAGATATTGAACATTAAAGTGACCAAAAATAGTTTTAATTAATGGGTCCAACTTTCATCGTACGTAGACTTGGGGGGGTGGGGGGGAATCAATATGTTCATGCTGGTATTGATTGATGCTGACATATCTATGACCCTACCCAACTTCTTCCATGGATGCATGTGACCAGTACTTATCATCCTTTTTGGCACGTACCCACCCTTTTTCAGTCAAGACGACTCAAATTATGTTCTTCTAGATCTTAGACCATTTTGCCAAGTGCAAATTTTTATTAAAATTTGAGATTTTGGTCAAATATAAAATTTTTAGAGAGGTTAATACATTCAAAATTAAAATTAAAATAATAATATAATATTATATATTTTAATAATATTTTTTATTTTTATATTTTACAAGATAAATTTTAACAAAATAAATTATTTATATTATATCTAACTTTATAATTTACAAATTATCATGAGCACGTCTATGAGTATTTGCAAGTATATAAGTCTTTTTTTTGCTAGAGTTTTCTACTTTAACACAATTTGTAGTACTCCAGCTTTCATATTTATGATAAAAAAAAGAAAAAGAAAAATAATATTTGTTGGAAATAATTAAAGAGTAAAATAATAGTTCAGGGACAAATAATGACTAATCAAATTTGAATAAAGATATAGAATTAATGTAGCTTAAAATTGAGATTTTGAATGTTTATTTAATCCATTACAGCCCATTTTTGAGCTACTTAGCCAAATTTTAACTAGCCACTAGCATTTGGCTATACCATGCAATGCCAGTGCTCTTGCGCTAGCAATCGTCTACCCTTTGTGGGTCCTTGAATGCTAGCTAAAAACTACCAGTTTGGAGACTTGATAAATATATATATATATATATATATATATATATTTATATTTATATATACATATAAGACAAATATGTATTAAAGATCTAAAAACTTGCGTGTCTGCACATAATCTGCATTTTTTTCTGGAAAATATTTACCAGAGAATTTCTTAGGATTACCATCATTTTGGAAATATGCATGTCTTACATTAACCTTGTGTACCAGGAAATATCATGGATGGTACAGAAAAGCCTCAAAGTTCATCCCACATAAACGTTATTTTAACATTGAATTCTTTGATTTTCTGTTTTTAGTCTGAGCTTTGCAACTCATCAACCTCATACGCTACACACTATACATTTTTTTTAAAATTTTTATTGTTTTATTCTTCTTAAAATTATTGAATTCTTTAACTCATAATCTATATACCACAAATTTAATAAGAGAAAAAATAAAAATAAAAATAAAAATGTGTGGGAATGAATAATAATAATCTACGTCCCCAGCAGCTTAATTCTGGTCTCCACACTTCTATCCAAAATTGTGCACTCAGGAATGCCTACCTTCCAACAAGTTATATTCAAGGAAGGGAATAGGGATCCATCAGGATCCATAAAATGTCTATTATCTGTCAAATGTCTTTTCATGGGTACACCAATCGATCAAACAGTTTCCAAGTATCCATTCCCACTATTTTCACCTTAAATCTAATGGCCTTTTCATGGGGTCCCTCGAACTCTCCTCAAGTATCGATTCACATGACTTGCACCTTTAATTGGACGGTCCTGATGTTGTCTACTCTAGCTTACTTCTGCTTTTGACATGGATTCGACTTCTTGGAAATTCCCAGCATCTGTCTCTAATCATTCTCTTGATTCGCTCGCTTATAAAGCATTCTGCATTTCTGCTGCCTGCATAAGTCTTTAATAGGGAACAAGAAGGGCAGGGCAGGGCAGGGCAGTTTAAAATCAGTAACCAAAGACAGAGATGCTGATGACACTGAAGCAAGGCGAGGAAGTGGATGCGGCCATGGCAGAGCCAGAGAAGGAGCTGGAGGAAAAGCCAGACGAGGAATTAATTAGAGCCAGGGCAGGGACATGCTTCAGAACTAAGGGTGGAGGCGTAACTCCAGCGAAGAAGAGGTTGCTGAAGAGAATGATGTGGGATTGCACTGTCAAATGCATTGGCTCTGTTTTCTGTTTCAGTCAACCCTCTGCCTCTGCAATTCCCCAGGCCCAATCCCACAAGGCTGCAAGGCTAGCAGCAACTTCAAAAGACGGTTTCACCGCTTAATTCTTCAAATTCTGGGTAAAACGATCGTAGTTCCTTACCCACGGAAGCTATAACATGTAGTCCAAAGCCTCTTTCTCTTCCTCCTCCTCCTTCATACCATTTGTATTTTGACACTGTTATTGGCTCTTTAAGCTTTAAGCAGGAAAAAGGAAAAGGCTTTCAAGGTTTGTCTTTATGATGCAACTTATTTATGCTGTGAAAATGAAATGACTGTATTTTCACATCAATTTGACAAATTGGGCAGATCTGATATACAGTGAATTAGCTTCAGAGATGGTGGTTGTAAGTACTCCCTGGGGCTCCACTCAATTATCATCTAAAATATTCTTGAAATATAGCAACTCTTTAACTATCAGGTTCATGGCTCATACACTCTGTAATGAGCCTTGAGGATTCTAAGAGAAAATGACGTGAACTGAGGTTACTAACCTCCAAAGATTCAATGGAGTTACGCTAGAAAAGAGGAAGAAATAGAGATAAAGAGATAGAGAGATAGAAACAGAGATAGAAACAGAGAGAGAGGTCGAGTTCCCTTGAATGTCGAAGTTGGCCTCTTTCCCAACTTACGGCTACTATTTATAGAAGAAAGGGTTTCGGTTACATGAGCAGTTAGGCAAACTGCACTATTTAATCCAAACGACAGTATAAGAACGACATCGTTCTAATTATTCCATCTTAACACTAAACGACATGCTTACAGACAGTTAAACAAACCAACTAACACTTAAACAAAACTCTGCGTTTTGATCATTTCTTCACTGCGACTCGGGACTTCCATCTCAGCAAGGCTTCAACCCTTGTTCATGCAAAGCTTAGACATCACTTACTATAGCCCGTAACATACCCTTCCCCATCAGAGCACCTTGCCCACAAGGTGAGGAAACCTGTCACGCAAGGACCAATATGGCTCCCAAGTGGCATCATCCACGCTAGTGCCCTTCCAATGTACTAAGACATCAATTACTGATCTGTTATTAACTTGCCTCATCCGCCGTTGCAAAATAGCCTCAGGTTCATGAGTGAGTTCACCTTGTAAATCTACTGGAGGTAATGAAGAGAGTGGAGAGTGATGTTGTCCCAGTTTTTTCTTAAGACAAGAAACATGAAAAACTGGGTGGATGGAGCTGGTTGGAGGTAATTCCAGCTTATAAGCAACCTGCCCTACTCGTTGGAGAACCTGAAAAGGTCCAAAGAAACGAGGAGAAAGTTTGAGATTCCTTCTAGCAACCAATGATTGTTGCCTATAAGGCTGTAATCTCAAATAAACCCAATCCCCAACAGCAAATTCTCGTTCTGTTCTCCTCTTATCAGCTTGGTACTTCATCCTTTCCTGAGCAGCAACTAAATTACTCTTAAGAGTAGAAAGAATCTGATCTCTAGTCTTCAAAACTTCATCAACTGCTGGATTAGCAGTCAAACCAGGTATATAAGCTTGCAGCTTGGGTGGAGGTCTACCATACACTATCTCGAAGGGAGTTAACTTGGTAGCAGTGTGAGGAGTGGAATTATACCACCATTCAGCCAAGGTTAACCAATCAGACCACAACCTAGGCCTATCCCCGGAAAAACTCCTCAAAAAATGTTCAACACATTTGTTGACTGCCTCAGTTTGGCCATCACTCTGAGGGTGGTAGGCAGATGAGTAAGAAAGGGTCACTCCTTGGAGGTTAAAGAGTTCCTTCCAAAAGGAACTAGTGAAAGTAGCTCCTCTATCAGAAACAATATTCTGAGGCATGCCATGGAGTTTAAACACATTATCAAAAAATAATGTTGCCACCTTAAATGCTGTAAATGGATGCTTTAAAGGCATAAAATGTGCATACTTGGATAGTCTATCAACAACAACCATGATGACAGAAAACCCTTTAGAGATTGGCAAGCCTTCAATGAAATCCATGGACAAATCTGTCCATGTATTTGCAGGTATAGGAAGAGGCTGTAAAAGACCTGCAGGATGTACATGTTCCACCTTATTCCTTTGACACAGATCACATTCTCGTATATACTGCTTCACCTCACATTTAAGTCCAGGCCAATAAAAGTCATGCCTAGCTCGATGCAATGATTTATGGAACCCTGAATGTCCAGCAGAGGGACTAGCATGGAGAAAATGTAAAATTTTTAGCTTCAATTCCTGATTATCAGGTACATAAATTCTGCCCTTCCTGAACAATAATCCATGCTTGATAGAAAATGTAGAAGATGAAGAAGGAGAACTCCCTTGTAATGCTGCCAAATGATCCTGCACTTTCTGATCTGAAGTGTATGCTTGTTTCAATTCCTCCAACCAAGTTGGAGTAGGAAATGAGGTAGCAGACATTAAAGTTGTGTCATCTGCAATTGCCTTTCTTGACAAAGCATCTGCTGCTTTGTTTTCAACTCCCTTCTTGTACTCAATTGTAAATTCATAGCCTAAAAGCTTGGAAATCCACCTTTGCTGAACATCTGTCCCCACTTTCTGTTCTACAAGGAACTTTAAACTTTGATGATCAGTTCGAATAACAAAGGCAGACCCTAACAAATAAGGCCTCCACTTTTTGACAGCCATGACTAATGCCAAAAGCTCCTTCTCATATGTTGAAAGCATCAAATTTTTTTCCCTTAAGAGCCTGACTTAGAAAAGCCAATGGCCTCTTGTCTTGCATCAAGACAGCTCCTATTCCCACTCCACATGCATCACATTCAACCACAAACTGTTTATTGAAATCAGGTAAACATAGAACAGGAGGACTAGTGACTGCCTTCTTCAATTCTTCAAAAGCATGAGTGGTTGCCTCAGACCACTTAAAAGCATCCTTTTTCAACAAAAGAGTTAAAGGTGCTGCAATCTGTCCATAGCCACGAATAAATTTTCTGTAATATCCTGTTAATCCCAAGAAACCTCTCAAAGCTTTGAGATTTTTTGGAATTGGCCAAGATAACATTGCTTCCAGCTTTCTCGGATCAGCTCTCACACCATCTTTGGAAATTAAATGGCCAAGGTACTCGATTTCTGAACAAGCAAAGTAACACTTGGACCTCTTTGCAAACAATTGATTAATCTCCAATGTTTTCAAAACAGTGGCCAGATGATTTAAATGGGATGCCATATCTTTGCTGTAGACAAGAATGTCATCAAAAAATACTATGACAAACTGCCTAAGAAAAGGTTTAAAAACCTCATTCATCAATGCTTGAAATGTTGAAGGGGCATTTGTAAGGCCAAATGGCATGACAAGGAACTCATAGTGACCCTCATGAGTCCTAAATGCAGTCTTATGTACATCCTCATCCTTCATTCGAATCTGGTGATAACCAGATCTCAAGTCCAATTTAGAGAATACGGTTGAACCAAATAGCTCATCCAATAACTCATCAACAACAGGTATTGGAAACTTATCCTTAACAGTAGCTTCATTTAGCACCCTATAATCGATGCACATCCTCCAAGACCCATCAGATTTCCTCACTAGCAATACAGGAGATGAAAATGGAGATTGACTTGGCCTAATCACACCAGACATGAGTAATTCAGATACAATCTTCTCTATTTCTGTTTTTTGAAAGTAAGGATATCTGTATGGCCTCACACTAACAGGTATAGTGTCTTTCTTGAGGTTGATTTGGTGATCTCGGGCTCGATGAGGAGGTAAAGAAGTAGGTTCATCAAAAACCTTTCCAAACTTTTGTAATAACTGCAGTATTTCTGGACAAGGATCATTCTGAGGTTTCATATTTTCCACAGCCATAAGTTGTAACCATACTCCTTTAGAGCCTACTTTAGAGATCATAGAGATTTCCTTATCATCAACTAAAGTGCTAGCAGATGATGTAAGTCCTTTAAAACAAACCTCTCTTCCATGATAAACAAACTGCAGTTTTAAGTCTGTGAAATCCCACAGTATTGGTCCAAGCGAGGAAAGCCAACTTACTCCCAACACTACATCACACCCTCCGAGAGATAAGGAGAAAAAATCAACAATAAATCTGGTGCCTTGGATTTGAATACCAACACCAACAGCTTTGCCATCACTAGACAAAACATCACCATTAGCCACTTTGACTTGCAAAGCTTGCCTTTGCTGCAATAACAAGCCACACCTGCCTACCAGAGCAGTATCCACGAAATTGTGGGTGCTGCCAGAATCAATCAATATGACTACCTTTTTGTTATGAATATGACCAACCATTCTCATGGTTGTAGTACTGGGAGAACCTACCATAGCTTGCAATGAAATGGAAGCTATGTCAGCAAATTCAGGCTCCTCATGGATTTCTTCCACAAGCAATTCCTTCTCAGTCGTATGCACACTAGTTTCACCCATTTCCATTCCATCTAACACATAAACTTTTGGCCTACTGCACTTATGGCCTGGTTGCCATTTCTCATCACAAAAATAGCATAAGCCTTTCTTTCTTCTCTCTTGCATCTGAGAGTCACTTATTTTTTGATAAGGCAACTTAACAATAGGTGGCTTAGGGTTTCCCAAAACAGAAGGTCCCATATTAGACTGAGGAGAATCACTAGAACTAGGTCTCCACGACCTCTTTGTACTCCAAACATACTGTTCTTGAATTTTTGCTAAACCAAATGCATCATTTAATGAAGAAGGATTCAACATACGTATTGGCAACCTAATCTCATCTTTCAAACCACTCAAGAAACAACTCAATTTGTTTCTTTCAGAAATGCCTTTAATACGATTGGAAAGCAGTTCAAATTCAGTTTTATAAGCAGTAACTGAATGAACCTGTTTCAAGCGTGTTAATGCCTCCATAGGATCATCATAAGCAGATGAACCAAAGCGTACCTGCACTGCTTGAATGAATTCCTCCCAAGAATGAAAAACTTCCGACTCACTTGCATCCTGAAACCATACCAAGGCATCATTGTCCATGTGGAATGAAGCTATGAAGATCCTCTGGCCAGGAGGAACTTGATGATACAGAAAGTATTGATTAGCGCGATAAATCCAAGCAGCAGGATCCTTTCCACCAAATCTTGGAAAATCCAGTTTAATTTGTCTCACATTAGGTCTGTCAGGTACATTTGTGCAATAGACTCCCCCCGAACCATCATCAGTTTCACCTTCTCGCGAGTGATGAAAACCTTGTCCATTCCTTGTATTATGAGCATTACTTTCTAGCTGAGGATTAAAAGGAAGCTTGGAAAGATGCTGTAATAGTTCAGTAAATTTCCTATCCTGTGCCTCCCTTTCCAATCTTGCTGTTTCTTGCTGCTGAGCCAGGATCGTAATTGCATCCTCAATCTGTTTTTGTTGTCTTTCTTGCCGCTCCCTTAATTGATTGACAGAATCAAGGATCTGTGCATATGATCTCGTGCCTTCCGCCATTACTGGCAACTGATACCAATTGTAATGAGCCTTGAGGATTCTAAGAGAAAATGACGTGAACTGAGGTTACTAACCTCCAAAGATTCAATGGAGTTACGCTAGAAAAGAGGAAGAAATAGAGATAAAGAGATAGAGAGATAGAAACAGAGATAGAAACAGAGAGAGAGGTCGAGTTCCCTTGAATGTCGAAGTTGGCCTCTTTCCCAACTTACGGCTACTATTTATAGAAGAAAGGGTTTCGGTTACATGAGCAGTTAGGCAAACTGCACTATTTAATCCAAACGACAGTATAAGAACGACATCGTTCTAATTATTCCATCTTAACACTAAACGACATGCTTACAGACAGTTAAACAAACCAACTAACACTTAAACAAAACTCTGCGTTTTGATCATTTCTTCACTGCGACTCGGGACTTCCATCTCAGCAAGGCTTCAACCCTTGTTCATGCAAAGCTTAGACATCACTTACTATAGCCCGTAACACACTCTTCTCCGGCAGAGGCTGAGAAACCGAACTGTCAGGGCGATCGGTACATATTCCGATCATCAGCGCCCGCAGTTCGGTAAATTAAGCTATGTTTCTCAGCATAAAAGAATTTAGACACCAAAGAAAAGACTGAAAAAGGGACAAAAGCAAAACGAAAATGAAACCCAGTTATAAACGACGTCCATTAACAGCAATCATCACCCTAACCGGCCTAAGATACAGATGAAGCAGGAGTGGTTTCATCAACCTTACCAAGCAAGCCTTAGATAGATAGATAGCCCGCACAAAATATAAAGTCCAAGTTCGGCCCCATGGGTTTGGGCTTGGTTCAGACGACCGGATCATCGTTTCTGCCCAAAAAACAAATATTTAGTGTCCATCTAAAAGCATATATATATACAATTATAAAATGGGTAACTACCGTGCATTTATTTTGAAAAAATAAGAACTTATTAATAAAAGTTTTTTTTTTCATGTAAATTTTATATATACTCATTTTTCTAAAAGAAATGCATGGTACTTAAACACTCTATAATTGTAAATTTTATTTTTCTTATAATGTTTATAAACGTCGCAACTCAATTAGTACATGATTAGAAAAGAAAAAGAGTGATTTTAAATATAGATATAAAGTATTTAAGTTTCATACAAATCATTTGAAAAATAGCTGACCATTATAAAAATATAGAATTTTATTCATATAGGTTTCGCTTTTTTCATAGGGCTTGCCGTACCGAACTAGCACACTTCAAACCTGTACGAATCCTTTTTTAACGAGAAGATCGGAAAATGTTTTCTAACTAGTTGGGTTGGTCCTTGTGTTTTGGCTTGAAGCAAGAAGTGAGGACTGTACTACAAAGTCAATTTTAAGATAGTTCACGGAGTACTCATAGGTACTCCATTTAATAGTTTGGATTGAAAAATTAAAATCCTTGAGCCTTGAATAATCTTGTGATTCTCATATTGTAAGTAATTTTAGTTGAAAATTGAAACAATAAAAAATCCTCGAACCACTATCCTAATGTTTTTTCATAGACTACTGCAAGATGATATTTAAAACATGTAACGCTAGGGGTACTATCCGTATAGTGCGGGGTGGGGACCATGCGGATGGAGGGATTTCATACCTCGCCCCCCGCCCCACTACTTGGGGGGGGGGAGAAACCGCACCCCGCTCAACCCATTGTCTAAATTTTTTTTTTAGTCTAAAAATATTTTTAGATTCAAATTATAATAGAATTTAAAGTATAAATTGAAATTTATATATTAAAAAAATACAAACTCATTAGAGTTATATTTTGAATTGTCTTGACCTCCTAGGCCAACCATTATATAGGAGGTCAAGGTAATACAATAGTGATAGCTAAGTAATATGGGACTTAACATGAGGCCAAGGTAATCCATTAACTTGAAATTAAATTCAAGTTTTTAACAAATTGTATATATTTATATACAATATATTTATATAAATTACTTACATAAATATTAAAAATTAAAAATTTTTACATTAAAAATGGGAGGAGTGCGGGGTGGGGGCAGGGGCGGAGGCTACTATTATATCATATCATATCATGTCATATTAGAGTATCATATCAAAATAGAGACCATGTTTAAACCTCGTGGTAGGGTTGTGCATTCTACGAAAAGTCAAGCAGAACACAAATCACCATGATATCCCGTGGCGGGGCCAAAGGCCACTGTTATATCTCGTGGCAGGGCCACAGGTCACTATTATATCCCGTGACAGGGTCAGAGGCCACTATTATGTCCCGTGGTAGGGCCAGAGGTGGTTATTATGTCCTGTGACAAGGTCATATGTTACTATTATATCCCGTGACAAGGTCAGAGGTCACTTTTATCCCCTGTGATAAGGTTGGATGCCACTATTATCACCCGTGACAAGGATGGATGCCACTATTATCACCCGTGACAAGGTTGGATGCCACTATTACTCCCTGTGGTAGGGCCATATATCAGAGTATAATAGAATTAGAATAATCGGATCATGATCAGAATCATAAAGTTATGCCAAAAGTTTTTCTGATGGGACATCATATCAAAACATAGTAATGAATAATTTCGTATCATTTTCACATATTCAAAATAGATTCCGATCATTTTTATATAACATGTACAAGTTTTCAGATTTCATATTCATTCTTTTGCACATTTCAGAAAATAGCATTTCAAAATATTGCTCATGTCTACTCTAGTAATGTCAGAAGCATTTTCTCTTTTATATTGAGTTTATGATTAATACAAAACAAATAACTACGGTTATTTCAAATTTTTTTTCATAACAAAACATGCACATTTTCATAAATCTACTCCAGTTCATTTTTATTTTTATGCAAAATTTAGCATAAAAATCCCGCTGACCTGGACTTCTTGGTTTTTCTAAAATTTTCACAATAGTGTCGAACGAATATCAATTATTGCCTATAAAAATAAACACGTAACATAAATCTCTAATGAAACACATAATTTGATATTCAAGCCTAAAATACTAAAATAACCTACTTTTCTAAAAAAATATCTAAAAAATCTCGTAACCCTAAAATATCATCACTTCCCAATTTAATCTTTAACCACTTAATTTCTCAGACTTATACATTAAAATCTAAATTATTTTCTACCTACAAGTATCTAATTCTCATATATTTTATCACACTTATATCATAAAAATATCACCCAACGATCAAACACTTAAGGCAAGGGTTTATATGCAACTTGATCCCTACAGTTTGAGATCCCGCATGTTTAGCCATTGGATGGACAGGTTGGAGGCCTTACGAGAAGGTTAGCTATGCGACGTGGTTTGCCGCTGCATTTTCGACAAGAAGCGTGGCGACATGGGCAACCGAGAAGGATGGAGGTCTTGCATGGTGGTGCAACCATGGGTGGAGGGGCTGAGCAGTTTGCAGAGGATTCGTGTTAAACGGGAGGAACTCATGTGCTCTATTTTGGGTGTATGAAAACAGGGCCTATCTTGTCTCGGTGGAGGGAGCAGCATTGTGGCTAACCGGTGGTTCGGCTTCAACAAAAACAAAATCCTGGGCCCAAAACTAAGGGGCCAACTTAGGCCATAATTACTAAATGATTGTACCTCATTATCAAACTCAATAACAACCTATATTCCACCGCAATAAAGTCTAGGCTTGGTGCTGGATCTAGGTATTACAAAACCAGCTCCAGTTCCGCCTCCATCCCTATATATTTAATTTATTTTTTTGAGTTTTTGTATAAACTCGCTCATTTTTAAATTTATAAAATATTTGATTTATTTTAAATACCCAATTCATATTTTAATTCTAAAAATTTAAACCATTTTGGAGTTATAATATTCTCAATTACATAATATTAATAATGCATTGCTGTGTGATAAATTTGAAAACTGATAATTAAATTAGAGAAGATTGACTTAACAGTGCGAAGTACTCTAGTGATCCAAACTTAGTTGATCCTGTTTGGATAGTGAAAATATTTCATTTTATTTCATCTTATTATTATAATTTATCTAAATATTCACACAAAAAATAATAAACAATTTAACTTTTTCAAATTCTAAAATAATAATAATATTAAAAAATAATATTATAATAATATTTTATTAAACTTTCATTATCTTTCATCTAAAATCATTTTATCTCATCTCATTATCCAAACTGCACTTAAGAAGAATTCAAATAATCTTACATGAATTAGCACCCCTTAAAAAAAAGGCCAAATTAAATTTTAGGCTTTGTTTGGATATTGAAACGATTTCATCTTATCTTATCTTATCTTATTATTATAATTTTTTTAAATTTTCATATAAAATATAATAAATAATTTAATATTTTTAAATCTTAAAATAATAATAATATTAAAAAATAATATTTTATTTAATTTTTATTTAAAATTATTTAATCTCATCCTATCGTCTAAACGAGACCTAAAAGGAGCTAAGGAAAAAGGTAAACGTGTGAAACGAATAAGATGGTAAGAAATGATCATTATAATTGAGTTGTGTGAGAAACAAAAATCCATCAAGATCATGATGATCCGCAATCTTTCACTGACAGATACTCTTTTGTACAAAATTCTGTCTTCAAATTATATATGATCCCATGTGGATCTATCTGATCTTTAGTTTTTGGAAGATCTTTTTGATGTAATCTCCAGTGGATCTCTTGGTTTGAAGATTTTAGTCTTTCCAGTTGGAGGGCTTCAAAAGTAAGTCAAGTAACAAGGTTCATTGGTCAGGGTCCCACACGATCCGTCGTCATGTGGCCCCTCCAAATAGTGGCAATATTTATGGATTATTATTATATATATATAATGTTGCTTTGCTTCATATTTCCTATTTCCAAAGGACTTAATTAAAATGTTACAATAAATAATGTTTACAATAATATTGCTACAATAGTCATGAAATATTGGTGATTGCCATTATAAATTTCTCCTAATTAATATTATATATATAGCAATATCGACATCATGATCAATAAGCTTGTTGAAAAGAGAGGATCAGTATATAATATATTATATATCTTTGAGTGTTGAATTTGAAAGGATTAATGTGATATTCCCCATTCTGTGGGTGCCTATATTATATGTTGCCTGAGTTAACTGATCGGATTCAATTGGACTAGCCGTCGTTGATAAAATTTGGACACGTGTCCTCAGCTCAACATACATTAATTTCACAATCAATAGCTATTGAACCATCCCACGCGTATTACTAATACTACTCTCAGCTTTATCCAGCTTATAACATCCCCAAGTTTCATTTTCTTACAACTAGAACATAAAAGCTAGCATTACACTTGCGAGAGAGACTGAGAGTATTACGCAACTCTAGTCTAAGATTCATCTTCTTGAGAAAAGCCAGGAGAGGATCTCATCTGCAGGGATGGTGAAAGAGATCAACCAAAGTACTGGGGAAATGAGGGCGAAAGCAATGGCGCCAGAGATGTTGGAGAGGGTGAACTCAGTTGATGAAAAGGAAGCAGTCAGGGACAAGACAGTGACACAACAATATCGGTTCCAACCAAAGACAGGAAGTGTAATTCCAGCAAAGAGGAGGCTGGTGAAATCGCTGATGTATGAATCCATTGTCCAATCTGTTGCCACTCTTCTCTCATGTTCTCGTGGTGGTGCTTCCTCTTCCTCGTCTACAAACCCTAACATCAGCTCAAAGACTGTTCCACCAAACGATTCAGCAAATGTCAGGAAGGACAACAACATATTTCCATACCCATCCTAGCTAACATGCATGGCAATGCATGATCATGCCATATATTGCCTGCCCTTGTGTCAGTGTAAATTAAGGGCTCAAGGCGTTTATCTTCGATCGTTCTTTTGTGGTGGCAGATGATGTTATATATTCCTAGTCCTTAGACATTAGTGGTACTTTGATTTTAGTGTTCTTAATAGTTTCTCCATCGAGGTTTAGCACAGGAAAATCCTTTCAGTCTTGTGTTGCATAAAATTGGCATTTTAATGTTATAATGTTCTGTTCTGCTTTATAACCATATTCCTTAATTTACTAATTACCAATATTTATTGTATATATTCATAAATGGGTAAATTAAATAATAAATACAAATATGAAAAAAATATTTTAGAAATCTTATATTTTATAGACCCAACACACTGCTGACGTACATATATAAAAGCGAAAATTAAAGAGAGCGAAAAACCAAGACAAGTTAACGTTAGCATACTTGTTACCTCGAAAAAGAAAAGAATTTTTCAAGTTTAAGTGTTACTCTTTATTTTTGGCATTTTATTTTAGATCCCTAGCTAGCTAATTAAGTTAAGAAAACAAGTCTGAATTTACCCTTAGCGTATCCATCTTAGGAGACAAAAAAATCTCAAAGATGGAAGCGGGCATTTGTTCAACATGTCTAATTCATTTCAAACAAAAATGTGGTCCTCCAAAAGTAGCGCCTTGCATGCTCCTTCCTTTGCTTTTGGGTCCGACAATATTCCCTTGCGAATCTTATAATATGTTGATCCTCCGCGTGTACTCCGATCGATGGTAGATGACTTGAAAATCTTATGGTGATATATGTTCACACTTCATTTTCATTAGGTTTTCAGTCAATGTTTGTTAGTGCATGATTTATAGAAAATAACCCATATATTACATTGGGCATTGATGGCTCATGCAACGGCTTTAAGGTAGGTTTGGGGGGTGAGATGAGAATTTTGTGTTTTGTTTTAGTATTTAAAATATTATGTTTTAGTATTATTATTATATTTGGATTTGAAAAAGTTGAATTGAGATTTGAAAAAATTGAATTGTTTATTATATTTTATATGGAAATTTGAAAAATGTGTAATGATGAGATGAAATGAGATGAGAATTTTGTGTCTCCTCCCACCCCCAAACCTGCCCTAAAAACTGGTTTTTGAGATATAATTTCGGACGTTAATGTAGAAGACTTAATATTTTTCTTCCCTTATATCAATTGGGTTTAAGTGAATATTGACAATTTACTGTTTGAAAATGTTATTCCAAATATGTGCCATGTAACATGATTATAATATGAGAGCATGCAATTAATAATAGAAAAATATTTTAATTTTTATTCTAAGAATAATAATAATAATAGATCATCTGATAAAATGTTCCTCTCTTATCGTTTAATGAAATCTGTCAAGTGCATGCATATAATCGATCTTGATCCGATTTTGGTAAAAAGTTAATTGATCCGCGGGCCATTATAATCTTCCATGATTTGGGCTGTAATTTCTACAATAAACGTGTTTATATAAAGGAAAGACTTTAAATGGGGGACATGCATGTTGGACCCAAGGGGGATTGTTCCTTCCAATTGCAAGCGGCCTTCTTGACAATGATGTGATTGGAGATGTCACAAGACAAATTTCTAAGGAAGAATAAACTCAAAGTAGTCGTACACCTTCTTAGGCGGTGATATATAATATTATTATTCATTCATGTTGAAATTGTGGGGGCGGCTTTAATTCATGTGGTGAATTTGGTGCATGAAATATTCCCTTTGAATAGATAATGAGACGATACTCAAGACATAATGCAAATTGCCATATAATTAGAAAAAGTATTTACATAAAATGCTTTGATTTCTTCTGCTGAGTACCTTTAATTACTGATTTTGCATTTCCGATTCAAGACATAAAAAAAATGCTGAGGGGCTTTCAAGAACTGCATATTTCACATGTATGTAGACTGGGAAATACGGTTGCACATCAATTAGCAAGGTATGCTTGCTTGGAATGTTGATGAAATTGAGATCATGTGGTGGGATTATTATCCTTCTTTTGTATCACAAGCTGTTTGGCTTGATAAGAAGAATCTCTTGTAAGGACCTTATTTTTCAATGAATGGAATGCTATTTATCAAAAGAAAAAAAAGAAAAGAAAAAGAAACAATACGTCATATCATAGCGATCGAGAGTATTACGTTTCTATATTTTGAGATACATAATAATTACTAGAAAGGATTAGGTTTGGATATATACATTGATCTCTAATCAATTTCTACAACAGTTTAACTCAAGTGAAATTAATATATGTATATATATTGTAAATTAAATTAGGAGTCAATTATGTGTTCAAATTCAATGTTATATTATATTAAGAAGACAATTTTAATCATTACTATTCTAATTATAATAGTTCTCAGCACTGATCAAGACATTACATAGGCTATATATATATATCGTTGTTCCAATTCGCTCTTTTGTACATTCTTTGTTATGTACTTTTCTTTTACAGATCATCGATGCGTTTATATAAAAATATGGTACAGTAATGCCCGTGTAATATGAGTCGGCCACCAGGTTGACTCCAAGTGATATATGTTAGGCGAACCTCGGCCTCATCAGTAGATTTCCTATGAATCTGCATTTTTCTACCTTTATGATCTGCTTTTCTCGCTTTTCGGGGGCATCTTCTAGTACTTTTCTAGCTTTCTAAAATGTTGCTGAAGATTTTCACACATTAAATTATAAAGAGAATCCCAAGACAAAAGGTTTGAAATATATATTCTTTAGCTAGCTACAACCTCAGTTATTGCCTATCCCAGTGAAAATAGACTTTTCGCTATATCAAAGTTTCCCAAAATATAAGCTTCCAAGATTCAACATAATGATAATTATGTTTCTTATTGGAGCAATGATTTAGCATCGGATCATAGATTCATAGCATAATATAAGTCAAAGAGTGAGCCATGCGTTTCGTGAAGGAAATGCTGTAGCTAATTTTTTAACTAAGCATGGTGCTGAGGGCGTATATATGGACTGGATTGAAGATATAGATATTTTGTCCAATAAGTTGAGGTGTCTTCTTCATATAGACATAACAGGTATTCCTTATTTGTGAATTTTTTCTTGAGGTTTTTTATTTCGTTGCACCTATTTTTCTTTGTTATTATTCTTCTCGGTGTGTGCTAACGTTTATTTGCAGTTTTATCTTTCTTTTTAGTTTTTTAAGGTTTACTTTACTGTTGATTGACTGTAATCCTTGGATATTTGTCTATTGTGGCTTTATATTAGGTTTTTTGAATACCTGAGTTTTGATCTTTTATAATTATTTGTAATTCCAGGTGTCTGCGTTTTTCTTTATAATAAGTGAAAGTTATTAATAAACTTGGACAACCGTCATTTTTAAAAAAATAAAAATAAAAAGTGGAAGATCACACCCATTAAAACTGAATAAGATTCAAGAATTGGGTATCTTTTTTTCTCTTTTTTGATACCCCAAATCTTACGTAGCAGCAGCTGGGCCATAGCAGCACTGTGCGCATTGCATGCGTAGTTTTGGGGGCGGGACCCAAGGCCCTAAACGTTTTCCTTTTGTCTTTACCGTCAACTTTTCTACTGTTCCTTTAACTACTTAAAGCATGAACTTTTAGTTTCACCATACATAATTTTCTAGTCGCCTTTCCACCACCTCCAGTTTGATATAGTTTTGCTGCGTGTGAACTGAAAGAATATGCCTGCAGGAATAAGTGAGGCCAATGAAGGGGGTCTTAATAAGGCTGTTAAAACTGCAGAAGCTTCTGGCAAGGACGACGGAGCCTGCCGGGGTGTGGTTCCGATCAGAAAGAGAACAATGCAGCCAGCCAAGAGAGGATCTGTGATAAAGAAAATATGGGCTGAGATTTCTAGACTCTGTCGTTCTGACCCTCCGGCCTCTTAAGTTTCAGAAATCTATATTTGCTTGTCTATATCTTCATCATGTTAAGTCATGTTAGTCTTGTATGTGTCGTACCGTACGTTGTTTGTACGTTTGAGTTGTGTTCTCCTTTGTAAGTTTCGTGTCGTTTAAATTACAGGTACGCATGCAGTTAATTCTTCGGCAGTACCCTAGATATGGTTCATGCTAGGATTAAGCAGTCATGTTTGACCGAGTACTATATCAAGGATCCTAGAAATTAAGGTTTTGCTTTCTGTCATTCCCTTAAAAGGCAGTAGTTAGTGGCATGCCATCCTCAAAGTCCACTGTCCACTGTATCCTCAGGATCATATGAATCATTAGAATTTCTAGGAAAATCCGGGGTCTATATTTCAGACAAATAAAGACAATATATAAATATGGATTGTATTAAATAATGTGAGATTCACCTATTATATATGTATGTATATTTCTTTGATTTAAATTCTAAGAGCATTCTTAACTGAATAGGTAAATGCAAATAAATTGACATAAATCGTGACTAATATATAATACATAAAAATATACCACATTGGATTAGGCAAGTTAGTGGAATAGGAACTTGAGCTACAGTAAAATAAACCAAGCCTTGGGTCATATTTAGCAGAGAACTGTAGCTCGATCAAAGCCTTGTTTTTTAATATTTTCTTCCCCCAGAACACTATGATCTCTTCAATCTTTTTCCCTCGATTTCTTGTTTTTCCCTTGATTTCTTGGTGGCTGTTCTCTCATTTTCCCCATAACATTTCTCTGATCCGGCCGTTTTCCATTTCCAGGCAAGTCTCCTTTTCCTTTTCTCTTTGCTTTTCGTTTCTATGCAAGTTTAATTATGATTATTAATTATCATATAATCCGTACAACTGTAAAATGTGACAAAAAAATTAAATAAACAAATTATTAAAAAAAACTAAATTAATAATGTTTTATTATTATATATATAGAAAATGAATGAATAATTTAATGTGGGAATTGAGATTAAATTTAAATGGAATAGATAAAAGTAAACCCAAGGTGATATTAACCAGAATGTGAGTTAATTGTCTTTCGGCTATTTCAACGGGCGTGGTTAGAAGTAAGAAATGCAGGAATCTTTCTTTCCAACTGCTGTCGATTCAGGATTAATGTAAAGGTCCTTTTGTTTTTGTGTCAGGAAACCCAAGTTTCTCTACTTGGGTTTTGGGTTCACTTGAGGTTTATTGGGCTTATGTTCTACAACGGTATGTAGACAATGCTTGATCCAAGTCCTTGTTTCCTGGGCAATCGAGTCAGCCGAACACGTAGTCATTGGATGAATGAGTTCTAGTTATAGTTTGCTTTGGAACTTAATAAAGGAATTGGGTTCACCACTAAATAATCTTATTATTTCAGGTCAATAAGTAATTATTTGTCAATGAGTAATGTTATATATATATATATATATATATATATATATATATATATAGTTTAATTTAGAGTATGCAAATTCTATACACCATTTGAAAAAAATTGGAATCCACCATTAAAAAAATAACTTTTTCATATGCATTCTAAATTGAAAAAAAATATTTGTAACCGTGAATTGTGCAACTACCACGTAATCATTTTGAAAAAAAAGTGAATAAAACATGTGATCCACATAAAAAAATTAATTTTTTAGTAGATCACACTCTTTTTCAAAATGATTACGTGGAATTTATGTACTTCACGGTTGTATGTAGAATTACTTCTTCTAAATTTATTCACATTTTTCAAGGGGCTTGCATGAAATTGCAAATTTCATTTCTCTTTGTGCATTAAAGTGGGTAATGAAAACAATTCTTTCGTGTAAAAATGATTGAAACATAATTGAGAGATGGGTGGGTCTTCTCCATTAGGGATGGGTGGCGGGGCTCTACTGCCCACGACCCTGCCCATCGTATCCGACCCCAGTTTATATAAACAAACCGTCGTTGTACACTTACAAAGGCCAAGGAAAGGGGCTCAGGCTGGGCCTAGGCCCACCAGAGTTTTCCCAATCCGCTCAGCCCAAATATATATATATATATATATATGTATGTATGTATGAATGTATACATACATATATATATATATATATAAACAAACCTCGAAATGTCGTCGTTTTACACTTATGAATGAGTGTATATAACGCAAAACCCTGAATTCTAATTCATCTATCCTCTCTTCTTTCTCTTCCCTTCTGTCGTTCTCCTCTTCTCTCTTCTCTATCTCCCTCCTCCATTCTCTCATCTCCTCTTCTTCTCCCCCTCGAATACTCCTCCAATTTTTAGTTTTTCTTCTTGTTGTTTTCATTTTGAAATGTGGCCGTGGAACCACGGTCACGAATGGCCATGGATTTGAGTTCTTTGGTCAAACCCATGGCTATGATGTGGTCTTACTGTGGCCATGATCTTTACTCCGTTTATTTAGTTATTTGTACTTTGTAATTTCTTGGATTTGTTGTAGGATAATAGATTTCTGAATTTTAGAGATCGATTTGTAGTTTTATTTTTCATTTCAGATTGTTTTAGATTTTTTTTTTTTTGGATTTTTTGTCTTTTTTCTATCATGTTTTGCCATGAGTGGAAGGCGGGAGGGGTGGAACATCATATCAGAACAGAGATCATGTTTAACCCTCGTAGTAGGGTTGTGTATTCTGTAGAAAGTCAAGTAGAACACAAATCACCATGATATCTCGTGGTGGAGCTAAAGGCCATTATTATATCTCGTGGCAGGGCGAGAGGTCACTATTATCACCTATGACAAGGCTGGATGACACTATTATCACCCGTGACAATGCCATATATCAGAGCAAAATAGATTCAGAATAATCGAATCATGATCAGAATTAGAAAGTTATGCCAAAAGTTTTTCAAATGGAACATCATATCAAAACAGAGCACTGAATAATTTCGTATCATTTTCACATATTCAAAACAGATTTCGAGCATTTTCACATAACATGTACAAATTTTCAGATTTCATATTCGTGCTTTTGCACATTTCAGAAAACAGCATGTCAAAATATTACTCATGTCTACACTAGTAATGTTAGAAGCATTTTCTCTTTTATATCGATTTTATGAGTAATGCAGAACAAATAACTGAGGTTGTTTCAAGTTTTTTTTCATAACAAAATATGCACATTTTCATAAATCAACTTCAATTTATTTTTATTTTTATGCAAAATCTAGTATAGAAACCTCGCTTACTTGAACTTCTTAGTTTTTCTGAATTTTTCCACAATAGTATCAAACGAATATCAATTGTTGCCTATAAACTTAAACATGTAACTTAAATCTCTAATAAAACACATAATTTGATATTCAAGCCTAAAATACTAAAATAACCTATATTTCTAAAAAAAATATCTAAAAAATCTCGCAACCCTAAAATATCATCACTTCCCAATTTAATCTATATTCACTTAATTTCTCGGACTTATACATTAAACTCTAAATTATTTTCCACCTACAAGTATCTAATTTCTCATATATTTTATCACACTCATATCATAAAAATATCACCCTACGATCAAACACTTAAGGCAAGGGTATATACGCAACTTGATCCCTACAGTTTGAGATCCCGCATGTTTAACCATTGGAGGGATAGGTTAGAGGCCTTACGAGAAGGTTAGCTATGTGACATGGTTTGCCACTGTGTTTCCGGCGAGAAGCGCGGCGACATGGGCAACCGAGAAGGATGGACGTCTTGCATGGTGGTGCAACCATGGGCGGAAGGACTGAGCAGCCAATTGTAGAGGAGTCGTGTTAAACGGGAAGGCACTCATGTGCTCTACTTCGGGTGTATGAAAACAAGGCCTATCTTGTCTCGGTGGAAGGAGCAACATGGTGGCTAATTGGTGGTTGGGCAGTGAATGGAGTTGGGTGGTACTGGATTGTCCATGGAGGGCTGTGACGAATGTGGTCCTTTCCACGTGAGCTAGTGTCATGGTCTCCATCGACGTGGGTTTACGGTGCAGTGGTAGCAGCGGTGTGAAGGAGCTTTGGTAGTGGGGTGGCTCTCGGTTTGCCCCAGTGTACCATTGTGGTGCGCGGCTAGAGGAGGTTTTGTGGAGAAGAAATTGTAGCCGTTTTCGGTGTGACATGGAGGTTGCTTCCAATAGTGGTCTAGTGATGTGTATGCATGCTGCCAACATACGTGCATGGACTACGGTTGTTCTTGGTGTAGGGTGGCAATGGTGTGGAGGGAGAGTTGATGAATGGTGGTTTGAGAACAAGAAGGGCAACGTCACGTTCAGCTTGCATGGGACGGAATGAGCAACTTAAGGGGCTTCCTTAACTTTTTTTTGGAGGTGCATGGCAGTGGGAAAAAAAACTGAGAGACAAGAGGATAAATACCTAGAGCTGCAACCCTTGTTTTAGGTTGAGGATCCTATCTTTGTGTGTGAGGATGGTTTGTATACATGCAACTCTGAATCTAGGGTTTCATAGGTTAGGGATCAAACTCACGGGTTGGGCCTATGTCATGGGTTTTTAGTCTTAAGTTGTCCTACTCACACACACACACAGATATATATATATATATATATATATATATATATATATATATATATATACACACACACACACACGCCATGCCCACTTATGTGGCTAGGTCACTTAACAACTTGGCTGAACTCAAATTCTAAAATGGGTTCAAGACGTCCAATTAGTAGTTTCGGCTTCAACAATCCTGGGCCCAAAACTAAGGGGCCAACTTAGCCCATAATTACTAAATGACTTTATCCTCATTATCAAACTCAATGACAATCTACATTCCATCACAATAAAATTTCATGATAAGTCTCAGATGAGTTTCTTATAAATATTAACCTTATAAAAAATTTTATAGAATGTTGTTTAGCCTGGGTTTGGTACTGGATCCGGGTGTTACAAAATTAACTCGGATCCGTGTCACCTCCATCCCTATATATTTAATTTAATTTTTTGAGTTTTTTGTATAAATTCGCTCATTTTTTAATTTATAAAATATTTGATTTATTTTAAATACGCAATTCATATTTTAATTCTAAAAATTTAAACCATTTTGGAGTTATAATATTCTCAATTACATAATATTAATAATGCATTGTTGTGTGATAAATGTGGAAATTGATAATTAAATTAAAGAAGATTGACAGTACGAAGTACTCTAGTGATCCAAACTTAGTTGATCCCGTTTGGATAGCGGAAGTGTTTCATCTTGTTTTATCTCGTTATTATAATTTTTTTAAATTCTCACACAAAATATAATAAACAATTCAATTTTTTCAAATCTCAAAATAATAATAATAATATTAAAAAAATATTTTTAACAATATTGTATTTAACTTTCAATATCTTTCATCTAAGACTATCTTATCTCATCTTACTATCCAAACCGCACCTAAGAAGAATATAAATAATCTTACGTGAATTAGCACCCCTTAAAAAAAAAAGCCAAATTAAACTTTAGGCCCCATTTGGATGTAGAAAGGGTTTCATTTTATCTTATCTCATTTCATTATTATAATTTTTTTAAATTTTCACACAAAATATAATAAATAATTCAACATTTTCAAATCTCAAAATAATAATAATATTAAAAAATAATAATCTAAAAATATTTTATTTAATTTTTATTTAAAATCATCTTATTTCATCTCTTTATCCAAACGATACATAAAAGAAGTCAGGAAATAGGTAAAGGTGTGAAACGAATAAGATGGTAAGATGTGATCATTATAATTGAGTTGAGTGAGAAATGATCCACCTTAGAGAAGAAAAATCCATCAAGATGATCATGATCCGCAATCTGTCACTGATGGATATATACTCTTTTCTACAAAATTCTGTCTTCAAACTATATATGATCCCATGTGGATCGATCTGATCTTTAGTTTTTGGAAGATCTTTTTGATGTAATCTCCAGTGGATCTCTTGGTTTGAATATTTTGTCTTTCCAGTTGGAGGGCTTCAAAAGTAAGTCAAGTAACAAGGTTCATTGGTCAGGGTCCCACATGATCCGTCATCATGTGGCCCCCTCCAGATAGTGGCAATATTTATGGATTATTATTATTATTATTATTATAATTATATATATATATATATATATATATATAATGTTGCTTTGCTTCATATTTCCTATTTCCAAAGGACTTAATTAAAATGTTACGATAAATAATGTTTACAATAATATTGCTACAATATTCATGAAATATTGGTGATTGCCATCATAAATTTCTCCTATTTAATAATATATAGCAATATCATGTGCATGATCAATAAGCTGTTGAAAAGAGAGGAGTATATAATACATTATAATCTTCGAGTGCTGAATTTAAAAGGTATCATTTAATAGAGGTACTCGATCCCCTTTGATGATCATTAAATAAATTTCATAAATCAACCAGCTTATTGAAGGTTATAAAGAGATCAGTTCAAGTACCATGTAATAGATTGTAAACTACCATTAGATTAGGCTTCGTTTGATATATAAACTCATCTCAACTCATCATTTCAATTTTTTCAAATCTCAACACAAAATATAATAAATAATTTAACTTTTTCAAATCTCAAAATAATAATAATATTAAAAAATAATATTTTATCATTTCAACTCAACTCAACTAAACTCAATTTAATATCCAAACGCAGCCTAAATTAACTACAGAAAAGGTAAGCATAAATAAAAAAAGCTTGCTGACTATGTTCGAGAGATCATGATATCTCCGATGTTTAAGTCAAGTAAACATCTATCGATCTTTTCCCGGCCCCATAAATGATATCATGTTGATCTCTTCAATTAGTTGACTAAATCAAATTGAAAAATTCTAGTTATCATTTCAGTCTACACCACATATCACATATATTGATTTGTAAATATGTGTATTTAAATAAAATGATGAAAATAATAAATCACATGTTGCTATGTGGTTTGGACTGGATGATAAGTAATATTTCTCAATTAAATTATGTAATGTAGAGAGAGATCATAGACACGACGATATTAAATGCATATATATATATATATGTGAGTTTCATATATTAGTTATTATTATTACAAGTATATATTAGTTATTATTATTATTAAAAACTAATAGTATTATAATACTTTTAACTAATATATGTACGATCTTATAGCTAAAAAATTCTATACAAGTAGCGTTAAATGTCATGATATTTCCCATTCTGCGCCTATGTTGCCTGAGTTAACTGATCGGCCGGATTCAATTGGACTAGATGTCGTTGATAAACTAATTTGGACCTACATGTCCTCAGTTCAACAAAGAGTGAACAACATGCTACTCAATAACATTCCACAATCAGTAACTATATATATATTGAATGCAGAGTAATATATATATATATATATATATATATATAATAAAAACACATTTCTTTTGTACATGAACTATTTTATAACTATATATGTATAAAATAGAGGATATTTTTGTAAAATAGAATGGTGGGAGTATTATTATTTAACAAAAAGAAACGTACGTGTCCCTATCGACGGTACTCTTTAATTAATGTATTGCCTACTGTTTTGAAAACATCCGAAACGTAAAGTTAATAAGTCAAGCTGCAAATATTATCCACTAGATTTGTTTCCCATTCCTCTTGGAATGGATTCGTTGGTAGATTATATACTTGGCAAACAGATCTAGAAATAATATTTGAAGAAGAGTATTGTAATTACAAAAAGATTTAAAAAAAATAAATTTATAAATTAATCTGATTTCGTATTATATATTACATTTATTTTATAATAAAAATAATTTTATAATATAACGTATCATATATATATATTGATCAAATCATGTCGATTTATAAATTTATTTTTATAAAATTTCTTTATAATAGCTCAAGCCGATTTCCAAGAAATGGTCGAAAGGAGTTACCTTTGGCCCACCGATGCCTAATCCACTCGCTTCAAATTCTTCATCTTGTCTGCTCTGCGAGTCCCAACCATCCCACGCGTATTACTAATACTACTCCCAGCTTTATCCAGCTTATAACATCCCCAAGTTTCATTTTCTTACAACTAGAACATAAAAGCTAGCATTACACTTGCGAGAGAGACTGAGAGTATTACGCAACTCTAGTCTAAGATTGATCTTCTTGAGAAAAGCCAGGAGAGAATCTCATCTGCAGGGATGGTGAAAGAGATCAACCAAAGTACTGGGGAAATGAGGGCGAAAGCAATGGCGCCAGAGATGTTGGAGAGGGTGAACTCAGTTGATGAAAAGGAAGCAGTCAGGGACAAGACAGTGACACAACAATATCGGTTCCAACCAAAGACAGGAAGTGTAATTCCAGCAAAGAGGAGGCTGGTGAAATCGCTGATGTATGAATCCATTGTCCAATCTGTTGCCACTCTTCTCTCATGTTCTCGTGGTGGTGCTTCCTCTTCCTCGTCTACAAACCCTAACATCAGCTCAAAGACTGTTCCACCAAACGATTCAGCAAATGTCAGGAAGGACAACAACATATTTCCATACCCATCCTAGCTAACATGCATGGCAATGCATGATCATGCCATATATTGCCTGCCCTTGTGTCAGTGTAAATTAAGGGCTCAAGGCGTTTATCTTCGATCGTTCTTTTGTGGTGGCAGATGATGTTATATATTCCTAGTCCTTAGACATAAGTGGTACTTTGATTTTAGTGTTCGTAATAGTTTCTCCATCGAGGTTTAGCACAGGAAAATCCTTTTCAGTCTTGTGTTGCATAAAATTGGCATTTTAATGTTATATATGTTCTGTTCTGCTTTATAACCATATTACTTAATTTACTAATTACCAATATTTATTGTATATATTCATAAATGGGTAAATTAAATAATAAATACAAATATGAAAAAAATATTTTAGAAATCTTATATTTTATAGACCCAACACACTGCTGACGTACATATATAAAAGCGAAAATTAAAGAGAGCGAAAAACCAAGACAAGTTAACGTTAGCATACTTGTTACCTCGAAAAAGAAAAGAATTTTTCAAGTTTAAGTGTTACTCTTTATTTTTGGCATTTTATTTTAGATCCCTAGCTAGCTAATTAAGTTAAGAAAACAAGTCTGAATTTACCCTTAGCGTATCCATCTTAGGAGACAAAAAAATCTCAAAGATGGAAGCGGGCATTTGTTCAACATGTCTAATTCATTTCAAACAAAAATGTGGTCCTCCAAAAGTAGCGCCTTGCATGCTCCTTCCTTTGTTTTTGGGTCCGACAATATTCCCTTGCGAATCTTATATTAATATGTTGATCCTCCGCGTGTACTCCGATCGATGGTAGATGACTTGAAAATCTTATGGTGATATATGTTCACACTTCATTTTCATTAGTTTTTCAGTCAATGTTTGTTAGTGCATGATTTATAGAAAATAACCCATATATTACATTGGGCATTGATGGCTACTTAATTGCATATCTTGCCAATTGCAATTGTTGAGCAACTATTTTTCAACCATGTTTGTTGGGTTGTGTGCACAATATCGCTCCCACAACCGCTTTAGAAACTGATTTTTGAGATATAATTTCTGATGTTGTAAAAGACAATTTAATTTTAAGTTGAGTTTGACATTCAAATACCCAACTCTCAAATCACTATACTCATATTTACACATGAGACCAATATTTTTCAACTCAACACCTCTTTCCACGCGAGACCCACAACTTTTTTAAATTTCTCCTAAATATATCTAATTAAACTCATCTTAACATCTAAATATGTCTAAATTCATCTTAGATGGGCCATGTAAAACTCACTCCACCATCTCAATTCACTACTATTCATAAAGAACGTTAATTCAACTTATCTCATTTCTCAACATCCAAATGGAGCTTTGGATACAAAAACAATTTCATCTTATATAATCTCATTTCATTATTACAACTTTTTCAAATTTTCACACAAAATATAATAAACAATTCAACTTTTTCAAATTTCAAAACAATAATAATATTAAAAAATAATATTCTAACAATATTATTTAATTAAACTTTTAATTTTCATCTAAACATTAATTATATGAGAGCATGCAATTAATAATAGACAAATCTTTTAATTTTTATGCTAAGAATATTAATACTACATATAAGATAATTAATTAGCTAGGTGATTTCAAGTATCAAAAAGATCATTGAATTATTATACATAATTAATTAATCCCTTGGATTTTATTTGACATAGTAGATCATCTGCGCGCAAAATGTTCCTCCACCGGCCCCTTCCCCTTCCCTCCTTCTCGTTTAATGAAATCTGTCAAGTGCATATCATCGATCTTGATTTGATTTTGGTAAAAAGTTAATTGATCCGAGTCATGATGACGGGCCATAATCTTGCACGATTTGGGCTGTAATTTCTACGATAAACGTGTTTATATAAAGGAAAGACTTCAAATGGGGGACATGTTGGACCCAATTAGGTGGGAATATTGTTCCTTCCAAGATAAGGTCTTCTTGACAATGATATGATTGGAGATGTCACAAGACAAATTTCCAACGAAGAATAAACTGATCAGTCATACACCATCTTAGG
This sequence comes from Juglans regia, assembly GCF_001411555.2. NCBI lineage: Eukaryota > Viridiplantae > Streptophyta > Magnoliopsida > Fagales > Juglandaceae > Juglans > Juglans regia. The sequence goes on along the minus strand of NC_049906.1, from coordinate 3,682,239 downwards.
CGGTGATATATGGTAACATTGTTGATTCATGTTGAAATTGTGGGGGCGGCTTAATTTAATTCGTGTGGTGAAGTCGGTGCAATTCCCTTTGATTAATAGATGAGACGATACTCGACTTGATCATGATCTATTGCAAGTTGGCATATAATTAGAAAAAGTATTTACATAAAATGCTTTGATTTCTTCTGTTGAGTACCTAGCTTACTGATTTTGCTTTTCTGATTCCAAGACATAAAAAAAATGCTGACGGGCTTTCAAGAAGTGCAGATTTCACATGTAAGTAGACGGGGAAATACGGCTGCACATCAATTAGCAAGATATGCTTGCAGGATTGTCGAGGAAATTGAGATGCATCATGTTGTGGGATTCTTGTCCTTCTTTTGTATCACAAGCTGTTTGGCTTGATAAGAAGAATATCTTTTAAGGACTTTATTTTTCAATGAATGGAGTGCTGTTTATCAAAAAACAAAAATTAGAAAAAGAAAAAAAAGCAATACGTCATATCATAGCGAGAGTATTACGTTTCTATATTTTGAGAAACATAATAATTATTAGAAAGGATTAGGTTTGGATATATACATTCATCTCTAATCAATTTTTACAAAATTTTAACTCAAGTGAAATTAATATATATATATAGTAAATTAAATTAGGGGTCAATTATGTGTTCAAATTCAATGTTATATTATATTAAGATCAAGACAATTTTAATCATTACTATTCTAATTGTAATAGTTCTCAGCACTGATCAAGACTAGACATTACATAGGTACTGTAATAATGGTCTACAGGCTGTGTATATATAAATATATATATATATATATATGTAGAAATGCTTTGTATTCCGAATTCGGGACTCAAAATGTGTCCCGAATGGGATTGTTTTTTTTTACCAAATGATTAAAAAAATATTTTTTAATGGTATTGTAATTTTTTTATTTTTTTAAAAAATGTTTATGATGATTAAAAAAATACATAAAAAAAAGAAGAAAAAAAAATCTATTCGGGACATATTTTGGGTCCCGAATTCGGGACCCATAGCAGTTCCCATATATATATCGTTGTTCCAATTTGCTCTTTGTTATGTACTTTTCTTTTACAGATCGATGCGTTTATATAAAAATATGGTACAGTTATGCCCGTGTGATATGAGTTGGCCACCAAGTTGACTCCAAGTAGGGGTGTAAACTGAAATCGAAAAATAGAAAAATCGGACCGGACCAAACCGAACCGGACCGGTTTTATCGGTTTTGAACAGGTTCGGTCCGAAACCGATTTTTAAAATGTTAAAAGTGGCCGGCTCTAGTCCGGTTCCGGTTCCGAAAGTTTTTGGACCGAACCGGACCGGTTAATTAAAAAAAATAAAAACTAATACTTTTATATATAAGTTTTATAAAAAATATTATATATATATATTAAATATTAATATATATAAGTTTTATATATAATGTATAATTATAAATTTTTATGTAAAATTTTTATATATAATATATATAATTATATATATTCATATATGAAATAATTTCTTATTATAATTTATAAATTATTACATAAAATATTAATACTAAATCACTAAAAGTTTATAACTAATACTAATATATAACTTATAACTATACCAATAGTTTAATATTAATACTATTATATAGTCTAATATATTAATAAAAGTATAAAATAGTTTTTTTTTTTTTTATAAAAAAATTTTTAATGACAAATTGTGAAATTTATATTTTAAAAAAACCAAAAAATCGGACTGGATCGGAAATCGGTAAAACCGGAAGTATCGGTTTAGGAGGGTAACTGGTGCGTAATCGGTTTTAAAAAATACAAAACCGGTACATATTGTATCGATCCTAGATTTTATCCAAACTGGACAGAACCGGACCGGTTACACCCTTAACTGCAAGTGATATGCTAGGCGAACCTCCTTATCAGTAGATTTCCTATATATGAATCTGCATTTTTCTACCATTATCTGCTTTTCTCGCTTTTCTAGGGCATCCTCTAGTACTTGTCTAGCTTTCTAAAATGTTTCTGAAGATTGGGCGTAAATATGGACTGGATCGAAGATAGAGATTCTTTGTCCAGTAAGCTGAGGGGTCTTCTTTGCTTGGACAGAACTGATATTCCTTAGTTGCTAATTTTGTCGTGAGGTTTTTTATTTCGTTGCACCTGTTTTTCTTTGTTATTATTCTTTTCAGTGTACGTTGACATTTATCTGCAGGTTTGTCCTTCTTTTTAGTTTTTTAAGGTTTGATTTACTGTTGATTGACTGTAATCTTTTGATATTTATCTATTGTGGTTTTATATTAAGTTTTTTGAATACCTAGGTTTTGGTCTTTTATGATCTATAGCATCCATGTGTTTGCTTGTAACCACGATTTTCATCCGTCACAAGTGATAGCTATTAATAAACTTGGGCACCGTCCTCTTTTCTTTTTTTTTTTCTTTTTAAAAAAGAAAAAAGCTAAACTCTGTCGCCTCGCGTAAGTGCAAGGAAAACGCGGCTGATGTGGTAAAATGAAAACGCATCGTTTGGTGGAAAAAATGAAACCCCCCACCCCCCAATTCAAGCTCTCCTTGTTCTACATCAGTTTCATCTTTCCTCCTGCGTTTCTTTCCCCTGAAGCCAGCTCCCTCGAGCCATCCCTCCCTCCCTCCATCATAATACGTTACAGTAACAACCCCACAAGAAAAATTTGCAAGATTTTGAAATTTTGATTCTCTCTTTTGAACGGTTTATAAATGGAGCAACTTTAAATTTAAGAAAAAGAACAAAAAAATAAAAAAAATTGCAACTTGCTGTTACGTTAATCCAATTTAAACTTGTATATGTAGAACAATCCCATAGCTAGATAGATAGATACAAATATTTCATGAATATCAATGTGGATCGTACGAAAACAACATTGCCAATGATTCTCCCATTTCTTTGATTCCTGCCTTCAAATGAAAAGAGAGCTAGCTTGTGAATGACCCTGGTCGGACGAAGAAGATTTTGGGCGAGACGACGAAGAGATAGGTTTTGAAACAGAGGATTCATCTTGATGATTTACAGCTTGAGTCTTCTTCTTTTGTGCAACCGGAACCAACGAGGAAACTGGGTCGTAATTCTATAACCCATCGAAGTACGTAGTGTCGCTCAACAAATATCTCGACGAAGCAGGATTCGTGCGTTGGTCGTAATCCGATAACCCATCTTGATCACTTGTCTTGGAAGAGATTTTCGTGCGTTGGTCTCTTGGCTTTGAAGAAGAGATTTTCTTGGTCTTTTGATTTCGAAGCTGGTGGTAAGGTTTGGGATTGATGGGGCTTGGGATGCGCAAAAGATATCTCCTTTTCACTTCTGGATAATGATTTCACACAGTACTTGTAGTTCTTCTTTTTGTAAAATATCGACGTGGCATTACAAAAATCAGCCGACTCCCCACCGCTTGCAACCCTCGATTGTGCGTAGAAGAATTGTTTAAAAAAAAGGTGGAAGACCCCATTAAAACTGAATAAGATTCAAGAATTGGGTAGCTTTTTTCCTCTAATGTGATACCCCAAATCTTACGTAGCAGCAGCTGGGCCATAGCAGCACTGTGAATCATTCTTATAGAGAGACTAATGTGGCGGTATATGGTTTGGCTCGTAGTGAAGCAAAGGGTTGCAATGGATTATGGTTTTCATTTTCAGATCTCCATAGCAGCACTGTGCGCATTGCATGTGTAGTTTTGGGGGCAGGACCCAAGGCCCAAAACATTTTCCTTTTGTCTTTACTGTCAACCTTTTCTACTGTCCCTTTAACTACTTAAAGCATGACCCTTTAGTTTCACCATACATAATTTTCTAGTTGCCTTTCCACCCCCTCCAGTTTGATATAGTTTTGTTGCATGTGAACTGAAAGAATATGCCTACAGGAATGAGTGAAACCAATCAAGAGGGTCTTAATTGTTGTGAAAAATGATGACAAAAAGTAAATTTAAACACAAGGAAAAACAAGCAATCACACACGCACAGTATTTATGTGGTTCGACAAATTGCCTACGTCCACGGGAGCTGCAGAAGATTTTTTTATTTCTTGAGGAGTCACAATACAATTGTTATTGGACGGCTACTGCTCACGCTACACAGTACAAGCCAAAACAAAACACCTTTTATATGACATGCGGCGGAAACCCTAATCAAAACAGAATTAGTGAAGTTCGCTCGAGCGGCATGTCGAGCCCACATCGAGCGAACCTGTTTCTCACAACTGCTCGAGCCATGTGTCGAGCGGTGTCGAGCGAACTCTCGGACTTGTCTTTCCTCAAGCGGTCTATCGAGCTATCTTTGAGTGAACTCTCTGACTTGTATTCACTCGAGCGGCTAGACGTTTCACTCGAGCGATTGAATCAGGCTCTATATGCTCAACAATTCTCCCACTTGGAGACTGGTACACCCACTGTATCGCCCTCTGCCTCAAACATGATATCTTCTACCTCTGCAACTCACTGCTCCTGTCTTCATGCTAGAAGACCAACTGAAGTTGCGCACAACTTCAGTTTCTCAAGTGTAACACCCTTTGTCAACATATCAGCAGTGTTCTTACTTCCACAAAGTTTCTCAAGTAGCAACTGTCCATCATCTAACAATGATCGTATAAAGTGATACCTGATCTGAATGTGCTTAGTTCTGGAATGAAATGCTGGGTTTTTGGCAAGGAATATGGCACTCTGACTGTCATTGTAGAGAGTGCCCTTCTGATTCTTTTTACCCAATTCCTCCAAGAAGCCCTGTATCCAAACCATCTCCTTTGCAGCTTCTAAAACTGCAATATACTCAGCTTCTAGTAGATAAAGAAACTGTTTTCTGTAAATTAGAACCCCATGAAACTGCAGTACCACCCAGAATATAAACAAACCCTGTGGTACTTTTTCTGCTATCAGTGTCTCCAGCTAAATCCGCATCAACATAGCCCTGCACCTCTAAGCCTTCTCCTGAGAAACATAAGCACGTTTCTGAGAAGCCTTTTAGGTACCTCAAAATCCACTTCACTGCTTCCCAATGTTGTTTTCCAAGGTTACTCATGTATCTACTCACAACTTCCACTGCATGGGCAATATCTAGTCTAGTACAGACCATAGCATATATAAGTGAACCAATAGCTGAGGCATAAGGAACCTTACTCATATAGTCTTGTTCCTCTTCTGACTTTGGTGCCTGATCCTTGCTGAGTCTGAAGTAACTACCCAAGGTGTGCCAACTGTCTTGGCCTTGTCCATATTAAACCTGCTGAGTACTTTTTTCACATACTCAGTATGTGAAAGTCTTAGTGTGCCTCTGACTCTGTCTCTGACAATTCTCATGCCAAGGATTTGCTTTGCAGCTCCCAAATCCTTCATTGCAAAATGCTCTGACATCTGCTTCTTCAGATTATTGATTTCATCAATACTAGCCCCTGCAATAAGCATGTCATCAACATACAACAACAAAATAATGTAAGAATTGTCAAACTGCCTGACATAGTAGCAGTGATCTGCCTGACATCTGATGTACCCTGCACTGCACATGAAGCTGTCAAATTTCTTGTACCACTGTCTAGGAGCTTGTTTCAGGCCATACAAGCTCTTTTTCAGTCTACAAACTGAACCTTCATTTCCCTGTACCACAAACCCCTCTGGTTGGTGCATGTAGATGTCTTCTTCAAGATCTCCATGAAGAAAAGCTGTTTTCACATCTAACTGCTCAATAAATAGATCTTCAGTAACAACCATAACCAGAACTAACCTGATGGTTGTGATCTTTACTACTAGCGAAAAGATCTCCGAGTAATCAATACCATGTTTCTGCTGAAAGCCTTTTACAACAAGTCTGGCCTTGTACCTCTTACTACCATCATGCTCAGTTTTCACCCGGTACACCCATTTGTTATGTAATGCCTTCTTCCCTGATGGAAGTTCTGTCAACTCCCATGTCTGATTCCCTAGCATGTAATCCATCTCATCCTTCATGGCCAACTCCTACTTGCTAGAATTTTCATCTTGCAAGATTTCTTGGTAGCTTTGTGGTTCTCCATCATCTGTCAACAGAATATAATTCAAACTGCAGCTATAGTAGTGGACTGCTCTGGATCTGACTGCGAAATAATGGGAATGGGTGTGCTGGACCCACTCTCCCTGTCACTCACATCTCTACACTGCATTGTGACCTCTGGTTGATCATCCAAACTCACAACCTCAGAATCCTGAGGGACTGCTTCAGCAACTGTACTAGACTTGTCTTTGTACACAATCTTCTCATTGAAGATCACATTTCTGCTTCTTATAATCTTCCGACCCTGATCATCCCAGAAATAATAGCCAAATGCCTCGTCTCCATAGCCAATGAAATAACATTTCCTTGACTTGGCCTCAAGCTTAGTACGAGCATCAGAATCAATAAGAACATAGGAAAGATAGCCAAAAGTTTTAAGATGAGAAAATTTGACCTCTTTCCTGCTCTAAGCCTCCTCAGGCAATCCACAATCCAACGGAACTGATGGCCTTCTATTTATCAAGTAAACTGCAGTGCTAACTGCATCTGCCCAGAAAGTAGGTGGTAGCCCAGCATGCAGCCTCATGCTTCTAGCACGTTCATTTATGGTTCTGTTCATGCGTTCAGCAACTCTATTTTGCTGTGGTGTCCTAGGAATGATCTTCTTCATTCTGATACCCTAAGTTGCACAATATTCCTTGAACCCACCATTAATATACTCACCACCATTATCAGACCTCAAGCATTTCAACTTCAAGCCTGTCTCTGTCTCAACCATGGCTTTCCAAATTTTGAACAAATTAAATACATCAGATTTATGTTAAAAAAATAGACCCATACCTTCCTGCTGTGGTCATCAATGAATGTAACATAGTAACGAAAACCTCCAAGGGATACAACTGGGGAAGGTCCCCACACATCAGTGTGCACAAGATCTAATCTCCCTGACTTCAATGTTTTGCCACTCTTCAAGAAACTGACCTTCTTCTGTTTCCCCATAATGCAACTCTCACACATACTGAGATCAATTGACTTCAATTCTGGTAGCTTGCCTCTAGACAAAAGTTCTTTCATGCCCTTCTGACTCATATGGCCGAGCCTGTAATGCCACAAATCTGCTGTGCTCTCTGCAACGGTAGTGGCAATAGTGTTATTCAAACCAATAGTCATATAAAGTGTACCAGTTTTCTTACTCCGAGCCAGTACCAATGCCCCTTTGGTGACCTTCTATGTGCTATCTGAAAACACTACTGAATGGCCACAATCATCCAGTTGCCTCAGAAATGAGATTCTTCTTCAACTCAGGAATGTGTCTGACCTTCTGCAAGGTCCATTTGTTCTTGTTTGGGAGTGCAATGTCAATCTCTACCATCCCTATTACATTCAAAGCCTCTCCATCAGCCAAATACACCTTCCCAAAATCGCCTACAACATAGTTCTGCATAATCTCTCGTTGGGAAGATGTATGGAAGGAAGCCCCTGAATCAAGAATCCAGTCATCAACTGGACTATGAACTGCAAGCAATAGTGCATCCTGTACTTCTTCAACCACATTATCACTATCATTCTCGGTCTTCTTGGGATTTCTGCAATTCTTCTTTATGTGGCCAGCTTTGCCACAATTCCAGTAAGTTGCCTATTGACCAGGCTTTGGCTTGCTCTTGCCCCTGTTCTTTGATTTTGATCTGCCTCTGTTTGAGTTCCTGTCTTGTGCTCTTCCCTGAGAGTCAACATTCAGTTCTGAACTCGAACTTGAGGTTTCGCTTAAATCTCTCATGCGTACCTCCTCAGCCAAAATCAAATCATGGATATCATCATATTTCAACTTTGACTTACCGGCAGAATTACTGACAGCCATTCTCATTACTTCCCAACTATTTGGTAGTGATGCCAATAGCATCAGTGCACGTATCTCATCATTAAATTCAATTTAAACAGACGACAATTGATTTGTGATAGTATTAAAATAATTCAGATGTTGTGAAACAGACGTACCATTTGCCATCTTCAAATTAAATAACTTTTTCATCAAATATACATTGTTATTTGCTGACGGCTTTTCATACATACCTGACAAAGCCGCTATGAGATCCGCAGTCGTCTTCTCCTTGATGACGTTGTGTGCAACGGATCTCGACAGGGTTAGATGAATAACCCCCAGAACCTGTCTATCCAACAGGGTCCAATCAGCAACTGACATGCAGTTCGGCTTAATCCCCAACAATGGAAGATGAAGTCTCTTCCCATAGAGGTAATCCTCTATCTACATCCTCCAGTATCCATAATACGTGCCATCAAACTTCTCAATCCCCGATACCTTCACTTCCTCTCTAGCCATCGTTTATTCTCAGACCCGAACCTTGGCTCTTGATACCAATTGTTGTGAAAAATGATGACAAAAAGTAAATTTAAACATAGGGAAAAACAATAAATCACACACGACACAGTATTTATGTGGTTCGGCAAATTGCCTATGTCCACGGGAGCTGCAGAGGATTTTTTTATTTCTTCAGGAGTCACAATACAATTGTTATTGGACAACTACTGTTCACGCTACACAGTACAAGCCAAAACAAAACACTTTTTATATGACATGCGATGGAAACCCTAATCAAAACAGAGTTAGTGAAGTTTGCTCGAGCGGCATGTCGAGCCCGCATCGAGCGAACCTGTTTTCCGCAACTGCTCGAGCCATGTGTCGAGTGGTGTCGAGCGAACTCTCGGACTTGTTTTTGCTCAAGCGGTCCGTCGAGCTATCTTTGAGCGAGCTCTCTGACTTGTGTTCACTTGAACGGCTAGATGTTTCGCTCGAGCAATTGAATCAAGCTCCATATGCTCAACATTAATAAGGCTGTTAAAACAGCAGAAGCTGCTGGCAATGACGACGGAGCCGGCTGGGGTGTGGTTCCGATTAGGGAGAGAACAATGCAGCCGGCCAAGAGAGGATCTGTGATAAAGAAAATATGGGCTGAGATTTCTAGACTCTGTCGTTCCGACCCTCCGGCCTCTTAAGTTTCAAAAATCTATATTTGTTTGTCTATATTTTTATCATGTTAAGTCATGTTAGTCTTAATGTGTCGTACCGTACGTTGTTTGTACGTTTAAGTTGTGTGTTCTCCTTTGTAAGTTTCGAGTCGTTTAAGGTACATGAGGTATGCATGCAGTTAATGGCATGCCATCGTCAGATATGGTTCATGCTAGGATTAAGCAGTCATGTTTGACCAAGTACCATATCAAGGATCCTAGAAATTAGGGTTTTGCTGTCTGTCATTCCCTTAGAAGGCAGTAGTTAGTGGCATGCCATTAGAATTTCTAGGAAAGTCTGGGGTCTATATTTCGGACAAACAAAGACAATAATTATGGATTGTATTAAATATAATGTGAGATTTACCTATTATATATATGTCTATTTCTTCGATTCAAGTCCTAAGAGCATTCTTAAAGAATAGGAAAATGTAAATAAATTGACACAAATGGCTAATAAAACATAAAAATATACCACATTAGATTAGGCAAGTTCGTGGAATTGGAACTTTGAGCTACAGTAATCCAAGCCTTCGGTCATAATTAGTAGAGAACTTTAACTAAGTCTTTTTTTTTGTTTTTTTGTTTTTTTTTAAGTATTTTCTTCCTCGATCCAGAGCGCTCTCTCTTCAGTTCTCTTTTTCCCTTGATTTCTTGTTTTTCCCTTGATTTCTTGTTGGCTGTTCATCTCTCAATTTCCCCATAACATTTCTCTCCGTTTTCCATTTCCAGGCAAGAATTCCTTTTCCTTTTCTCTTTGATTTCCATTTATAGGCAAGTTTAATTATGATTATTAATTAATATATAATCGGTAGAACTGGAAAATGTGACAAAAAATTAAATAAAAATATTATTTAAAAAATTAAATTAATAATATTTTGTTATTATATATAAAAAATAAATGAATATATTTAATATGAGAATTAGAATTGAATTTAAATGGAATAGATAAAAGTAAACTAATGTTATGTAAGTCAAAATGTGAATTTGTCTTTTGGGTGCTTAAAATTAAGGATTGTAGGAATCTTTATTTTCAACTGCTGTCGATTCAAGTTTAATGTCGAGGTCCTTTCGTTTCCCAAGTTTCTCACCTTCTCTACTTGGGTTTTGGGTTCACATGATGAGGTATTGGGCTTATGTTCTACAACGGTGTGCAGACAATGCTTGATCCAAGTCCTTGTTTCACGACCACGGTCCACTTGAGTCAGCCGAACACGTAGTCATTGGATGAAAGAGTTCTTATAGTTTGCTTTAGAACTTAATAAAGGAATTGGGTTCACCACTAAATAATCTTATTATTTCGGGTCAAGAAGTAATTATTTGTGCATGAGTAATGTTATGTATATATATATAGTTTTAAAATGTGTAAGTCTCACATATTTTATTTTAAAAAAATTGGAATCCACCTTTAAGAAAATAATTTTTTCACATGCATTCTAAATTTATTCACATTTTTCAAGGGACTTGAATAAAATTACAAATTTCATTTCTCTTTGTGCATTAAAGTGGGCAATGAAAACAATTCTTCTTTGTAAAAATGATTGAAACATAATTGAGAGATTAAAGTAGATCCTCTTCGTTAGGGATGAGTGGTGAGGCTCCGTTGCCCACCACCTCGCCCACCCTATCCGGCCCTAACTTGGCTGGGGCAGAGGCCCCATTTTCCCGACCTGAATATATATACACACATACACACACATAAATATATATAAACAAGCCATCGTTGTACAGTACTTACGAAGGCCAAGGGAAGGGGCCCGAGTTGGGCCTAGGCCTGCCCGAATTTATCCAATCCGCTCGGCCCAAATATATATGTATCTATACATACATATATATATATATATATATATATAAACAAACCTCAAACCTCCTTCGTTTTATGCTTATGAATGAGTGCATATAAAGCAAAACCCTGAATTCTAATTCACCTATCCTCTCTTCTCTTCTCTCTCTCCCCCTCCGCCGCTCTCCTCTCCTCTCTTCTCTCTCTCCCTCTTCTGTTCTCTCCTCTCATTTTCTTCTCCTCCTCGGATACTCCTCCAATTTTCTGCTTTTCTTCTCTTTGTTTTCTTCTTGAAGCGTGGTCGTGGAACCACGACCGCGAATGGCCATGGGTTTGAGTTCTTTGCTCAAACCCATGGCCACGCCGTGGTCTTGCCATGACCGTGATCTTTTCATCACCGTGTGTTTAATTGTTTGTACTTTGTCATTTCTTGGATTTATTGTTGGATGATATATAGATTTGTGAATTTTAGATATCGATCTATAAGTTTTATGTTCTTTTTCAATTGTTTTAGATTTTTTTTTTTTTTTTTTTGGATTTTTTGGCTTTTTCCAATTGTATTTCGCCTTAAGTGGAAGGCGGGCATGGTGGAGTTGATGGCCATAGGGGCCAATCTGTCCCCAAAATCCGGACGGGGCACCCTCTCATGGTGGGCAGTGCTAGTGTACGGTAGAGGCGAATGTCCTACCGGGGGTTATGGGTAACACCCCTACTTTATACTATCTCATAAACTTTTAGGAATCTCCACAACCCCAGCCTTAATTTTTTAATTAATGGTTTATTTAACTGCAAATGTTGCAAACGAGCCCATTATTCAGGTTAGGAAATTAACTAGCACGAGCAAAAGGTGAGGACTGAAACTTCTCAAGGCAGAACTTGCAAAAACGGCCAAGGAAATTTTTCTTATTTTTGAAGGAAAAGTGATTGAAGTTAGGGAATGTGTAGTGTACATGATGAAGCGTTGTTTCCAAATACATTCTTTTTTTCCCAGTTGCCAACTTTTTTTCTTGTAGCTTCGCCCACTCATGAATCGACATACAGCAAGTGTTTGAAATATCGAATGATGGCATGTTTTTTGAAAATTGAATTGGAATGGAAAGAGAAATATGCATTTGCACATCAAACATGAGCACTTGGCAGCTTAATTGCATCTCATGCATAGCAAGTCCCTAAGCTGAAAGGTGAAGCCTTAATAAAATACCAAGAGGCACCTAATCTGCTATGATCCCCACTGCTTGATAAAAGTAAGCAAAACCATCATAGATTATTCCCTCTACGCAGCCGTTATGCAACGGGTTTCATACCCGGCAACAAAATTCAAATATCTGAAAAGTAAAAAGAGCAAAAGCAAAAAAGCCACCCAACTCCACTTTTTTCCTTCCCCTTTTCAAATGCTACTGCAACATCTTATATAGAAATGGCCACTATGTTCGTCTATATGCTGGCTATAGTCCTTATTCTCCTTTGCAAAAATCTGAATCAAAATCTATGAAATGGGTTCTTGCATCAGCAAGTGCAGACCCAAGAAACATCCCCAGGAAGAATTTAGCCATGTCCAAGACAAGCGTGTTATCTCTCAAGCCCCTAAAACTCCAAGTACTCCTCACTCAAACAAAGTTTCTCCTTCTCCTCTTTCCCCTACTTCTTCAACTTCTTCTGTTTCTTCCCTCACTTCCACGACCTCAAGCTCATTGTCATCAAGTGCATCTTCGGTCTTGAGCTCGAAAGATCGATCATTCTCCAATGAGTTCTTGTGGTCATGTGTTAAGGAGAATCCACATGTTGTCCGTATCAATTCTATCAAGGAAAATTCTGCTTTGCACAGTAAGGTTCATATCCAAAAGACAGACTTAGCGGCTAAAACAATTCCTGCACCACTGATGAAACACCCACAAAAAGCTGCAGCCTCGATACCACAGAAGAGAGTCCGGTCAAGCTCTCCAAAACCCCTGACAAGACAGAAGAGTTTTCGGAGGGATCCCGAGTGGCCTAATCATGCATATTCTACACCAAGCAGAACACTGAAGTCACCATCTCCAAGCCGGAGGTATAATAATGGTGATAGATATGGGCCAGTTTTGATACAGGCACCACTAGAATGTCATTCAAAGCATATGGTTGGCTCGAAGCCTAACACAGTGAGCTCTGTACAATCATCTGTGAGGAAGGAAAATTTGAGGCCGACAAGTCCAAACATCAACTCAAGTCGTCTACGCCCTTGTTTGAGGAATAGGGAGACATGCATACAGAGAATTGGTTCAAAAATCGATGAAATCGCTGTTGGAAAAGCATTGTCGGATTTTGACATCGACTCGATTCCCATGGAGGACATTGACAACCCTCTCATCTCCTTGGATTGTTTTATCTTTGTGTAGAACTAAGTGTGCTGATATATGGTGTTCATAGCATTCATTTTTTTTCCTTTAATTGGGTATTTGCAGCCTTCATTCATGAACAGGTTTTGGTAATGATCAGATGGATCAAATTCCCTCTACTTTTATGGGATCGTGAGTATTTTCCTATTTCCTTTTGTAATTATTTTTGCTGCCTACATATTATATTTTTGAAGTAATGTAACGAAGCTAAGAGTCTTGTTGTTTGGAAATGTTAATAAATTAAATGATTAGATTCATTTATTCTTATCGCCTCAAGCTCTTAGAACAAATGGTGATCTAATATAGTATTATAGTAGATATCTGAGTTAGATCCGAACATGGTGACATGAATGGCATGAAATTTTCTCTTCTCAACTCGATACTGCCGAAATTGGTCAAATTGAGAGGCAAATCATGAACAGAAAATTTCTGCATCGTATCATTCCCATTACAGCTTGAAGACAGTATGTGGTAGTCTTTTTCATAAGTGAGAAAAAAATCTCCCTACCCATTAATTAGAAGACGATTAATCGTGTAATTTTACCTACTTTTGAAGTGTTTTTCTTTCTACTTCTATGCATGTACATAGTTTTGCTTTCTCTTTTAACTTATATTGGTGTTTCTGCATATGACAAACATATGAAGATGATAGAATTGACCACTTGGCGATTCGTCCCGCATATGACAGACCATCCAAGACAGACAACGTTTAGGCAGGTGAACTGGTCTAAAGAAGACGCAACAAGGTTGAAAATTGTGATTGAATCTCTCTGTTTCTTGTTTAATTTTAATCCTAGTTTCGGTGTCAAGGTATTGTCAGGTATTATTATGAGAATATCTTACTATTATTTATTATTTTATTATTATTTTTTACCTATTTTTTACTACTATTCACTACTATTCAATATTCTATCATTACTTTTGTACGTATTTTTTTACTATTATTTACAGAATATTTCAGAATCTCACTACCCAAACATAACCGTCTAATTGCCAATTTCAAACTTATAGAGTGTTAGATTGGCTAAAACTAATCCTATAATATAAGAGATTCATTTATTTATTTTCTCTCTAAATTCTTCTTTTGAAAGCTGATCAACAATTTCCCCATGGATTTATATTCTTTTCAAACTTCTCAGCTGCAATTTTAGATTGTTTACGATGTTATTTTTTTATGATTCCGGGCCTCGGTGTGTATGCCCTGATTGGGCTAGGAAAATGGTGACCAGGCCCAGACTTTGGCATATATATCATGGGTATGTATTACATCTAATCCGCTTAGAAGAAATAAAAAATTGAAGAAAAGTTTGGGAGATTCAGAAAGAATTAAGCCTCTTTCGACGTGAAAGAGTCAACACTGACTTCAGTTTCCAATTGACAAATTTGAGGTTTGGATTTAGATTGGGTGTAAAATCTTGGTTATCCATCAACTTTTTGGCCGATTAGTTACTTTAAGTTGTATTAGGATTACATATCAGTATAAAGGTGTCAATACATGATAAAGCTCAGCTTGAAAAATAAATGAGATGAGAATTTTGTAAATAGTAATTAAGATAATTTGTAAATAGTAATAACATAATTTGAGTTAAGTATTTATGGAGTTTTAAGAAATGGGAGAGAAAAAGTTGAATAGAAAATATTATAAAGTTAAAATATTGTTAGAATATAATTTTTGTTTTAAGATTTGAAAAAGTTAATTTTTTTTTTATTTTGTTTGAAAAATTGAAAAAGTTGTAATAATTAGTTTGAAAAGTTGCAACGATTGGTTTGAAAGTATTTGTGTTTGAATTATGTTTAGGAATGACATAAGATGCGATAGGATGAAATGAAAATTATTTCCAAGCATCCCCTGAAGCTCTATATAATCTTCTGTACGTATGAATTTACTTTACAATAATATAGCAAGTTTCTTATTCATTTTGTAATATGGTATCAAATTAGGTTTTCTTTTCTTGAAGTCCTCTCCATCGTCTTCCATATATATATAGTTGAAGACTCTGCTCGACCATTCTTCTTACAAAATGAAGATTCTCTTGGTATAGTTCTCGTTACTCAAATTCTCATAGGAGAAAACTATTACACATGGAGACGATTGATGCAACTGATTCTAGTTGCCCCTCACAAGATTGGATTTATAAATGGTACAATTCTAGAACCCATTGATAAATTGGATTATTCCTTTGGTGCATGGAATCAATGTAACAACATAATCATTTCATGGATAATCAACTCAGTCTCCAAAGAAATTGTTGCAAGTATCGTTGGCATAAACACTACTTGGGAAAGATGACAAGAATTAGAACATTCTTTCACACAAAGCAATGGGCCAAGAATTTTTCAATTGGAAAATGATCTTTTGTCTCTCACACAAGGGAATTGGCATATATTACATTCGTTTAAAAGGATTATGGGATGACTTGCACGCCTATAGTCCACTTCCAAACTATCCTTGTAGTGCTTGACGAGTTTCCTTAGAGCATCTACAGCGTAGACATACTATACAATTTCTTATGGGACTCAATGAAACTTTTTCCCAGGTGCAAGGACAAATTCTCCTTATGGATCCTTTACCCCCGATTGCAAAGGTCTTTCTTTTGGTTGTCTAAGATGAAAAACAGAAAGAAGTTGGTGCCTCAGTAGCAGCACCTAATGTTGAAAAAATAGCTCTTTTAGTAAAAGAATAAATGTTTCAAGGATAGATGCTTCAAGATTTGTTAATTTCAAGCATTGTAGACTCACCAATCACATAGTTGAGAAGTGCTAAAAGTTACATGGGTGTCCTATGGGTCACACGTTCAAAGGGAAGTTCTCTATTACTAATCAAGTGTCTACCCACTTGCTAGTACACTGCTTGATACTAATTGGTCTATGATTTTTTCTTAGGAACAATATTATCAAATTTTGAACTTGCTAAATTCACAATTAACAAATGAAGTTCGTCTTCTTATCACAAAGTAGTCACAGTTTTGCCTCACATTGATGATAATTGGCCTTCTTCTTTCTTAGGTTTTCCTCATTCTGTAATTTCTTCACATCATTTTGGTTCTCATTCGAGTTTTTCTAACAACAATTTGTCACTTCTAAATTTATCTTTTTCCTATATCATAGATAGAGGAGCTATTGATCACATAGTACATTCTTTAGATTTTTTTACTACTATTACTTCTACTCTCTATACCTCGGTAAAACTTCCTAACGGCACATTTGTTTCTGTTACTCATCTTGGTAACATTTAGTGGTGAAACAAATCGATGAACGGGTAAACCGGATTGGGCCAGACTGAACCAGTGGGTTTGTTCTAGTACCAGGTTTGATTCGGTTCGATACCGATTTTATTTTTATCAAAACCAGTCAAAATCAGTCTTGTTTCAGTTTTCTTTATTCTAATACCGGACGGGACCGGTTCACACACACACACACACACATATATATATTTTATTTTTATATTGTATAAAATATTTTTTATATGGTTTTTTATGTTATATATAATTTTTATATAATATATATAACTATATATAAAATAATTTTGTATTAAAATCCTATATAAATAACTATATATTATCACTATAATCTATTGTATTAATAGATAGTTATATTAATACTATATCACTATATATTATAATATAATATAATATAATAGATCATTGTATTATATATTATAATGTTTCACTATATATAGTCTATAACATAATTATAATATATATTATAATATACTACAATATATTATCACTGTATTATTATGTACTATAATATACTATATTATATAATACTATATAATATACCAGAAAAATCGGACCGAATCAGACTGAAATCGGTAAAACCGGAAGTACCGGTTTAGGAGTGTAACCGGTGCAATATCAATTTTTCAAATCTTAAAACCGGTATATTTCAATTCGGTTCTAAAATATGTCTAAAACTGTACCGGACCAGACCGGTTGCATCCCTAGTAACATTGGACTATCATATTCTTTAAACGTAACAGGTATACTTTTAGTACCTTCTTTCTCTTACAATTTACTATCTGTAAATAAGCTTGCATCTGGTTGGAAATGTGCTTTTATTTTTTTACCTGATTTTTGTTTCATTAAGAAACTTGTGGCATGGAAGATGATTGTGATGGATAGAAGATGCGATAGATTATACATTTTGTAGTAATCATTTGCCAGTGCACCATGCAAGAATGTCACTTCTCTTTGTAAATGGTGTAAATCTTTCCAAATTTGATCTTTGGAATTATTGCCTGGGTTATCCTTCTTGACCTACGATGTGGTCGTCCTTCTTTACCTATGATGTCTTTTATTTCTCAAATACATCCACTAGTTTCTTTTTCACATGCTCATATGTTTCTTTTTTTTGTTTGTCCTATGGAAAAACAGAAAAGATTGCCTTTTCCTCATAGTTCTAATGTTTTCATTGTACTTTTTTTCAATTGGTTCATTTTGATATTTAGGGTCCTTTTAATATCTCGACTTTTAATGGTTTTAAATTTTTCTAACACTTGGATGATCATTCTAGATGCACATGGGCTTATTTGATGAAGAAAAAAAAATTTGATGTTAAGCATCTTTTTATTTCTTTTTATAAGGTGATAGAAAGTTAGTTTAAGACTTGGATTTAGTCCATTAGAAGTGACAATGGTTCGGAGTTCTTCATGACTGAGTTTCTTTCCTCCAATGACATTCTACATCAAACTTCTTGCATTAATACACCACAACAAAATTATGTAGCTGAAAGAAAACATAAGCACTCTTAAAATGTAGTAAGAGCACTTAGGTTTCAATCTAAAGTTCCTCTACATTTCTTGGGTGACTGCATGTACATCAATTCTCATAAATAGGAAGCCTACTTCTTTACTTTGTAACAAATCTCCTCACGAGGTTATTTATAATTCTATTCCTTCATATAATCATCTACATGTGTTTGGTTCTTTGTGTTTTGCCTTTACTTTCAGTCATAATAGGTCTAAGTTTGATGCTAGAGCCAAGAAATGTATATTTATTGGTTATCCACTCAGTACTAAGGGTTATAAACTCTTCAACCTTGAATCCAATACTATTTTTGCCTCGAGAGATGTTGTCTTTCACGAATCTATTTTTCCATATTAGAATAACTCTTTTGCTATGGCTTTTGACCCATATAATATTGTTCTTACTTTACCTTCTAGTAGAAGAGTTACACCATCAAGAGTGAGAGTGAGAAAGGCACTATCCAAGAGAGAGGGTAAATAGAGAGATTAATCAGAGAGGGAGACTTACCAACTTGGTAAAGTGCAGCGGCATATGACAGCTGCAAAAGAACGAGGATATGAGAGAGAGGCTAAGGGACGTGCTATGGCACAACGAATAGAAGAGTGAGTGGGAGGCTTGTCGAATTGGAGAGAGGGAGAAACAGAGGAGTTCGGGACGGGGGCCATGCATGAGATGAAATAGAGAAAAAAATAGAGTTTGCAGCCTGGGGAGAAAAATGAACTAGGGTTTTAGGAGTTGGGTATAAATGACATCATTTTATCTCTTGTTTTTGGGCTAGGTTAGGCTTAACAAACCGGTTGGGTTTTATAACGAGCTGAGTCATTACACTTCCAGTTGTCAGAACTCCCATAGCCTATAAGTGGGTTTCTAAGAAAAAATATAAAGTTGATGGTTCTATACAAATGTATATGGCTAGATTAGTTACTACAAGATATACTCAGTAAGAGAGCTTAGATTACTTTGAGACATTTTCTCATATAGTCAAGATGGTGACTATTAGATTTATTCTTTCTTTGGATGCTATATATGTGGGGGTTGCCCTTATTTCAAATAGATGTTGATAATTAATGTATTTTTAAATGGTGATCTAGAGGAATAAGTCTACATGACATTACCTCCTCGTTATCTTAAAAAGTGGGGCGGTCGAGTTTGTAAGCTGTAAAAAGTACTTATGTATGGTTTGAAGCAAGCTTCACGCCAATGGAATTCTAAGTTTATTGCTACACTTTGCTTATGGCTTCACTCGGTTCAAATCTAATTATTCTTTGTTTACAAGGAAACAAGCTTCATCTTTCATAGCATTACTTGCCTATGTCAATGATATATTAATAACAAGTAGTTAGAATGAATCACTTGTTGTTGCTCTTAAAGAGTTTCTTCGTAGTCTCTTAAAGTTGAAAGATGTGGGTGCTGTTAAATATTTTTTGGGCATGGAGATCATAGCTAGATCTAAGAAAGGTATTTCTTTGTACCAAAGAAAGTATGTTTTGGAATTACTTTTGGATGCAAGATTAGTTGCTGCTGAACCAGTGAATTTTCCCATGGATTCTCATTCTAAACTCTCCAGAACTGATGGTAGTTCTTGTTAGACCCTTCTTCATATACTTCTTCATATAGAAGGTTAATTGGTCAATTACTGTATCTGACTCATATTGGGCCTCATCTTGCTATCTAAGTCCATTAGCTTAGCCAGTTCTTAGTATCTCCTCGAGTTCCTCATATGCAAGCAGCATATCACATTTTGAGATACATAAAAAAGGCTCCTGGCCAAGGGACTTTTTTCCCTCAACTGATTCTCCTTTGC
Organism: Juglans regia; assembly: GCF_001411555.2. Lineage (NCBI taxonomy): Eukaryota > Viridiplantae > Streptophyta > Magnoliopsida > Fagales > Juglandaceae > Juglans > Juglans regia. Next base: position 3,662,511 of record NC_049906.1, on the reverse strand, counting down.
ATATTATGGCTTTTGTCAATTCTAATTGGGCAAGTTGTCCAAATTCAAGGCATTCAATTTCTAGATATCGTGTCTTTCTTGGTACGTAATTCTTTAATCTCGTGGAAGTCCAAAAGGCAACAAATAGTCTCCAATCTTCTCTTGAGGAAGTATATAGATCAATGGCCACTACTAAATTTGAAGTCACTTGGGTTTTATCCTTGCTTAGAGAATTACATCAGGATCATCCTCATGTGGCCAGGGGCGGCTAAATATAAATTGAGGCCTAAGGCAAAATTTAAGTAAGTCGTTTGTAATTATAATTAATGCAATAAAATATAAATTATTATATGAAATATTTTCAAAATTTTCAATAAAATGAGATTTTATTTAAAATCTTTAAATATAGTTTTTGTGAATTTATATTTATAACAACTTAAAATGAGGCCTTAATGCAGATTTTGTGTCTCAATTTAGCAAGATCTTAAAAAAATCATTTAAAATATAGATAATTCATTGTATTACTTATAAAAACAATCATTGTATTAAATATTAAATTTAGTATTATGAGGCCTTGCACACATTGAAAACTATAAAAATTATTTAAAATTTTATTTAATGAAATGGTTTTTATTTTTTAATTTTAAAAAATGAAAAAAAAAACACCTCATTTTTTATTTTTGAGGGCCTTAATAGGATGGGGGTCTTATGGAATGGCCTAAATGGCCTTACCATTGAGCCGGTCCTCATGCATGTTGCCTTACTTTTCTGTGATAATCAAGCTGCTGATCTCCATGTTATAACTACTTTAATTTTTCATGAGCGTACTAAGCACACAAAGTTGGACTGTCATTTGGTTCAAGAAAAAATTCAACATGATTTGTGCGCACTTTGCATATATGTATCTTCCAAAAATCAAGTTGCTGCTATACTCACCGAGCCCTTAGGCTAGTCTCTGCTTAACTCTTTTTTTCCCAAGATGGGTTTATAGAACATATATATTCCATCTTGATGGAGAGTACTATTATGATTACATGTGAGCATATATGTGTCAATCCATGAAATATCGCAGATCAGCTACATACATAATTATATGTGTTAAAATATAATTATATTGTTACCTAGTCAAAGTTAGTTCCCGCCAATGTAAAGACTCATGAAGCTCTATACCGCAGATCAGCTCCATTTTTTTCTGTACGTACTGTGAATTCACCTTACAATAATATAGACAGTTTCTCTTTTATTTTGTACCGTACGTACGTATGAAAAATGGAAAATAAAAATCAGTCTGCTGTAAATTGTTTTTAATCTACTGCAACATTTTGGAAACGACAAGAAACGGAAACTTATAATTCAGAACATCCCAGAATCCGCCATATATAATTCATGGATTCAAATCATGGATGAAAGAAGCCGAAGAAAAACGATGGTTTGAAATATCATCAGATCATTATAAATGTAGGTAGGCTTCGTGGCAGTACTCATTCATGTCTATGCCACAGGGATCCGACTAATGCGTATCACGTGTCATCTGCTACTTCATTTAATGCGATAAAGCAGCGGATGGATTAACTTTGTTTTAGCTGTACGAACATGTAGGCCAACGATGTTTTATGTTTGACCTTTTCACTCTTTACTTCTTTTTAGTGGGATAATGCAGAATGATTAAGCCGCCTGTTTTACGTAAACGGGGCAGGCAGGCCAAGCATTGCGTCCTTAGAATTGCAATACGACGATTCATTTCACGTGATGTGGTCTCTTTCTATTTGGTACAAATCAAAACCATTTAGCATCAAGTCTGCATGCAGGCCAAAACACATAATAATTCTTCTCTCGTCCGACTCTTTCTTCTCTCTTTTCTTGAGATATTGGGGCCCGCTCTACACTTAGCTTGCTTGGGGGTAGTACACATATGCTAATAATTGTATCAACTGTAATGCGTCGGTCTGAAGGAGTCGGAGAGTTACTACTTTTTACTTAAAATTATATCTCACAATACAGATATAAACTCTAATTTCATCCAAATCAATCCAGATATTCTTTTTTCTTATAACTAAAAAAAAAGCAGGCCTCGATTGATGCTGATTTTTGTCTCTTTCCAAAGAAGTAGTGTAAATTGTGGATCTTTTGGACGCCTTCGCTAGAAAGAATTGAATTTCCAGAAAAAGGGTTCCGGCTGGCCATTAATTGTGAGGCTTTTCACAACATTAACTCACATGATTGATTAATTAGCAAATGAGACAATCGAGAACCATAGAAAGGGAACGTTGACGATGATCGTTAGCTATAGCTCGAATAGATGAACACTCAAAAGTTGTCGCAAATAATGATGCCACCATAAAGTGGCTAGCACGAAACAACAAATTAAATGATCGATCCCCACAAAAAGAAGACCACTTGATTTATCTGCAAGTACTACTTTATAAGAAAATAGAAAAAAAAATCTATTCATGGTGATACAGGCCAGAGTTGAAAACAATTGAGTAGTGGATCCGAAAGAATAGGGATTCAAAATTTTTTTTGACATCTTAAAAGATCTTATAATCATTGTAAAGAACGATCGAAAAAGTTAGGTACTACAGAAGATCACTTCGGTGGCCTATTTGCTGAGGTTTCCTTCAGAATTTGCAGTTCGCAGATCAATTCATGACCTCGTTCCAAGAGTTGTAGTACTCTCTGTTAATATCTTCATGCATGCTTGTATAAATGGAAGCTCTGAAAAGGCAACCAACTGTACTATCTTTCATTTTCAAAATAGTCACCAGCTAGCTCAATTTATCTCTCATTTTTCCTAGCCTCCACCCCAGTCAAAGATGATCCACCTCGAACCTTTTTCACCACAGTAGAAGTCGTTTTCTTTTCTGAAGTATTACTCTTTAATTGTCCTTTTCGAGAATTCATTTACTCCTGTAGTACTGAGTTCTCTATAAATATGGTATGGTTTTGTAGAAGCTGATCTTGTATCTTTCTATCCCCATGGATTCAAGCGTTTCTACACATCTCGTTTCCCAGCTTCCTCTAGAGAGAGAAGACCAGAAAGATCATGGGGATTCCTTTTTACACCCACCATTTCTGCAGAAAGAATCATTTGTGCCCAAAAATTTCATTTGGCCAAAAGGGGATTTAGTGGTAGCTCATGATGAGCTTAGAGAGCCAATAGTGGATCTTGGAGGTTTCTTTAGGGGTGATCTGGTGGCAACACAGCATGCTGTGCTGCTCATTAGGGCAGCCTGCTTAAACCATGGTTTCTTTCAAGTAACCAACCATGGAGTCGATCCTCGGCTCGTCAAAATGGCATATCATCACATGGATAATTTCTTTAAGCTTCCAGCCAGCATGAAACTTAGGGCTAAGAGAACGCCTGGTAATATGTGGGGCTACTCCGGAGCCCATGCTGATCGTTTCTCGTCGAAACTACCTTGGAAGGAGACATTATCCTTCGGATTCCATGACTCCGGCTCAAAACCAGTTGTGGAAGATTTCTTCAAATCCAACCTAGGGATGGATTTCGAACAAACAGGGTAGGCTATATGATATAGTTGGAAGGAGAACACATATACAAACCATGCAACTTGTACTCATGTTTTCCATTCATGAACTTGAATTACTTGTTTAATTTGCAGAGTGGTATACCAAAAGTATTGTGAAGCAATGAAAGATGTAGCACTAGCAATCATGGAGCTACTGGCAATCAGCTTGGGAGTCCATCCACTGCATTATAAGCACTTTTTTCAAGATGGTTCCTCGATAATGAGATGTAATTACTACCCACCATGCAAAGAGCCAGGTCTTGCCTTCGGCACAGGACCTCATTGCGATCCAACATCCTTAACCATTCTTCACCAGGACCAAGTTGGTGGTCTTGAAGTATTCGCCAACAATAAATGGCGGAATGTTCGACCCCGTCCCGATGCACTAGTCGTTAACATTGGTGACACCTTCATGGTACGTGCGTAAGTAGGTTTATTACAACGTTACGGAAATATTTGCTAGATGTTTTCTCTTATATATGCTACTGGCTCTACACACTCATTGATAATATAAGGACAAAAGAGATTTCAAAATTAATTTTATTGATATTATATTTATATATTTTGGAAAGAAAAATTCTAGACATAAGCTCTATACCATACACACCATTTAAAAACATATGATTTTACTTTTTTACCTTCATATTTCATATTGAAATTCAATTTAAATATGAGGGTAAAAAAGTAAAATTATATATTTTTAAATTGTGTGTAAGGGTGTGAGGCTTCTGTATAGTACAACTCTTTCAGAAGAATTACAATTTACAGTGCCGTCAACGACCATATTCTCTTGAAAACATGAACCATCAATTTTTATGTACTCTTTTAATTTAGCTTGCATGACGGCTATTAAAATTTTAAACTGGCCTATCGATGGAGAAGATACTCACAAAAAGATTCTATAAAAATAAACATATAAACTGACATTACTTCATAATTTAGATCTGCTTTATAACAAAATGTCACTTTTGTAAAATTTATTTATGACTAAAACATTTCTCGGCATGAGTTTTACTCAAATTGAAGGAGGTACAACAGGCGGCGCTAGAGATGAGATGCATAGCAAACGTGATCAGAAAATATGCAAATTTGGTTATGTCACGTTTTCGTAATATTATTGTTACAAATACACACATGCACACACGATCAAGTCGCGACTACATGCCCAATGATGGAAAACATTTTTAATTATATGCTACTAGATTCTTTAATTAAAGCCCTTTTAAGTAACGTTCTTGGACCCTACATAGACATACATTTAATATATGTTGTAATTATCCATCTTGGAATTAGACCATTGAATTAAAAAAATAAAAATATATAGAGACGATCGAAGTTTATCCTCTAGAGCAAATCACCTATATGATCGCTAATATTATATCGTATCCTATCTAATTTTTTTCCTATTTTCCGATCGAGCCTGAAAAACCTGTCGGTGTGTGTCCTTTAATTCAAACATTAGAGTTTATATATATGTGTGTGTGTGTGTGTGTGTGTGTGTGTGTGTGTGTGTGTGTGTGTGTGTGAGTGTGTATGTATGTACGTATGTACTGTGTGACGGCGAGAGAGCTAGGGAAAATTAATCAGAATTGGACATATATGTAGATGCCCCTAAAATTCACGTGTAATTAATTATTAATCTAGCTAGAAGATCAAGACAAATACAGAGACCAGAATGATATCAAACCGGCTAGGTTTGAAGGAATTAAGCAGTGATCAAACTCACTCGGAGTAGTTGGGATCGATATTAAGTACTGCTCAGTGACTAATTTATATAATAAGCTGCTCGTTGAGACAATAACTTATTAGTTTAAAGATCGGACACTTTGTTGTTGTTAGAGTGATATTGCATAAGTCGATCGATATATGTTGCCAATACGCCAAGACAGTACTTTCTTTTTTTGAAAGAAAGAACCTTAGATATAATTTGCAGCCTTACGTATGTATCTTTTTTGGATGTATGTATGCACATGTGTATATGCATCTGATCGATACAGAGTTACAATAATGGATTACATGTATATATATATGTACGTAGGCATTGTCGAATGGGAGATACAAGAGTTGTCTACACAGGGCAGTGGTTAACAGGTACAAGGAGAGGAGGTCGTTGGCATTCTTTCTGTGCCCAAGAGAGGACAAGTTGGTGAGACCCCCTGAGGATCTTGTGTGTCGTGATGGGACAAGTGCGTACCCTGATTTCACATGGTCAGATTTGCTCTATTTCACTCAATACCATTACCGTGCTGATGATGCCACCCTACCAAACTTCACCAAATGGCTTCTCTCTTCCAAATCAGCGAGTGATCTCTGATCGATTAATTAATACGCATGCATTCTCTCTGTCTTAGAATATATATATATATATATGTTATTAGCAGATAATCATCATCATGATCATGATCCAGTCCACCGCAATCACGCGAGGATTGTTTCTATTTGTTTATTCGAGTTTCTGAGTGGATATGTAGACGTGTGTGCATGCAAAATATATCTATGTACCTTATATTGATCAGTTCAAAACCAGCAACATATATATTGATTTACTTTTTGGTATGTATGTATGTACATGTGTATGTATGTGTGTGTATACAAAGACTCCTTCCGAACAAGTTCATGTCTAGCGCAATACATGGGGTATTGCGCTAGACAATACCTCATGTATTTGCCGCAAATAAGCTTAAAATCGCCGCAAAAAAGCGACAATAATACGCACCGGTTGGAAGCCGCGTCGATCATGAAATTGCCATGAATAAAGACTTATTGCGGCGACATTAATCCCAGCAGATCAAAAATCGCCGCAATAGACCTATTTTCTTGTAGTGTCTTGTATCTTTCTATCCCCATGGATTCAAGCGTTTCTACACTTCTCGTTTCCCAGCTTCCTCTAGAGAGAGAAGACCAGAAAGATCATGGGGATTCCTTTTTACACCCACCATTTATGCAGAAAGAATCCTCTGTGCCCAAAAATTTCATTTGGCCAAAAGGGGATTTAGTGGTAGCTCATGATGAGCTTAGAGAGCCAATAGTGGATCTTGGAGGTTTCTTTAGGGGTGATCTGGTGGCAACACAGCATGTTGTGCTGCTCATTAGGGCAGCCTGCTTAAACCGTGGTTTCTTTCAAGTAACCAACCATGGAGTCGATCCTCGACTCGTCAAAATGGCATATCATCACATGGATAATTTCTTTAAGCTTCCAGCCAGCATGAAACTTAGGGCTAAGAGAACGCCTGGTAATATGTGGGGCTACTCCGGAGCCCATGCTGATCGTTTCTCGTCGAAACTACCTTGGAAGGAGACATTATCCTTCGGATTCCATGACTCCGGCTCAAAACCAGTTGTGGAAGATTTCTTCAAATCCAACCTAGGGATGGATTTCGAACAAACAGGGTAGGCTATATGATATAGTTGGAAGGAGAACACATATACAAACCATGCAACTTGTACTCATGTTTTCCATTCATGAACTTGAATTACTTGTTTAATTTGCAGAGTGGTATACCAAAAGTATTGTGAAGCAATGAAAGATGTAGCACTAGCAATCATGGAGCTACTGGCAATCAGCTTGGGAGTCCATCCACTGCATTATAAGCACTTTTTTCAAGATGGTTCCTCGATAATGAGATGTAATTACTACCCACCATGCAAAGAGCCAGGTCTTGCCTTCGGCACAGGACCTCATTGCGATCCAACATCCTTAACCATTCTTCACCAGGACCAAGTTGGTGGTCTTGAAGTATTCGCCAACAATAAATGGCGGAATGTTCGACCCCGTCCCGATGCACTAGTCGTTAACATTGGTGACACCTTCATGGTACGTGCGTAAGTAGGTTTATTACAACGTTACGGAAATATTTGCTAGATGTTTTCTCTTATATATGCTACTGGCTCTACACACTCATTGATAATATAAGGACAAAAGAGATTTCAAAATTAATTTTATTGATATTATATTTATATATTTTGGAAAGAAAAATTCTAGACATAAGCTCTATACCATACACACCATTTAAAAACATATGATTTTACTTTTTTACCTTCATATTTCATATTGAAATCAATGAAGGTAAAAAAGTAAAATTATATATTTTTAAATTGTGTGTAAGGGTGTGAGGCTTCTGTATAGTACAACTCTTTCAGAAGAATTACAATTTACAGTGCCGTCAACGACCATATTCTCTTGAAAACATGAACCATCAATTTTTATGTACTCTTTTAATTTAGCTTGCATGACGGCTATTAAAATTTTAAACTGGCCTATCGATGGAGAAGATACTCACAAAAAGATTCTATAAAAATAAACATATAAACTGACATTACTTCATAATTTAGATCTGCTTTATAACAAAATGTCACTTTTGTAAAATTTATTTATGACTAAAACATTTCTCGGCATGAGTTTTACTCAAATTGAAGGAGGTACAACAGGCGGCGCTAGAGATGAGATGCATAGCAAACGTGATCAGAAAATATGCAAATTTGGTTATGTCACGTTTTCGTAATATTATTGTTACAAATACACACATGCACACACGATCAAGTCGCGACTACATGCCCAATGATGGAAAACATTTTTAATTATATGCTACTAGATTCTTTAATTAAAGCCCTTTTAAGTAACGTTCTTGGACCCTACATAGACATACATTTAATATATGTTGTAATTATCCATCTTGGAATTAGACCATTGAATTAAAAAAATAAAAATATATAGAGACGATCGAAGTTTATCCTCTAGAGCAAATCACCTATATGATCGCTAATATTATATCGTATCCTATCTAATTTTTTTCCTATTTTCCGATCGAGCCTGAAAAACCTGTCGGTGTGTGTCCTTTAATTCAAACATTAGAGTTTATATATATATGTGTGTGTGTGTGTGTGTGTGAGTGTGTGTGAGTGTACGTATGTACTGTGTGACGGCGAGAGAGCTAGGGAAAATTAATTAGAATTGGACATATATGTAGATGCCCCTAAAATTCACGTGTAATTAATTATTAATCTAGCTAGAAGATCAAGACAAATACAGAGACCAGAATGATATCAAACCGGCTAGGTTGGAAGGAATTAAGCAGTGATCAAACTCACTCGGAGTAGTTGGGATCGATATTAAGTACTGCTCAGTGACTAATTTATATAATAAGCTGCTCGTTGAGACAATAACTTATTAGTTTAAAGATCGGACACTTTGTTGTTGTTAGAGTGATATTGCATAAGTCGATCGATATATGTTGCCAATACGCCAAGACAGTACTTTTTTTTTTTTAAAGAAAGAACCTTAGATATAATTTGCAGCCTTACGTTTGTATCTTTTTTGGATGTATGTATGCACATGTGTATATGCATCTGATCGATACAGAGTTACAATAATGGATTACATGTATATATATATGTACGTAGGCATTGTCGAATGGGAGATACAAGAGTTGTCTACACAGGGCAGTGGTTAACAGGTACAAGGAGAGGAGGTCGTTGGCATTCTTTCTGTGCCCAAGAGAGGACAAGTTGGTGAGACCCCCTGAGGATCTTGTGTGTCGTGATGGGACAAGTGCGTACCCTGTTTTCACATGGTCGGATTTGCTCTATTTCACTCAATACCATTACCGTGCTGATGATGCCACCCTACCAAACTTCACCAAATGGCTTCTCTCTTCCAAATCAGCGAGTGATCTTTGATCGATTAATTAATACGCATGCATTCTCTCTGTCTTAGAAAATATATATATATATATATATGTTATTAGCAGATAATCATCATCATGATCATGATCCAGTCCACCGCAATCACGCGAGGATTGTTTCTGTTTGTTTATTCGAGTTTCTGAGTGGATATGTAGACGTATGTGCATGCAAAATATATCTATGTACCTTATATTGATCAGTTCAAAACCAGCAACATATATATTGATTTACTTTTTGGTATGTATGTACATGTGTATGTATGTGTGTGTATACACAGAGTCCTTCCGAACAAGTTCATGTCTAGCGCAATACATGAGGACCAACTCCTTTATATTCTGTCTTATATGGATGAATTAAATCAATCTATATACAATGAGAAAACGGTACTCACGGTCATGATAACTATTAGGACCAAGTACTCGAATACTATTAATTGTTGCTAAGTTCATTTGATCGTGTTCTGAGGGGATAATTAAATACATACGAACCTAATTAATTAAGATATATAAATCCACACATGACGTATATCATGTATTTATAGGTGTCAGAATCTGTAATTAAATGTAAAATAATTTGAAAATCACGTAATTTCCACTTTGTTGCATAATTAATACAACGTGTCATGAAATGATCGGTCGATTAGGTGATGAATTGGGAACGGAGGCGGCTTGATTTCATTTTATTTATTATGGTTCAAAGTGATCTGTATATGAGTACATGCAACACTGTTGCACCAGAGACGGCCTGCAGGCCGCATCTAGAAAACTCCAGCTTGAAACTTCTCATCAAGCACCTCCCGTACGAACAATTGAAGAGAAGATCATCAATTTGGTACGGGGAAAAAAACAAGAAAGTAATAACAGCCATTTTTAAGTACATATATCCGTGTTTTATTCACCAAATAAGTATGCATGCATGGCACAAAAACTACTAATTAAGCTGATCACTGGCCCAATAAAATTTCAATCATCAGTACTTTGCAACCAAATATTTAATTCCGAGCTGGTACCCTTCTTGCATGAAGGACTAACTATTTTAACAATGTGGGATAAAAACAAGTGTTGTATTCAACAAATAATTAAGTTTTGACGTTTCCATGCATCCATGCATGCACATGCATCTCAGTACATGCATGTACTATATATATATATATATGCAGCGATTGGCTAGTACTAAGCAATAGTTTATGCGTCATATCATGATCATGTTCACTATGTACGTGTATGTACATCATGTCAGACACGAGAATATATGACGCAGAAGGACATCAGTGGAATATTTGGTTTTCAACTTATAGTTAGACTACTTCACTATTATTTACAAACAATTATTAATATTATTCATAAATTATTTATTATTTTTTCACTATTATTTATAAATCATTTGAGATTACCTCAATATTCAATATATCCTTAAACTATGCAGATAATTGATATGTGTGTGTTGTTAAGTAGGGAAAAGTATCATACATGCATATATATATGGTTTAAACAGGAAGAAGATCATAACCACCACCTCTCTCTCTCTCTCTCTCTCTCTAGAACTTCTCTCCTTAATATATATGTCATCTTCCACCATTAAAGAAGACCTGTATATCGACCCCCTCCCTTCGGGATAGTTCTCTGTCTCTTTCATTGTCAACTTATAATTGAGTGGCTAGGAGATCATGATCAACCGACTTCCATGCACCATGTGTATGAAGGGGTCTCCTTGGAGGCAAGTTAAGAACATTTTGGGTTTGGTGAGTATGAACGGTCTTGTATATTTTTGGTATTTGTGATCAGCTTTCCGGCCTCTCTTGTTTTGTCAAATACATTAATTTGTCGTGTGGTATGATGTTTTGGCTATAGCTAGCTACACTATTTGTTGGTGGGCAGTATGTGTCAGCTGGTGGGGTTGGCACGAATTACTGATCTGCAAGGTTTCTTCTGCAGCCTTTTTAAGTACTAATTAGACTTTTCCTTTTTAATTTAAAACGTTTCTAAATTTATTAGCTAGGTTTATCCACATTTATATTTCGCTTGTGAATTAATTAATATCAAATTATATTGGAAGTAAATCATGTATATTTCGAACCTCAATAATGTACATGCCATATGAAACTGATTTTGTGTTGAGGTGATCATGAGAGTTGTTGCAAGTTTCATGCATCTAGCTATATATATGATAACATATTATAATGTGGACAATCACCTGGAGGAGGCCGCTTTGATATATGTATATATATGTATGCATGTATGTATGTAAACACAAGGACACGAGGGTTGTCCTCGTACTGTTTGCGTAGGGACAACTTTAAATGGGTGTGGAAGGACTACACGAGGGGCCAAAGCTAAGGACAAGCAACTCCATTTGTTTCCCAAGTCAGATGGCAATAAGTAGAGACAAAGAACCACATTTGTCGGGATCGAAAAAATTACATGATATGGAGGACGAAATTATATTTTGAAGGAATCTACATCAAATCAAAGCCTCTAGTACTCATAAGAAAAAAAAAAAAAAAAAAAACCAATACATCATGTACCATGCCCTCCTTTGGGGCCACCACCTTGTGCATATATATAAAATTTTGTGTATTCTGAAAGACAACAAACGCAACTTTTTGGGTCTGTCATTTTGTCCATCAACCTAATTAACCAAGTTGTGATTGGCAACCCAGAAAAAAGGTAGAAAAAGAAAAGACATACAAGCATCGAGAAAATCTCTTAAGAGTCTCTAATTCTAATCATCAGTAGTGTATTAATTCTAGTTTAGAGTCTTATAATTAGATCACCAGGATAAACGTAATAATTCGAGGCATATTGTAAAAAAAAATTCTTCAGATTAAATATATTTTTCTTACAACTTTAGCATTCAAATAATTTCGGTTTCCTAGTTCCTGATCCTTAGGTAGCTCGTGCACATGCTGATCAGGTCACTAGATCATTCAAGAACCGGACAAGTTTCTGTTTCGCATGTGACTTAAGGATATGATCTGAGTCAGAAAATCTCCACATGCATGGATGTAGTGTACACATTATAGACCCACCAATGAGGCTGGCTTGAAAGCTGATATCAATGCTAATGTTTCCTGTCTGGTCTATAATATAGTTAGTGCGTCGCTGTTCTTTAGGGGGTCATTAGTTTCTAGAGTACTCCAGCTGATTATAGAAAAACCTAGAGCTAGAGGGCATCGATTATGCCGGCCTCTACCAAATATCCGATTCCTGCCCATAATTATTGAGTTCATTATATCATATATTATATTCAGGTTTTACTAAGCTGTAAGGCAAAAGATCATACTTTAGAAACATCAACTTTAACGCTCGTTTTTCCTCAGATGTTAAATTTAGATATGATACATGCATTCATCATGTAATTTGTTGAATTATATGACTAAAGATTAGATGATGATTAATATAATTAAACATCCTTTTCAGCTTGTAATTAGCTCATGTTTTGCCAAAGATATTGCTTTTGATCTCCATCTGGCTATGATTGCTACCTAGATGGCATTCTAAGCTCCTTAATCTAATATAAATTGCATGCAATCCCCATTTTGGGGTCATGGCTTCACTAATATGCATTAAAAGTTGGAGAGAAAAATGAAAGGAAAATGATTTATAGTTTCTTAGATTATGCAAGGCCGTGCACTCATTTGAAAGTACTTAGGATCTACGTGAAAAAAATTAACTTTTACACAGTAGACCACTATTTTTTTAAATTGAGTGCGCGGGACCACATTTGTATATATATATCTAGCATTACTGAAAATGAAATAATCAATTAGTTATACTTGTTTTTTGCACTTTGTTTGTTTTCGAGATGGAAGTGAGGCAAGCTTGCTTCCTGGAAATTTCCTTAGAAGCTAGCGGGTAATAAAAGGAAAAAGAAGAAACTGATCAAGTACATTATAATGATCAACAATATATAATATGTTCAATCTGCGTTTAATTTTGCAGATCAATATTTGTTCTTGGTACGAATCAATCTTATCACTTCTTTTCATCAATTTATAAATCAGAGTATACATGTAAGTACAGATTTTATATATATAGAATTTGAAAACCAAGCTAATAACATCTATAGGACGAACATTCCGCATGCAAGAAAAGTACTGATCCCATGAACATGATATATATGCATGCACAGTACCATTTCTGTAGTACGCATGGTAGAATCGTACTTGTACATGAAGTACTATCCCAATTCCCTAATTACAGTTACAGGGTTTAATTTATGTGAAATTACTACTTCTCTCAAAAGTTTAAACTAATAGAAAGAATTAGTAGACTTTATTATTTTATATCTTAACACTCTCTCTCACTTGTAGGTCAGACTTTTCTTCAATGAGTAGGCCCAACAAATGAAATATTTAATTAAATAGAATAGAGTACTATTGAGTCAGGATTCGAACTTAAGATCTCTATTCTGATACCATATAAAATCAAGATTCAAAAATTTAAGCTGATGAGAAGATGTAGATTTTGTTATTTTATATGTTAACAATTCCTAACCTCATTTATACTTACAATTATATGCAAATTAAGTATATTTCCTGGCTGTACGTGAAATATTAATTACAATTATTCGACATTTTATTATAAATTTCTTATCCTCTAGCTAAGAATATCTCTGTCCTTATTTGGTTAAAGAGTAAGTTTTGAATAATTTAAATTAAAGCAGAAGATTCTTATTAACTTTTCAAACAAATTAAACAAGGACTTTTTGTGTGTTTTTGCTCCCTGTTATATATGGTGAGCTCATCAGTCAATAGTAAGGAATAGTACTGCAGCTTCGAAGATTTTTTACTCAAAATCTCTTTTGCTTAATTTGTTGGAATATGCTGATAAATAAGTGGGCCCAATCTTTTTAAGGCTAGAAAATTGAATTCTTATGCTTTTAACTGTCGTACCGGCATAAAATGTTTTTAGAAAAATTCTAGTAATTATTTCTATACATACTTTTTTATTTTTTTCTCTTATCAATGCTACTGCTCCAGAGAAAACCAAGAACGAATACCGATGCTATTTATTTGTTTTTAGTTAATGGTTAATTAGGAAGTGATCTTTTTTAATGAATTTATGAGTTTTTTTAATTAAAGTGGATTTAAAGAATATTTCAAAAAATAAACTTACTCATTACATACCTAGATAAATTTTCTCGGTTAGTGTAGCATGGTCCTATAAAATTTGTCAATCAATACTAGATGTCACGTCGGAAAATAAAATCTTGAAATGATAATTAAAAGACTTATGGGTAATATTTATTGTCATATTCATGATGATACATACCATGAACGTATGTATGTTACTATGTTAGTATATTTTGTTAGTGTTAAGCATGTTTGTAATATTGTACTTTAAGTATAAGGGCTCACTTTGACAAAAACTTATCAACACAAAATTACCATTTTAATTTAAGACAAATTTTATTTACAGTCCTGAGTGGAAAATTGTGTGTGCAGTTTCATTGATAAATATGGATAAAAAGAAAAAAAATATCATTCTAAAAATGATATTATTGTAATTTTAAATTTTTTTTTATATGGGCTTGCATGAACAGTTTCTATTTGAGAACTGTATGTAGACTAACTCTTAATTTAAAATTAGGGCAGTAATATGTCAACGCTTATCAAGTTGACATGTCTTAATAAAATGTTATTTTTTCCTGAACATGGAAATTAAATAAAGTACGAAAAAGAAAAACAAAGAAAACTAGGTTTAATTTATAACTTAGCCAACTAGTGTCTACATGTATTGGCTACTAAACTTAATTAAAAATCAACTTCCTAAATATAGAAAAGGTGTGCACAAAAAGTTAGTTATAGGGCCTGGCGCTATCAAACACTTCATTCGTATTTCTAAACTATCTAATAATTAGTCATTAAAGTAATATTAATTATATATATATATATACACACACTATTAGAAGAATGATTAATTGCGACTAAAATATATTTATTTTGATACAAAATAATCATTTTTTGAAAAAATAAATGGTCATAATTGAGCATTATTCTTGTAATGATTAGAGCTTTAATAGTTAATATCATAATAGGCCTTACATGTAGTGTTCAATCTCAATTTCTCAAGACTCGCCATGGTCCGAATTTTTTGCCAATATTATTATTTTCTCTTGTTGTCAGACAAAAACCTAATCTTTTATTTGACTTTAGGACTTCATTATTAAGTTGCATTTGAGAACTCTACCACAAAAGAGAAAAAAAGAAGATAGAAGAAAAAATTAACTCACAAGCCCATCTTTCACTTGAATTTGAGAACTCCTCAATCAGCTAAATTTTTATTTTCTTTTGTCATCAAGACAGTTCTAGAACCTAAAATTTGCAACTATTTAGTCATTTATTCATGTAATCTTCAAGTTTAGGCAATTTCACATGCAACCCTTGTAAAAAAAGCTCGGAGTTTAATGTTATTAATTCAATTTTGATATGGGAATACCAATATTGTCATTCATGTACTTGTTGAGAAGTTGGGTTAGGCCCGGTTACGTACCTATCATCTTTGCTTTTCTTGGGCCTTCTTCTATTCAGAATTTTGGTGGGTTTTGCATGTGTTGTTGCTCCTCCTTTCTGGGGTTTTAACAAAATTCAAAGAACAGTTGGGTCTTTGGCCCAAAAGAAAACGCAAAAGCATTCGACATTCTTCTAGTTTTTTGCGAGTTTGATAGGATCCAGTACTATCCTATATTCAATAATGAGAAGATTACTATTCTCTTATTATCTATTTTTTCTTGACGAGACACGTGGTGACATGTGCTTTTTAATAAAAATATATTCAAAATAAAAAAAGTCTAAAAGTATAAAAGAGAAAGACTGAAACCTTACATTCCATCTATCTTTTTATATTTGTATTTTTTTCCTTTTTAATGAACCACGTAGCATCGATCATCCGTAGGAGATATGGCATTTGAGTTGTCCTTTCTAGTTGATTATTCCATATATGCCAGCTAATACTTTACCTTCTAGTCCAAGAGAAGAGAAGAGTACAATATGTATTAATATTTTGAATATATAGTCTCAAGCCGAACAAGACAAAAACACGACTTTGAATTTATTTCAGCCACATTTTACTCGTAAGGTTAAAAGACTTTAAAAGACTTTGAATTTAAAAGAAAAAGACAAAAACAAGACTTCAAAAGACTTTGAATTTAAAAGAAAAAGACAAAAACAAGACTTTAATTAAAAGACTTTGAATTTATTTCAGCAACATTTTAGTCGTAAGGTTAATAAAAAAATCAGTGCAATTAATAGGTCTAGAAAGATTATATGCAAATGAAATCTCCTGATTACACGTCATATGTTCACATATGACTACTACTTTCTTAGTCATGTCGTTCTGAAAGACAACAGCTGTTTTCATTCATCCAACTTGAAGATATAAATATCTAATTTGTTCGTTTCTATCTCTCCCTCTCTTTTTTTTTTTTTTCCCTTCATATTTTCGTAATTGAGAAATTGTACTATTCAATAAAAATAATCCTACTAATCTCAAGATTTTCAAAATTTTTAATAAGGAATTTTATGTAAGTGCACCTTGAATAATTTATAAAAATATTTTACTAGTATGATATCTCCATGCCAAGAGTGTGAATTGAATGGTAGAAACAGAAAGAAAAAGAGAGAGGCCACCCTTATGTGTGAGAGAGAAAAAGTAAGCATTATAAGAAAATTATTTATTTGTAATCAGTTAATTTTAACGAAATAATTATTTACAATTAAAATGAATCTGTTTTGATGACAAATAATCTGTTCGTCGCAATTAAATGATTGCAAGAATTCATTTTTCTTATAGTGGAGGTAGGAAAAGTACCTTGAGATTAGGAAAATGTTTTCATAAATTATTCAAAGTACACTTACAGAAAATTCCTTATTAAAAATTTTGTAAATCTTGAGATTAGTTAGGATTATTTTTATTCAATAATACAATTTCTCAATTACGAAAAAAGGAAGGGAAAAAAAAAAAGAGGGAGAGATAGAAACTAACAAATTAGATATTTATATCTTCAAAGTTGGATGAATGAAAACAGCTGTTGTCATTGAGAACGACATGACTAAGAAAGTAGTACTGGTCATTGAGATCATGACATATATGAACAAATAAAAGTCATCATGTGAACATATGACGTCTAGTATGATGATTTCATTTGCATATCTATTAACTGCTCTGATTTTTTTATTAACCTTACGAGTAAAATGTGGCTGAAATAAATTCAAAGTCGTGTTTTTGTCTTGTTCGGCTTGAGACTATATATTCAAAATATTAATACATATTGTACTCTTCTCTTTTCTTGGACTAGAAGGTAAAGTATTAGCTGGCATATATGGAATTGATATGGGAATAATCAACTACGGATGATGCTTCCTGGTCATTTAAAGTTTACTATTCAAATGACCCTCTTGATGTCTACGCGGTTCATTAAAAAAGTAAAAAATACAAATATAAAAGGGTAGATGGAATTTAAAATTTCAGTTTCCCTCGATCGAGTAGTCAAAGTTTTTGGTCTTACGTACTATGGTGGCCACGTAAAATTTCGATAAATAAATTCATTTTGCACCAATATTTCTTTCATTCACATTTAACATTAATGAAGATCATTGTACCGGGTTGCATCTTTTCATTATATCAAAGAGCTAAAAGGTATTTTGTTCATCCTTTCAGCCCTTGTATATCTAGGAAGAGAAATGTTTGGCCATGTTATAAGAAATTAGTTTCGATCCAACGTATCGCATTAAATCATATCATTGTTTAAGTACTAAATCTTTTTTTAAATCTAAACTCTTTCAATTATGAAATATCAATTTAACTTGTCAATTTGTAAGAACTGTTTGCTAATTGCTGCATATGAAACTGACTATTTTCTTTGTGTTTTCAAATAGCATAATTATTGAGTCCAAGGGGTGGCGTAATAGTTTTGGAGCGAGCCATATAAACCAGACGTCTAATTGGCTTTGAAAATGCTCTGCATTCACTCTCTTTGAGCCATCGGACTAAGAAATTTCTTTATCCATCATAAGATTAGCTGGGATTATCTTTTCTCAATTACTAAAAAACACAGATGGGGAGATAGAAATGAACGAATTGCGTCGTGTTTAGATATATGTTTATATCTTCAAGTTGGATGAATGAAAACAACTACTCATGATGTTGTCATTGAGAAGGACATGAATAAGAAAGTAGTGGTGCTCATTAAAGATGAAGGAAAATTTGTGGTTGGTTTTTCCTCACTTTATGGTAAAAAGAAAAGAAAAAGATTACGTACCATGTAAACGTAAGTACAACGGTTTATGTTGAGTACGTAGGTGGCTTTGGAAACTAAAATTTAAAACAGACACCTGGCCTTTTCTCCATTACTTTGTTATGATTCAATACTCCAATTTTTTAATTAATTATTTCATGTCACTTATTTCCAAAATAAAGTATAAAGGAACTTGGGTTTGGTGCCGGGGCCGATTAGCAAAATGTGTTCTATATAAGGATAAATAGTAACTGACATTTAAGATAGTAAAATATGTCACCGATATTTAATATTAACCGTATAAGGTAGCTATATGAAAATAAACTAAATTATTAAAGCTCTCAATCTGAATCTCTCACTCGAGCATCGGATTCAAGCGAACCACTACAAGAGTTTTGGTTTTATCAAAGAACAACCACTCCATTACAATGATAGCCGAATATTTATGGAGATTACAATAAATTGATAAAAGGAATTACTTATAAAAGGAAACAATAAATTGAAAACAAATCAAAGTAAATCATCCTAAAAACAGAAACAATTCCAAAGGTAAGTTGACGCCGCTACTTCAGGCTTGATGACTCCATCTTCACACCGATTAATGTTCCAAAATCATAGGAAGCACATGTCACGTTGGTTGTATCCACGTCCTGCATCAATAAAGTATAAATCAAAGAACATACATGTCTATGGGGTCAACTTTTTTACAAGAGCTTGTATGAGACTTGTCTATTTGAAACTTGTACAAATCATTTCTCTCTCTATATATGTATATAAAATCAGTGCAAATGACAGGTTTGAAAAATATGTAAATTACCACTACATACTTTCTTATTCATGTCCTTCTCAATGAAAACAGTAGTTGTTTTCATTCATCCAACTTGAAGATATTATCTGCATATATCTGAACACGACGCAATTTGTTCATTTCTATCTCTCCCTCTGTTTTTTTTTTTTTGGTAATTGAGATATTGTGCTAATCTTATATAAAGTAATTTTCGACGAGAAATTTTCCGTAAATTCATCTTGAATAATATATATAGTAATTTCTTAGTCTGATGGCTCAAAGAGATCTCTGAATGCAGAGCATTTTCAAACCCAATTAGACGTCTGGTTTATATGACTCGCTCCAAAACTATTACGCCACCCCTTGGACTCAATAATTATGTTATTTGAAAACACAGAGAAAAGAGTAGAAAATTAAAGATAAATAGTTGGAAGGCCAGAAATATAATAAAGATATACAAGGGCTGAGAGGATGAGCAATATACCTTCTAGCTTTTTTATATAATGAAAAAGATGCAACACTGTACAATCTTAATATATGGTTAAATGTGAATGTAAGAAATGGTGCAAAATGATTTTATTTATCTGTGGTTTAAAAAGAATTTATTGTGATTAAGACTTCGTTTGGAAATACAAATTATATATCTGATCTCATCTCAACTTTTTCATAATTTCATTTTCAAATATTAGTATAATATGACAAACACTTTTCAATTTCAAATATTTAACATTTTCATCTAATCAATATATAATCATTACAACTTTCATTACAAAGTACTTTCAAACAAAATATAGAAAATAATTCAATTTTATCAAGTTTCAAAACAAAAATAATATTTTAACTTTTTATTATTTTTATCTAGCATTTTCTCTCTTATTTATCAAAACCTAATAAAACATGTTAATTCAAATTATTTTACTACTATTCATAAATTATTTTCATTAATATTCATAAAAATCTAATATTATCTCATCCCATCCCGAGACCTATCTCATTCCCTCTAACAAGGCCTAATGCTATCTTGACCGAGTGTTTCTTTGGCATTCTCAAAGCTGCCTTATACGACTTGACTACATGTATATGACAAAGACTAATTTGTGCCGCTGGTACTGGAATATAGGTCACGTTCATACCTGGTGCATGGAATGCTGTTCTTGATCCTCCCATATGCCTTGTATAAAACTCGATCATCTACGGCAAGTTTTACAGGCGAAAAACACAATAGTAAACTTTATCAATCGGCCCTCTCTTCGAAATAGTAGTGGAGGCGATTATGGGTGGTACTTACAATAAGCTGCTTGTGCAAGTCATATGGGTAGGCGTAATATTTTCTGGAATGGCAACTGCAGCACTAGCAGAAGCAGCTAATGGATCAGCCCTCCTTAACTGCCCCAACTGGTGTGGAGATGTTGAAATTCCATATCCATTTGGTATAGGTGAAGGTTGCTACCTAAATAAAAACTTTTCTGTCAATTGCACTAAATCGTGGGACGGACGACTCCGACCTCAGGTGGGTGACGTCATTATCCAACAGATTTCCATCCAAGGCCAGATTGACATGTTCATGAACACTGTCGAGGTCTGTAACAACGGGTCGGGGCTCTCGAAAAACTTCCAGTCCACTCGTCTGAGAGTCTCCTCCAATGCTTTTACCATTTCTAACACCCAAAACCTGTTCATTGCTGTTGGCTGCGATACGTATGCATTCCTTTATGGTAACCAGAACAATGAAGATTTCTCCATGGGCTGCATGTCCATTTGCCAGAATCAAAGCATTGTTTTGAATGGGAGTTGCTCTGGAATGGGTTGTTGCTGGTTAGAGATCCCGGAAAGATTGAGCAATGTCAGGTTGGAAATATATACAAATAGCTACAGAAATCACACAAAAGTATTGAACTTCAATCCCTGCGGCTATGCTTTCGTTGTTAAGAAACAACTGTTCATGTTCTCCCCAATTTATCTTTCCAGTCTCCAACTTAATAGAACCATTCCGATGGTACTTGATTGGACGATCGGTACTGAAAGGTGTAAGTATGCTCAGCTCAAGACTGATTACATATGTGGAGGGAACAGCACATGTGATGATCCTGAAAACGGCTATGGATACCGTTGCCAGTGCAAGAAGGGTTACGAGGGCAACCCCTACCTCCCACTTGGTTGCAAAGGTACTTGCTTACTACCCACGTCTAAGAAGCTTCCCAAAATCCAAATCTTAGTGACTAAATTTTTCATTTTGATAACATGTTTTCGGTTTCTTTTTCTTGAAC
Source organism: Juglans regia (assembly GCF_001411555.2). Classification (NCBI taxonomy): domain Eukaryota; kingdom Viridiplantae; phylum Streptophyta; class Magnoliopsida; order Fagales; family Juglandaceae; genus Juglans; species Juglans regia. The sequence continues at coordinate 3,641,029 of NC_049906.1, read as the reverse complement.
TTGGGCTTAATTCCATGTCAAACTGTTCGATATGCAGATGTTAATGAGTGCCTGAACGAAAATCTCAATAATTGCACATCACCAAAGAGATGCATTAACACAGAAGGGAATTATACATGTTCTTGCCCCAAGTGGCACAGTGGGGACGGAAGAAAAGATGGTGAATCGTGCACTTTGAACCTCGGACTAGTGAAGAAGACTGCCATTGGTAAGTATACAAAGTTTACTGTAATGGGAGGTGTTGGTTAAATATGTTTTTGGAATGTGTAGATGATTGTGAATTATGCACAATGGCTTGAAGCTCATAATTAAAACTACTCTGTTTCTTACCATTGCAGCTAGTGGTGTAGGCTTTATAGTACTGCTGGTCTCTAGCAGTACTTGGATGTATTTGATAATCAAGCAAAGAAAGCTAATCAAGCTTAGAGAAAGATTCTTTCGCCAAAATGGTGGTGTGATTCTAAGTCAACAACTCTCCAGACAAGAAAATTCAGTTCAAATAGCCAAAATCTTTAGCACAGAAGAGCTCAAAAAGGCTACCAACAATTATCATGAGAATTCAATCATTGGTGATGGAGGGTTTGGGACAGTATATAAAGGTGTTTTATCCGATAAAAGAGATGTGGCAATCAAGAAGTCCAAACTTGTGGATAAGAGCCAAATTGAACAGTTCATCAACGAGGTGCTTGCACTTTCTCAGATTAACCATATAAATGTTGTTAAACTACTGGGTTGTTGTTTGGAGACAGAAGTCCCTTTACTAGTCTATGAGTTCATCTCCAATGGCACGCTTTTCGAGCACATGCATCATAAAAATGGACCATCACCAGTTTCATGGGAGACTCGTCTTAAGATAGCTGCAGAAACAGCAGAGGCATTATCTTGTCTGCACTCTGCAGCCTCTCCACCGATAGTTCATAGAGATGTCAAGTCTTCAAACATATTACTAGATGGTAATTACACAGCTAAAGTGTCTGATTTTGGAGTTTCAAGATTGATTCCATTATACCAAATAGAAGTGGCTACGTTGGTACAAGGAACTCTTGGATACTTGGACCCTGAATATTTGCAAACCAGCCAATTGACCGTGAAAAGTGATGTTTATAGCTTTGGCGTCATCCTGATAGAGTTACTAACCGGAGAAAAGCCGCTTTCATTTGATAGGCCGGAGGAAGAGGGAAGTCTGGCTATGTATTTTCTTTCTGCTATTAAAGAGGATAGACTGTCTGAAATTCTTGAGCAGAATCTAGGGCCTGAAAGAAATAAGATGCAGCTGAAGGAAGTGGCTAATCTTGCAAGGAGGTGCATCGAATTGAAAGGGGAAGATAGGCCTACCATGAAGGAAGTAACGGCTGAACTGGAAGGTTTAAGAAAGATTGACAATCGTTCTTGGGTTAACGTTGGTTCCAATTCAGAAGAGAGAGAGTACTTGCTGGGGAAGACATCCGATTCTTATAAATTTGATGTTGCTATTAAAAGCAGTGTTGTATATGATAGCATGAAGGACCATACGATGGTAACCTTTGATGGTGGGAGATGACAGGAGTTTCTTCATATATCTTTTTTCAGGATACCATGTTGCATATAATGTTGTCTAGTTTCTCTGTTTCAAATGTTCTTGTTTAAATTCTATTTCTGTACTGTTGTCACTAATCTAGACATGTTAGATTGCTGTCATGAGATCAGACTTATTGTAAATATAATAAAAATGGATAAAAATAGAAATGTAGAATTCGGATTCAAACTCAAGATCTCTAGATACCATGCATTTTAAATCACAACATGACTCAAAAGTTTAAGCCGATTAAAAGAGTGAATTTAATTATTTAAATTGTTTATTAACACAAAAGATATTACCTCAATACATAACTTTATGCCCATCCTTAGTAGTGTTAAGCCACAAATGATGGAGGCTTGTCATGATCTCTTGTATGTCTTATATATGTTTTTCCCTAAGTTATTAGATTCGATATTTCTTTTTTTCATAATCTAGAATTTTCCAATACGAGTCATAGATACAATGCAAAATAATCTCGAGTCAAAGGAAACTAATGTGAAAATGAGGCAGTGTTGTTGTAACGCCCCGTATCCGGAAGGGTCGGAGAATTACTACATGTTATTTATCCAAATAACCACAAGACAAGCTCCATAAGTCATCATTACAAAAATAATATAATCCAAAGGAGTCCACAATTTTCCAATAATCTCAACGAAGGAGAACGATACATCTTTAAATCTCAATAGGTCCAAACAACTCAAAGTACTTCAATTACTCAAGTTATACCCTTCTACTAATAATGGAACTCGACCTTCTATACATATCTAGATAAGTTCCAATTTCTAATCCTAACCCCTAGCTAGGCAATCAATGTCATCTGAAAATATAAGAAGATAAGGGGGTGAGTTATCCATAACTCAGTAAGCAGAGAATATATACTAGTACGTAAACATGAGCCATTTTTAGAAAGTTTGGTATGTAAAAATAAAACATTTCATTTTTATATGCACATCTCAAAACGTGTTATCAGAAAAATCAGAGCGACTATTAAATCTTTTCATACTCATAAACCATTTTCATATTAAAAAAAAAAAAAAAACCACTTTGGCATAACATAACTGAACATCTTCATCTTATCATATCATATCATATACCATGTTTAACCCCCATGGTAGGGTTGTGCTATCCCCGGTGGCCAAACCAGGCAGTGTCATATGGTGAACTTCCTCTTTTTCAATCTCGGAGCCCCGAGTGTGCACACAGGAAAGAACACGTAAAAAGACCACTTTGTTTCCAAAGTAGGTGCCCTCATATTATATCATATCATGTTGGTACCAACCATATCAAGAGAACCAGTATCATCATATCAGAACCATATTCAGAATCAGATTTGGAATAGATAAGTATGCCAAAGGTTTATCATATTCATATCGTATCAAAACACGTGCGAAACATATTCATATCGTTTTTCCATGATCAATAACAGTCCCAAGGTATTTCATATCACATGTACAAAAATTCACATATATCGTATTCGCTTTTTGCACATTTCAGAAACATGTCAAATATTGCTCATGTCTACACATTTCATGTCAAAAACATTTATTTTCCCTTTCAAACGTATCTCATGAGTGAATGCAAAACATATATTGAGGTTATTTTTCACCTTTTTCTTTTTAAAACAACATTCATATTTTACAAACCAAGCTCAGTTCATTTCTTTTTATGCAAATCTAGCATAGGAACCCCGCTTACCTGGGCTTCTTAGCTTTTCGAAAAATTTCCTCAAAAGTGCCGAACAAATATTAATCTTCACCTATAAGATAATCACATAAATTTCCATAAATTTTCAAACAATCTCGTATTTCGATATTCAAGCCTAAAACTTCTAAACTAATCCATTTTTAATTCCTCAAACCCAAAATTCTCGTTATTCTTAAAATACCAACTTCATTGTCTAAATTTACCAATATTCAACTTAGTAACTCCGACTAACACATTTAATTCTAACTTATTTACGATAGAGACCTTACTATAATTTATAATACTAAATAATATAACTATATCAAAATCATCATAAGTAAAAAAAAATCATACTTGTTTTCTATCATACTTGTGTTTAAATAAAAAATATTATTTTAAAATGATTCAAAATAAGATTTTGCTCTAACCGCTCACTTCAAAAATTCATCAGTAATTACATAATAAATATTCTATTAAAATATCAGTCTCTTATAAAAATCAACTTAAAAATATAAATCCACACGTCTACGTCCAACTAAAAAAAACATATTCTACAACCCACGTATATACTCATTGATTTCAAACCCAAAGTACATAATATAAACTCATTAAATTGAACACCTGAAACAATAACTCTGGAGAAATACTATAAGGGGAAAAAGGTAATAGTACTTCCTATTATATGGTTATCGTAATTACATATATATATATATATATGTGTGTGTGTGTGTGTGTGTGTACACTTTATAAAGAACTACTAGGAAACAGAAAACAAAAACGCAATAACAGTACAGCGGCAACACTTACGGCGGGATGGGGGCACGATGGCGTGGAGCTGGCGGTTGACCACGGAGGATGTGGGGTGGCACCTGGTCACTGGCTGAGAGAGGAAGAGAGAGCGGCGAGCAAGAGAGGCACACGGTGAGATAATGAGGGAGATCGAATGAGCCGAGAAACCAACAGAAATGGTGTGAGCTTATCGGGAAACCTGAGGCAGCGTGCGGCGGACCGAGGTGATGGGGAGTCCTTGCCGGCAATTTCTGTAGGCCTGTCACAAAGTCCATGGAGATATGTTCCCACTTCCACTCTGGAATCTGGAGTGGTTGTAATAATCCTGCTGGTCTCTGATGTTCCGCCTTCACCTATTGGCGAGTTAGGCACTGTTCCACAAATTTAGCAATTTCTCTTTTCATACCATTCCACCAAAAGGACTCTCTCAAGTCCCAATACATCCTAGTACTCCCTGGGTGAATTGTGTATAAGGAGCGGTGTGCTTCTTCAAGAATTATTCTTTTCAGTTCTTCATTAGCTGGCACGCATAATCTACCTCTAAATCTTAAAACTCCATCCTTGGAAATGCTAAAGTCAGATTTGTCCCCGTTCCCTACTTCTTCGACTAGCTTCACCAACCCTAAATCCACCTTCTGAGCCTCTTTGATTCTATCTATTAAGGTTGGTTGAACTATCAAACTGGCCATGAAAGTATCTGTATCGCTAGTGATAACCTCAATACCAGCTCTTTCTAGGTCCATTAACAACCTATGTTGAGTGGTAAGGGCTGCAACTGTCGGTCCCATAGATTTCCTACTTAAGGCGTCGGCTACAACATTAGCTTTGCCTGGGTGATAATAGGTGGTGCAATCATAATCCTTGATCAACTCAAGCCATCTCCTCTGCCTCATATTTAATTCCTTTTGGATGAAGAAATATTTCAAACTCTTGTGATCTGTATAAATCTCGCACTTTTCCCCATACAGATAGTGTCTCCAAATCTTAAGTGTGAAGATGACTGCCGCAAGTTCCAGATCATGTTTGGGATAATTCTGCTCATACGTTTTCAGTTGGCGTGAGGCGTATGCTATAACCTTCCCATGTTGCATCAGTATGCACCCTAGTCCAAGCCTTGATGCATCGCTAAAAACTACAAACCCACCTCTAGCCGTGGGGACTGTTAACACCGGAGCTGTCACTAATCTCCGTTTCAACTCCTGAAAGCTTCCTTCACACTTTGATGTTCATTCAAACTTATTATTTTTCCTGGTGAGTGTTATGAGAGGAACTACTATCCTGGCGAAACCATCAATGAATCAACGGTAATAACCCGCCAATCCCAAGAAACTTCTAACCTCATGAACATTCTTCGGTCTTGGCCAATTAATCACTGCTTCCACTTTTCTCGAGTCCACTAAAATGCCTTCTTTCGAAACTATAGGCCCTAGAAGTGCGATTGAATCAAGCCAAAATTCACACTTCTTCAATTTAGCATACAACTTTTTATCTCTGAGTGTCCCAAGCACTAGCTTCAAATGTTCCTCATGCTCAGACTTGCTTTTGGAGTAAACGAATATATCATCAATAAAAACAACTACAAACTTATCCAAAAATTCATGGAACACCCTGTTCATCAAATCCATGAATACTGCTAGGGCATTAGTTAGGCCAAAAGGCATGACCAAAAACTCATAATGGCCATAACGGGTCTTGAAAGCTGTCTTAGATACGTCATCTGCCCTAATTTTCAATTGATGGTAACCCGATCGAAGATCAATTTTTGAAAATACCTGAGCACCTTGGAGCTGATCAAACAAATCCTCTATATGAGGTAGCGGCTACTTATTCTTTATGGTCACACGATTAAGTTCCCTGTAGTCAATACACATCCTCAATGATCCATCATTCTTCTTCACAAAGAGGACTAGAGCTCCCAAAGGTGATACACTGGGCCCGATAAAACCCTTATCCAATAGGTCATGCAATTGTTCCTTGAGTTCCACTAATTCAAACGGTGCCATCCGGTAAGGTGCTTTCGAAAAGGGTGTTGTGCCTGGGGCTAGTTCGATAGTAAACTCTACTTCTCAGCTAGATGATGGTAATAATCTTATGGAGGATTTCTTATTGGGCTGTATTTTAACTTTCTAGTACTTACTTTTAGACTACCTTATTATTATTATTCCGCTGTGTTTATAAACTATACACATACTGCATGTCCGCACATACTTGGACTTGGCATTGGAGTGCGTTACCTTATTATCCATTACCCCGCTACTCCGACTCCTACTAAATTACATGTAGGAGTCGAGGGCACCACAAGTGGTATTAGAACAGTTTGACTCTGGGTAAAATCACAAGTGCCCCAATCCTACTCAAGGAAGTCGACCAGGACAACGCGGAGGAAGGTTGAATCAGAGGCAGAAAGTGTAGGTGAGGGTGTACGTTCTGACACCTAGTAAGGTTGATGATGAGGCCCTAGAGACTCAAGATGCAGGGGTCATCACATATATGAACTTGATTTGATCTATTTGAGTTGATGCATTGTGTGGCTAAATTTCTAGAATTACATTGGAAGTGTTTGATCTCATCAGGGAGAATTTACTTGTATGAATTTTATGCTTGTATCTTGTTTGATTCGGGGGCATCCCAATCCTTTGTGTTCGCTACTTTTGTACGAATGTGTAACTTAATCACCGAGCCTTTACAACAGTCATTGGTCGTAGCATTACCAAACGGAGAAAGGGTAATGTGTTCGAAAGTTGCCCTAATTGGACTTTGGAAAGAGGACACTTGATGCCGACTTAATAGTATTCAAACTACTTGGCTTTGACATCATCCTGGGGGAATCGGCATTCTCGAGTATCATTGTCAGAGCCCAGTTTCATTCTGAGGGGACTATATGAAATTGGGGATGTGAAACCCAAAAAGTTTCTTTTTGGGCTTTATGTATTTTAGTTACCTATTTTTTCTGCTCGTTGGTAAAACCTGAGGTCCAAGTAGGTAGGATAGTGGGTTCAATGGAAGGCCCAGCCTGTGTGGGAGTCCACGAGCTGAAGCAAGAAGAAAACTAGGTCCCTTGTTGCAAATGATGTGGTTTTTGGACTTGAAGGGTGAAAACCCTAGGACCTCTTCATTTCACCCTAGCGCCACACGCTCCTCTCCTATTCTCTTCTCTTTTTCTTTTCTTCTTCTTCCTCCTCCATCATCCCTCATCGCCCATGTCGCCACTGCGCCATAGCCACTTTTCCTTCGATCTTTGACCCCCACCCTTGTCTTCTGCCACCTCCCCTTCCACCAATCCGGACCTCCCGTTCTGCCAACCGATGCACCTCTCAAGCAAATGTTCGGGGAATGCAATAGAAAGCGTATCAAAGGCAAAAGCTCAAGTGGATCAGATGCATCATTTAGCACCGCAACTCAATGTATGAAGTTTTTGGATGAGATCACTCTGTAGCTGCCTGCACAACAATATTCTCACACAGCTAGGATTTTGATGGATTCTAATGTGCAAGAGGTGATCTTACTCATGCCCCCGAATTGCGAGTTGATTGGATCAGGGGGCTGTAGTGACGTAGCGTATGATGATGCTATATTAATTTATTTTATCAAACTTAGTTTTTATTGCAGATGTTTTTTTTTATTGACTGAGTTACATAATTTGCTTAATTTGCTAACAGTTTATTGACTGAGTTTATGAATTTTTTTTTTAATGATTTTCATAATTTGCTAACGGTTTATTTCAATTTCTAAAATGATTTGCTACTTATTAAATTTGATTTGTCTCTATATTATTTACTTGCATATTTTAGACAAGTCATATACCACATAATTTATATGCTTTTTGGATGTTCACGACCATCCGATACACATTTATTATAAATTATTCGTTCAAGTGGCGAAGTGTTATTGGGTTAATTGTTTTTGAAATCGCAAAATGGACAGAGGAAATGGGTCAGATGATGAGCCCCAAGTGGGGACCAACAACACGACCGAAGATGCATCAAGTAGTAAACAGTATCCAACGTGAGATGAATACCAGGATTGGAGGAGGCGTGATCCCTCAATGGGGGATGAGATAGCCATTCTTATGGCCACCGCAGAATAGGGGGAATCTACGAAACCAGTAGTTGAGCGAATGCCACAGCATAACATCAGCTTACAGGGACGAGACTACATAATCGCAATCCTCAATAGACATCCAAAGAATTATTATAGCATGTTCCGGATGGAAGTATATGCATTCTAAGTGTTATGCAATATATTACATGTGGATGCCATTCTGGAATTGACAAGAGAGGTTTCCATGGAGGAAGCTATTGCAAGGTTTGCATACACTGTCGGACATGGGCAAGTTCAGCGAATCACAAGAGACCGATTTTAACATTCGAGTAAAACCATTAATCGACATGTCTACGTAGTGATGTGGGCTCTATGTCACCTTGCTCCTCATGTGATTGCACCTACACATGTTTCTGGGGTGACGCCATATATTGAAGGCAATCCTAGACATTATTAGTAGTTCGACGTAACCATTTCTTACTCTGGGTTAAGGAAAGCAATGTGGTTGACACTTTCGTAGTATGATCGGTCCCATTTATTAAAAATTAAAGACCTCACAATTTATTTATATAATTGCAGAAATGTTATGGTGCAATCAATAGGATTTATATCGACGCATGGGCTCCCACCGAGGCAACTAATGCATATCTATCTCGGCATCATTGAGTTAGCCAAAATGTGCTGGATGCCTCTGATTTTGATATGAAGTTCACATTCATATAAGCTAGGTAAGAGGGCACTGCCCATGATGCTCGCATATTTATAGATGCATTGAGTCGTCAAGGGATCAATTTTCCATGGCCCCCTTAGTGTAAGTATTATATATTAATTAATTTCTGGACGAGCGATATTTCGTAATGTTAGAAGCAAACATTATTAATGTTTTTAATATTTTTTAGGTTATTATTACTTAGTAGATTCTGCCTTTCTGTGCACTAAGGGATTTATGCCCCCATATCCTAGGGTGCGGTATCATAGGTTTGAACATCACAGCAATTGTTCATTCCATAGATATCAAGATTATTTCAATTATCAACATTCTTCCATCCGGAATGTTATTGAGCTCAATTTCGATGTGTTAAAAAAATGGTTTTGAATTTTGCAATCAATGAACCCATACAGGCCAACAAGGGAACGATATATTGTTGTTGCATGTTGTGTTATACGTAACATTATTTGACTGATTACACCTGATGGTGATATATCTCGTATTTTTACCAATCTGGATCGTTATGTTGGATAGACAACTGAAGATAACCCAGCTCATTTGTTGCGTGTTTCTGACATAACATTTGTGTCGGCACAAGCCATGGTTGCAGTCAAGGAGTCTATCGCACTACCTATGTGGGCACATAGGACTGTGAACTGATATATGTAAGATTTTCCATGGTATTATATGATCATTTTTGTACGCGTGGAGCATGTTTGGGATATTGGAGGCTTTATGTTATTAAATATAAATATTTTTTTTATTAGCATGTTAAATGAGAATGCAACTGATGTTGAAGTTGGGTGGAAATAGATTAGAAGATCGAATATTAGTTTTTATCGCTTTTATAAGCACACTTGCAGTAAGTAAGAAATAAAATAAAAAAATAAAAAATAAAAATCGGGGGAGCATGGGAATGTCGTCTTCATAATTGATAAAAAATGAATTTTTTTACAAGTTTGGAATTAAATAATTTCCATTCTTGGAGAATTTTAAATCAGCAAACTTGTTTTTATAATTGAAAATATTTATTATAATTTGGAAATTTTGAATTAAATAAGTGTCGGAGTGGCAAATGAAAAAAAAGTGAAATAACTTACCTGCAGGTTGTCATCATAATATGTATAATATATATAGCCGAAGTTTGGAACAAAATGGCTGAGAATATTGTAGGAATAATTGCTAGCAATTTAATATTTTTACCTATTTCAATTTAAATAAATTTCTCTAAACAAATCTTGTGCAAAATTCATTTTTATAGGTGTTGGGAATCATTTCTCATAATAATTGTTTTTATCACTAGAACATATAAATAAAATCATTATTTTACCATCATTACTAATAAAACCAATAGACCCACACCTTTTTCAATTTCATATTCAAAAGTCAAAATTCATACATCTAAACGCCTCAAACACGTCTCAATGAGAGTCACAAACTCACCCAACATAAGACTTGACTAGATGTATACGACAAAGACTAATTTGTGCCGTGGGTACTGGAATGTAGCTCACGTTCATACCTGGTGCGTGGAATGCTGTTCTTGATCCTCCCATATGCCTTGTAAAAAACTCGATCACTTACGGCAAGTTTTACAGGCGAAAAACACAATAGTAAACTTTATCAATCGGCCCTCTCTAGCTTCGAAATAGTACTGGACGCGATTATGGGTGGTTATAATAAGCTGCTTGTGCAAGTCATATGGGTAGGCGTAATTTTATCTGGAATGGCAACGGCAGCACTAGCAGCAGCAACTAATGGATCAGCCCTCCCTAACTGCCCCAACTGGTGTGGAGATGTTGAAATTCCATATCCATTTGGTATAGGTGAAGGTTGCTACCTAAATAAAAACTTTTCTGTCAATTGCACCAAATCATGGGACGGACGACTCCGACCTCAGGTGGGTGACGTTGTTGTCCAAAAGATTTCCATCCAAGGCCAGATTGACATGTTCATGAAGATTGTCGAGGTCTGTAACAACGGGTCGGAGCTCTCGACAAACTTCCAGTACTCCACTCGTCTGAGAGTCTCCTCCAATGCTTTTACCATTTCTAACACCCAAAACCTGTTCATTGCTGTTGGCTGCGATACATATGCATTCCTTTATGGTAACCAGAACAATGAAAATTTCTCCATGGGCTGCATGTCCATTTGCCAGAATCAAAGCATTGTTTTGAATGGGAGTTGCTCTGGAATGGGTTGTTGCTGGTTAGAGATCCCGGAAAGATTGAGCAATATCAGGTTGGAAGTACGTACACATAGCTACAGAAATCACACAAAAGTATTGAACTTCAATCCCTGCAGCTATGCTTTCGTTGTTAAGAAACAACTGTTCAAGTTCTCCCCCATTTATCTTTCCAGTCTCCAAATTAATAGAACCATTCCGATGGTACTTGATTGGACGATCGGCAATGAAAGGTGTAAGTATGCTCAGCTCAAGACTGATTACATATGTGGAGGGAACAGCACATGTGATGATCCTGAAAATGGCTATGGATACCGTTGCCAGTGCAAGAAGGGTTACGAGGGCAACCCCTACCTCCCACTTGGTTGCAAAGGTACTTACTACTCACGTCTAAGAAGCTTCTCAAAATCAAAATTTTAATGACTAAATTTTTCATTAAGATTTACGACGGCCTGTGGCTGTTGCATGTGCTCATGTGTTTCAGATGTTGATGAGTGCATTTCACTTGAGAAACCTTGCGCTGGTCGTAATGCAAGATGCATCAACACTGATGGAAGTTACACATGTACCTGTCAACATGGGTTCGAAGGAGATGGACAGATAGGTTGCAGAAAAAGGCATTATAAAATTATTCCTATTGCACTCGGTACGTATGTATTACAATTAATTTATGGAAGTTTGTAAATTAGAAATTAAGCAAAAAAATGAAAAAAGAAGTTTCAAAAAGTACTATAGTATCTTAAAATATTTTTGGCACATGATCGACATGGAAATTTTGATTGTTAGGCTTAATTTGTAGCTAGCATTTAGAGATCAACATGTCTCTCCAATAACAATTTTAGTATAAAACCTATTAATAATATATATAAATTAATATCCCAATTACTGCAAGCTGGCGTAATCGTTCTCCTATTAATTTTTTGAGTTAAGCAGGTGCTAGTACAGGCCTTGGGGTATTATTTCTACTTATTGGTGGATGGGGGTCATACAAAGTGGTGAAAAAAAGGAAAAGGATTGAACGTAGGAAAGAGTTCTTCAAACGAAATGGCGGACTGTTGTTACAACATCAAATATCTCAAAGTGAATTGAATGTTGAGAACACGAAATTATTTAATTCAAAGGACTTGGAGAGAGCCACAGACCATTTTAATGTTAATAGAATACTTGGTCAAGGAGGACAAGGCACTGTTTACAAAGGTATGTTAGACGATGGAAGAATTGTTGCTGTGAAAAAGTCAAAGATAACTGATGAAGGAAAGCTTCAAGAATTCATTAATGAAGTTGTCGTTCTTTCACAAATTAATCATAGGAACATTGTTAAACTACTAGGTTGTTGCTTGGAGACAGAAGTGCCTTTACTAGTGTATGAATTTGTTCCTAATGGTACTCTCTCGAAATATCTAAGTGATCAAAATGAGGAGTTTCCACTAACATGGGATATGCGCTTACGAATTGCCATAGAAATTGCAGGAGCTCTCTACTATTTACACTCAGAAGCTTCATTACGCATTTACCATCGAGACATTAAGTCAACGAACATTCTCTTAGATGATAAATATAGGGCAAAACTAGCAGATTTTGGGACTTCAAGATCTGTTGATATTGATCAAACTCACTTGACTACACTAGTGCATGGAACTTTTGGATACTTGGATCCGGAGTATTTTCAATCAAGTCAATTTACAGAAAAGAGCGATGTTTATAGTTTTGGTGTTGTCCTTGTTGAGCTTTTAACAGGAGAAAAAGCTGTCTCTTTGACAAGGGCACCAGAACCCAGAGGTTTAGCCTCGTATTTTATTGACTCGATGGAAGAAAACAATTTGTTTGATATTCTTGATAAACGAATTCTGAAGGAAGCTGTAGAAGAAGAGCTCATTGCAGTCGCAAACCTTGCAAAAAGGTGCCTGAGCTTGGATGGAAAGAAACGACCTACGATGAAAGAAGTCTCAATGGAGTTGGAGGCAGTAAAAATATCACAAAAAGCTTCAAGCCTTGAAATGTTAAAAAGAGATGATAGGCCTACTGTGAAGGAGGTGGTGGTGATGCTGGATGGACTAAGAGGTAAAGGAAAGCAAACAAGGAAAGAAGCTAATCTCAACGAAGAAGAGACAGAGCATTTGCTTAGTTCATCCGCACGGTACTCTTTAAACATTGATGTTGGTGTTGGCTATTCTTCCGCAAGTACCATTTGATGGTATGGGAAATCAAGCACTAAAACCAACAAATGATGTCAAATAATCCATTAGTCCTTAAAAGCCTCAATCAGCAAGTATCTTCCTCCAAATCAATGGATGATGGTAGATTTTCGTTATCTTTGCATCCAGTGTTTTAAGTTTTCTCCACATAGATCTTTTTGTATGTTCAAAGTTTGCTCTAAAGGTCTGCTTTGCATTATTAAGAGCTTTTGTACGTACATGTGAGCAAGTCCAGTACTAGTACTCAATTAGGTGTCCGCTTTGAAAGTCGTCCTAATTTCAACATGTGTGTTCTAAATTTTTATTTGTGAATTATGGGTTGATTTATTGTAAATTAAATATTAACGTTTGGGGTTGAAAGAATTTATACTTTCTAGAAAGTCAATGCTTTGCTGTAGACTTTGGGTAAATTCTCGAAGTGGGAATATTCTTCTAAGTTCCTTGAAAGCAAATCACGTCGTCTTCCGTTGACTGGCAAAAAGCCTGGGGAAGCTGAACTGGTCTTAATATTTCATCCATATGTGTCTTTCAAAATCAAGATCAATCACTTTATATAATTTTTTTAGAGAAATATTTTAATCATAAAGAAATTTTATAAAAATAAATTTATAAATTAATATAACTTTATACTCATGTCAATTTATAAATTTATTTTATAAAATAAAATAAAATAAAAATATAATCCTGAGTGATACTGAAAAAATGACGAAAAATCATGAGGTGGATGGAGTATGTAATAATTGATGATAAATAAGAAAGATCTATCAAGAAAATGTTGATCTAACACCGCATACACAGAGGGGTCGGAGAGTTACTACTTGTCACGATAAATTCAAATAACATAATTTAATGTTTGCACGATCTATCAATATCTTCAACATAATAAACTATAAAATCCCATAGGTCCTACTAAGCCAAATAACAATAATTAAATCCCCATATTCAACTGAAATCTTCTACTAGCAATGGTACCTTAGGTACTCGATTCCCTACCCTCAACTTAGCTTTGCTCACATTTTCTATTCCAAGTCTTCAGCTGAACCATCCACATTATCTAAAAAATATTTTAAAAATAAGAGAATAAGTTATCAACAACTCATTACGCAAAGCACATATACTAATGTGTACAACATGAGCCTTTTCATAAAGTATAATATGCAGGAAACAAATACATCTCATTTTTATATGCAGATCTCAAAACATCTTAACTAAATTTCAGAGTGACATTTCAATATTTTCATATCAAAAACCAACTGTTCATATTCAACAATGCTTTGGCATAACATAACTGAACATATTCTTCTTATGATATCATATTGTATTGTATCGTATCGTATCACCATATCATCTCATATACCATGTTTAACTTTCATGGTAGGGTTGTGTTATCCCCGATAGCTAAACTAACCTTAGTTCATTTTCCATTTCGTGCAAATCTAGTATAGGAACCTCGCTTATCTAACTCTTGCAGAGTATTCTCTAAATTTTGGAAATGTACTATAGCCGTGTCACGAAAACCTATATTATAATATGGACAATGCTAGGGATCCTGCTACATGTCCCGGTCCTTTTTTTTTTTTAGGTTTTTTTTACTCAGTGATTAAGAAAATGTTATTTAATAATATTGTGGATTTAAAAAATATATATATATATTTAAAAGTGTTAAAAAATAATGTGAAAAAAACAGTTTTAAATATTTTTTGTTTTTTTCACATCATTTTTTTAACACTTTTAAATATTTTTTAAAAAAGAAAAAAATTCACAATATAATTAAACAGCATTTTCTTAATTACTAAGGAAAAAAAACTAAAAAAAAAAAAAAAAGGAGCGGCACATGTAGAGTGATACCCCAGTGGAGATCCCTATCATTTTCATTATAATATTTGTGCACACCTTAATAAACAAACCAAACTAGTAAATTAACTTAACTAACTAAAGTTTAGAGTATTTTAAGGATAAAACCAGATAAGCCCACCAACAGTTAAGCTTCTAACCACGTGACCAAGAGAATTAACACAATCCAATAGTCCCTCTAATATGGACATCTCCAAGATACCAAAAATCCCAAAACAAACATCAACCCGTCAACATAAAAATGGGCCCAAAAAAAGTCCAATGTTACTTCTAATAGCCCACATAAACCTGACCAGCCCATACTTAACCCGAACACAGCCCACCTATCAACCCTAAATATTGACACAACTCCCACAACACGCCTACACAACCAACCCCATAGTAAAATATAAATTAAAGCAAGTCCGACGTCAATTCTAGTAACCCGTATATAATTAAGGATAGCCCACAACCGTCACAAATCCAACACATCCATTATAGCCCAAGACCAAAAGTCAACATTAATTCAAAACAAAATACCAAACAGCCACAATTCCAGCCCACTACACCATACATAACAGTCTAAATATTAAATAAGCCTATTTACAACCCAAATATCAACCCAACACTTCTTCACACAAGACATTCATAAAACTTCCCGATGGTACTTAGTAACAACTGAAACAGCAGCTTATACCCATAAAGTACCATGTCAATTCGTCAATCAATAATTAAACCACAAACAGCCATCATCATCTCCGGACGGTAACACAACTCCGCCCACACCGCCACTTCAAAACTCATCCGCCACCTACTCAACCCAACAACAGCGCACATCAAATCTCTTCCACCCAACAACTTCACAATTTAGAGACTTCCAACACTAACCCAACAAAGTAAATACCAAGATCACCATAAACCAATTCATGCGGAGAAGGAATTACCTTGGACAGGTGGTATCCGGTGGCTTCTATTGGTCACTGCCTTACTCCTAGAGAACGAGAATAGAAAACCTTAAAAACAGGAGTCATGCTCCACATAAGGCTACTGCTCTGCCATATAAAAAATATGTAATTTTATATTTTTATCATCTATTTCATATTTCATAAAATACGAAGGTAAAATGATAAAATTACGTATTTTTAGTTAGTATGCATGAACGTGGTTTTAAAAACAGAGGGGCAACGGTGAGGAGTGCTTACCGACGCGATGAGGAGGGATCGAAAATGGCGTTGGATGGCGGGGTGAAGTCAACTTAAGCACAACTGTCGTCGAGCTTGAAGGGAGCACAACCAAGATTTCAAAAATCGTAGTCACGAACTCGTGGAAGAGGGTAAAATCTGAAATTGAATCAATCAGTCCATAAGGCATAACGGTGAGAAGAGATAAGAGCAAGGAAAAACCAAAAAACCGTCAGAAATCAGAAATGGAACTACGAGAAGAGGAGATTTCGGGGTACGATAAATTGAAAGAAGGAAGAGAGAGAGAGAGAGAGAGAGTGGAAAGGCTTACCGGCGGAAGCCAGTGGCGCCGAATAAGGTGCTCGACGGCGACGATCCACATCCAGTCTAGAGATTGAGGCACGGTTGAGAGGAGAGGGTTGAGAGAAGTCTGCTGCAAGTGAGGAACCGAAGGAAAAGCAAAACAAAATACACAAAAGAAAGGGAAAACCATCGAAAACGTGGGATTCGGGATTTTCGGACGAGGGGAAAAACTGAAACTGAAAATTAATTTTAATTTTGAATTTTTATCATTTCATTTTAATTTTTAGTTTTTATCATTTCATTTTAATTTTTAGTTTTTATCTAAAATTATTTCGTCTCAATTTACAATCTAAATCCCCACATAACTGAAAGGAGAAGAAACCGTCAGGTGGAGGAAAAGAGAAGAGGAAGACATACCTGATCGAAGAAACGGTGTCGTCTGCTTCGTCAAGAAGAAAAATAAAAATATGGGGCCTGGGCATGCAATCCTTAAGACTGGTCATTTGAGAGTATTGGCCAATACCAATTATGAATGTGACCAGACAAGAACAAAAATAAAAGTATAAAGAAAAGGAGATATACAAGTTAAACAAAATTAAAATATACATATATGTATTTTTTTCATTATTTTTCTATTTATAAAAAAAAAATTATATATATATATATTGTATTAATTTGGGGTTGCCCCCACATTAGCCTTGTCCCTCATATGAGTAGTACTGTGTGTCCCTTTTTTATAATTAAAGGCTATTTATTTTAGTTTTGATAATTTGATATATAAAGGATATTAAAACATTCAATAATTGGAGTACAAATGCATTGGCTTCACCTTAATAGCAAAAGATGTAAAGGCTTTGAAATGATATGTGATCTGTTACAGTCGTTGAGAGAGAAAAAAAA
This sequence comes from Juglans regia, assembly GCF_001411555.2. Classification (NCBI taxonomy): domain Eukaryota; kingdom Viridiplantae; phylum Streptophyta; class Magnoliopsida; order Fagales; family Juglandaceae; genus Juglans; species Juglans regia. The sequence goes on along the minus strand of NC_049906.1, from coordinate 3,623,652 downwards.
AAAAAAAACTTTATAAGTTGTATGTTACTTACTCTAAATTAAAGGAAACAAAGTGTTTGAAAGAAATGTATAAATTGACGTAGTTTCATGTAATCTGATGTCTACATAAATAAATAATGTCAATTTATGAATTTACCTTTATAAAATCTATTTGTAGCTAAATCATTAATTTATCAATAGCCATTAATTTTTGCCTACAAGTATCACCTACTAATAACAAGCTATGGAACTTATTTAATTAATATGTATTAAAAAGAAAAAGAAAAAGAAAAGACTCACTAACGAGATTTACCTCCATTAATTTTATGAGAAATTCTACAGGCCACCAGGGTTGGGGAACTGTTGGGGAATTGGCTATTATAAAATTTAAAAAAAATAAAATAAATTTAAAAAAAAAAACAACCTTTTGGGTAATGCTATGTGTCACAGAAAGTTGTGATAAATATGACAATGGCTCTCAAAGAATCACAGATATCAACTTTACCAAAACTTCCATCGTCCGTCTCAAGATCTAGAGGAAAAGACTATAGGAGCAAGAAATGAAGAGCAGAAAACTACGAGTCCTTACATAAGCAGCATCAACTCAAGATTTTAAGTGGGACATCTTCTTGTCTGGATCTACGACTTGATGAGGAGTTAAAACTCAAATCAACAAATCTCAAAGAAACTTCCAGGTCAAAATCAACTTTAGTTTGTAATTTTTTTTTTTTTTTTTTTACACTGGGAGATGGAGCGAGACAACAAAGTTACCTCCCTTTTGTATTGGATTTGAGTGTAAATTTTAGTTCTTTAGGCTAAACTTTACTGGCATTTATGACCCAGATGAGACTGTTCCCTGGATTTTCATGAATGCTTCTCTTTTATTCATATACTTGGCCTTCGTGTGCCAAAAAAAAAAAAAGATGAAGAAAGGAGAAAAAGCGTCTAAGAGAGAGAGAGAGAGAGAGAGAGACGCCGCCGCGCGTTGTGGGTAGGAGAACTAGATCTATGGCAGTGATCTGTTGAACCAACTGGTGGGTTGCATTTGTGTTGGGTACCGAATCTGTGCTGGGTGTTCAAGATCACACACACTTAATTCTTGTTAGGAGCTTGAGGAAGAAGATGAGAAGAAAAACTTGCAAACGAAGAAGTTGCGACCACGTCTTCATCTGTTTGGGAGGAAGGCTTCGTGTTCCTCTATGGGAAGACAAAGGGAGCGCGCAGCTCTTCAAGAGGGAGAGCAAAAATGATGGAACACGATCATTTGATATATATGAAACACATTTTCATTTTCCACGTGGATGTTGGTTACACGGTGGTTCTCTCATGCGGTTACAAGTAGAATTTCTCTAATTTTATTTTGCAAGGCTAGGTTTGCATATGGTCTAATTTGCCTCATATTTACCTTCTTCACTTACAAAATGATCGAGACCATTAATAATTTTTATTTTTGCATAAATTTAGTAAAACTTGAGTAAATATGTTAATTATGTTGTGTTATATATATATATATGGTGAATAAATAAGATGATCTTCTCTGTTAATTTTTTAACATGATACATTTACTCTTTTTTTCTTTTCTTTTTTTTTACTGTAATCAAGCATTAATTGGAAAGATAAATGATATTTGAAGTCGTGAAGAAATTTACAAAAATCTCACGTAGTACTTAGTTGTTTACTATTCTTTTAATTTTTCAACAAATTTTTCATACTTACACCTATTTTTTGTCATTAATAAAATCTCACATTCTCATTTTTTTCACATCTCATAAGAGGAAAGAAAATATCTTAGTCTTTTTTTATAAGCTATTTGGTAAATTTACAATCTCATTTTTTTTATTTACTTACACTTTTCTTTTCAAGTCTTTCACTATAGCTAGCTAACTTATTAATTTAGATTAGTTTTATTAGTAAGTACGTTTGTATGTATATATATATACACATATATACACACACACTACTATAAAATTAATAATTAGGAGTGAAGGTAAAGATAAAATCACATAGCTAATTTTTATTGTTTGTTTCAACAAATCTCACATAACTATTTCTATCTTAATTTTTTATCGTTAACTACAAGAGATTTTAGTTTTAGGGATGAAATAATTTAGAGACAAATTTTAACTTTTAGAGACAAAATATAAATTTCGTCTCAAAAAATAATGACTTTGTAAAAATGTTTGAGCGTCATAAAATCCGTTTCGAACCACATTTTCTGTGACGAATTAGATCATCTCAAAACGGCAAAACCATTCGAATTGTAAAAAAATAGTTCGAACGGTAAAGATTTGGTGGGAAGGTTGCAAGCTCGTTTGAACACAATGTTTATGCATTTGAACGGAACATTTGGTGTGAAATTAAATTAAAATTGATGGGGTTTTGGTTAAACCCTGTTCGAACGGAACATAAAATATTTACAAATTCATAGATTAATTTTATGTAATTAATGAAAAAATATTTTAATGATTTTTTTTATGTTAAATATATATTACTTATAATATCATTTTTTACATTAATTGCATCCCAAAGTTATAATGTATGGCGGGAATATAATGTATAACTATTTGAATATTTTAATTAATTATACAAAATACAAATAGTCATCTTAGTTCTTAAAAAAAATCATATTTAATGCTAATAAAATATATACACTACTGGGCCATATCGTGTAGCAGCGTCTCGACTCCAACATTGCATGCCTCAATATCAGTCACTCGAGACATGAACTTCGACTCAGTCTCTGCAAGGGCGACCCGAACTGCATCAATGATCTCTGATGTCTGTGCGCGCATCTCTACATGCACGATATCTGCAATCTTCTCACGAGTAGCACTATGTGTTGCACCATGTGTAGATGTCTCACCAGATGCGTCCTGTGCACCTCCCTGAGTGTTGACTGCCTCTGTAGTGGGTGCACGAATACGAAATCTGGAGTGTCCGATGCTTCAAGACAAGGTCATCGAGTTGATCGGTCCAATTGACTCTCAAAGGGGCTTAAACGCTTCAGGCTTGACTCCTTTTGCTAAAAGTAATCGTGTGAGCATGACTCCAAACGACAATATATCTATCATAAATTTTTTTTTCGATAAGTACAAGTATTATATATATCAAAAGGAGTAACAATGTACACTGAATAAAATAAAACTCTACATGTCGTAATATAGGTGGCCTTTGATCGAATTCTAGCGAATATATATCTCGCTAGGTCGATCGGCACTTCACGAGCGACTCGTAACATAAATTGTGCACAGTCCATGCTCATCTCAGTCTTGTGCAGTCGAGGATCAATGTTGTTGGTTATTATAACGTTCATGATCTTGAAAAAATTAGATAAATCCACTTGTTTAATGCTCTTGCTCCCATCATAGGAAGGAGTATCTGGACCCACAACCAACTAACGAACCTCATGATCAGCAAGGCCATCGATCTCATCAGGCATCATAGTATCATCTTCCTCTGCAGTCTCCCCATCGCCTACAAATGTAGGCTCTCTAGGCACCACGTTAGAATATGCAATGGGCAGTCGAGGGATACCTAGAAAATTAACAACTGCATCAACTGAAAAGCGTACTATGACGCCTCAGAAGGAAAAAGTGTATGCGTCATCCTCCTGGCTGGCACGACTAAGTTCTTTGTAGAATTCAGATACAATATTGATGTAGGAAACTATTTTGTTCATCCTTTCGTCCTTCTGATCAATGATCGGTGTCCAACCACGATCCAGAAAGACAGATGCGAGAGAATGTCCCTCCCACAGAAGATCCCTAAAATCGTCTATCTTCTCTACTGTCTCTCCAACAAAACAGTCATCTCTCAAATAGGTTCCAATGGCCATTTATGTGAGTTTGACTGGTAATAAAATAGGTTCGAACGCCCATATACGACCTTTCGAACCTTGTCTTTTCGTGTTCCGTTCGAACATCGTAGTTTACATTCGAACATCAACATTTGGTTCGAAATCGCCCATGGCTGAGTCGACTTAGCCATTGCAAAACCTTAAATCTACCGTTTAAAACTTATATTTTTTCCTCCCACAACAACAACCCATTTAACGGCGGGATTGAACAACCCATTTACATGTTTTACCCAAAAATAATTAGTAAAAAAGGTTGGGGGAGGACATACCTGTTGTAGGTTGGAGAGTGGTGGTGGACAGTGGCTTCAACGGCGGCGTTTGGCCGTAAGTGGCACTGGAGCGACGTAGGGAACAATGTTTGGTTTGGTGCGTTCTAACGGCACTGGGTCTGGACATGATGCCTTTTATTTATTTTTGTTCGTTCGAACGATTATTAATGATGTTCGAACGCATTCCAAAAATATTTAATTGGTTCGAACGCTTATGAATACCGTTCCAACCGTAAAAATATTGCATTGGTTATTATTAAATTTTTTATATAATATAGCATATATACTTATACTACTTATATATAATACTTATACAACTTATAATACGAACTACTTGATTATTATATACTAATATTTATACTACTACTTATAATATATACTTATAATACTACAACATATTATAAATATATATACAACTATATAATTATATACTACTATGAGAAATCTCTTCCTTGCCTTACTTTATCATTTTTCTGTAACAAAAGAATGAATTTTTACTAAAATATTTGGACAAGAAATTCAATTTAAATTCGTATTTTCCCTGTATCAAAAGAAATTAAATCTTTAAGGAAGTTTCATTAACTAGAGAAATTAATTTTTTAACAATATATACTACTATAAATATAATATACTACTATATATATAATATACTTGTATAGTTATACTTATATATTTATAACTATCATATAATATACTTATATATAATACATACTTATAAGTATAAGATCAATACATATAGTTAAATAAAGAAAGATATATCATATAAGAAGATATATCATATACTACTACTAATATACCTGGTTTAATGTGATATGTTGAATCAAGACTAATTTCTTATTACATGGCCAAACATTTCTCTTCCTAGAAAGTTAAAGATAAATAGTTGGAAGGCCAAAAATATAATAAAGATATACAAGGGCTGAAAGGATGAACAAGATACCTTCTAGCTCTTTGATATAATGAAAAAGATGCAACCTGGTACAATGATTTTCATTACTGTTAAATGTGAATGAAATAAATGGTGCAAAATGAATTTATTTATCGAAATTTTATGTGGCCACCACGATAGGACCAAAAACTTTAACTACTCGATCTGGTGTTACATTTTTATTTTCTTTTGTCGTCAAGACAGTTCTAGAACCTAAAATTTGCGAGTGTTTAGTCATTTACTCATGTAATCTTCAAGTTTAGGGAATTTCACATGCATGGAACCCTTGTTTTATTTTGAGCAACAACATTGCAAAAAAAAAAAAAATAATAAATAAAAGCAGCTCGGAGTTGAATGTTATTAATATCTTGGGTGCGGCTACTCTGCCGCCCCATCTTGACCGCTGGGCGGTAAAGTAGTTTTTTTTTTTTCTTTTCACATTTTTTTAATATATTTAAATACATTTAAAAAAAATACATCAATATATTTAAAATCACTTTCTTAATCACTAAGTAAAAAAAAAATAATAAAAAAAAAAATAAAAAAAGACAAGTGATTAAATAGAGGTGTCAAATAAAGTGGGCATAGTAATGTTTTCCTAATATCTTATGATAAAAGAGAAGATAGTGTACTTCAATTTTGATATGGGTATACCAATATTGTCATTCATATACTTGTTGAGAAGTCGACTTCGGCTCGGTTACGTAACTAGCATCTTTGCTTTTCTTGGGCCTTCTACTATTCAGAATATTGGTGGGTTTTGTGTTGTTGCTCCTCCTTTCTGGGGTTTTAACAAAATTCAAAGAACAGTTGGGTCTTTGGCCCAAAAGAAAACAAAAAAGTATTAGGCATTCTTCTAATTTTTTGCGAGATTGATAATTTTTTGCGAGTAGGTACTATTTTCATACTATTCATTTTCTCTTGACGAGGCACATGGTGACATGTGGTTTTTATTAAAAACATATTCAAAATAAAAAAGACGTCCAAAAATATAAAAGGAAGATTGAAACTTTTAGTTCCATCTATCTCCTTTGTATTTGCATTTTTTTCTTTGAACCACGTAGACATCAAGAGTGTCATCTGAATAGTACACTTTAGATGCCCGGTAGCATCATCCGTAGTAGAAATGGCATTTGAGTTGTCTTTTTTTTGTTTTTTTTGTTTTGAAAGTAACTTGAGTTGTCCTTTCTAGTTGATTATTAATCCCATATCAATTCCATATATGCCAGCTAATACTTTACCTTCTAGTCCAAGAGAAGAGAAGAGTACAATATGTATTAATATTTTGAATATATAGTCTCAAGCCGAACAAGACAAAAACACGACTTTAAAAGACTTTGAATTTATTTCAGCCACATTTTATTCGTAAGGTTAATAAAAATAATCAGTGCAATTAATAGGTTTAGAAAGATATGCAAATGACATCTCCTTACTACACGTCATATGTTCACATATGACCACTACTTTCTTGGTCATGTCGTTCTGAAAGACAACAGCTGTTTTCATTCATCCAACTTGAAGATATAAATATCTAATTTGTTTGTTTCTATCTCTCCCTCTCTTTTTTTTTTCCCTTCCTTTTTTCGTAATTGAGAAATTGTATTATTGAATAAAAATAATCCTAACTAATCTCAAGATTTACAAAATTTTTAATAAGGAATTTTATGAAAACATTTTACTAGTCTGATATCTCCAGAGTGTGAATGCTGAGTACTTCCAAACTCAAGAAGTCTGGTTTATACAGCTCACTCCATAACCACTACACCACCCTTGGAGTTAAAATATAATTAAGTCTGGTTTAAATGTCAGTTATTATTTATTCCTATTTACAACACACTTTCTAATCGCCCCTAGCTGACACCAAATCCAAGTTCCGCCTTCATGTATGTTCTTTGATTTATACTTTATTTTGAAAATAAGTGACATGAAATAATTAATTAAAAAATTGGAGTATTGAATCATAACAAAGAAATAGAGAAAAGGCCAGGTCGTGTCTGTTTTAAATTTTAATTTCCAAAGCCACCTACGTACTCAACATAAACCTTAGTACTTACCTTTACTTGGGTACGTAATTTTTTTCTTTTCTTTTTACCATAATGTGAGGAAAAACCACCCACAAATTGCCCTTCAGCATCTTTAATGAGTACCCCACCTCCTTCAAATAATTCCAAAATGTCAAAACAATTCTCATTAATATTAGTTTGACCCGTTCCAATAGTTGGACAAGCCCTTTTTAGAACTTGAATTTCCGGGAAACTCCACAAGTTCTAACTATTATAGGCCTAATTAATTATATTGCTTTATAGATTATATTTAAAAAAAAAATCTATACATCCCACTATCATGTTGAGATGACATTGCTCACTAATTTTTATATTTTCTCTCTAAAAAAAATAAAAAATCATTCAAAGATTGATGATAAAAGTATACTATCATATTTTATATAATAAGAAGAGAGCGTAGTTTATAGTACTACTCTTAAAAAAAATATAATGGTTTTGCCGAAATAAATATATAATAGAAATTGCATTTGAATGGTCTATTTGATTATTCTTACAGAAATATTTTGAATAGTCTGAAGCAAGGGAATTACTAGACAAATTACAAAACACGACTTTAAAAGGCAGTTGACTTGTCAAATTATTTTTGCATTTATTCAGGCTTTTTTTATCGTTAGGTTTAATAATAAAAAAAAAATCAGTGCAAATGACAGGTTTGAAAAATATGTAAATGACCACTAATTTCTTATTCATGTCATCTCAATGACCACAATTTTCTTATTCATGTCCTTCTCAATGACAACCACTACAATACAATTACTTTTTAATTACGATTGAAAAATTGTGAGTCTCCAAATCGTCACTAAAATTTTTTTTCTGTGACAATTTCTGGAAATCGTCATTAAAGACAGATGAGATTTTTTTTTATGTTCGAACGTATGAAAAATTTACATTCGAACGTCACATATACGTATGAACATTGTGGCTACTTACATGCGAACGTGAAATGTTTTGACGCCAATGTTCGAACGTTATTAATTAACATTCGAACGTAAAATATTTTGTGCCAACATGCGAATGTTAATTACTAACGTTCGAACGTTTGTGCCAATTAATGAGTACCCCACCTCCTCCAAATAATTCCAAAATGTCAAAACAATTCCCATTAATATTAAGTTTGACCCGTTCCAATAGTTGGACAAGCCCTTTTTAGAACTTGAATTTCCGGGAAACTCCACAAGTTCTAACTATTATAGGCCTAATTAATTATATTGCTTTATAGATTATATTTAAAAAAAAATCTATACATCCCACTATCATGTTGAGATGACATTGCTCACTAATTTTTATATTTTCTCTCTAAAAAAAATAAAAAATCATTCAAAGATTGATGATAAAAGTATACTATCATATTTTATATAATAAGAAGAGAGCGTAGTTTATAGTACTACTCTTAAAAAAAATATAATGGTTTTGCCGAAATAAATATATAATAGAAATTGCATTTGAATGGTCTATTTGATTATTCTTACAGAAATATTTTGAATAGTCTGAAGCAAGGGAATTACTAGACAAATTACAAAACACGACTTTAAAAGGCAGTTGACTTGTCAAATTATTTTTGCATTTATTCAGGCTTTTTTTATCGTTAGGTTTAATAAAAAAAAAAAATCAGTGCAAATGACAGGTTTGAAAAATATGTAAATGACCACTAATTTCTTATTCATGTCATCTCAATGACCACAATTTTCTTATTCATGTCCTTCTCAATGACAACCACTACAATACAATTACTTTTTAGTTACGATTGAAAAATTATGAGTCTCCAAATCGTCACTAAAATTTTTTTTCTGTGACAATTTCTGGAAATCGTCATTAAAGACAGATGAGATTTTTTTTTTATGTTCGAACGTATAAAAAATTTACATTCGAACGTCACATATACGTATGAACATTGTGGCTACTTACATGCGAACATGAAATGTTTTGACGCCAATGTTCGAACGTTATTAATTAACATTCGAACGTAAAATGTTTTGTGCCAACATGCGAATGTTAATTACTAACGTTCGAACGTTTGTGCCAATTTAATTAAATATGACTCTAATTTAAAAATTATGTGATTTTTATAGTGCATAATTTGTGAACAAGTCTATATAATTGACTTGTATATATTTATATATACACAATTTGTAATATATAAATATATATTTATGTTTATATATATTTGAAGTGCAATGATTTAGAATTAAATATGAAAAATATAACATTAAATAAGATTGAAAATTGATTAGTGAAAAACCATAGAAGTATTAAATAATATTTTTCTTTACAAATAATAAAAATAAAATACAAAATATGATCGAATTTTTTAAACAACACTCAGATGATAGCGTTGTTCTCGAAATTCGAACTTCGTAGCTCTTCAGTCAAGGTATCAACCTTGTCGTTGAGGATACCTACACGATGGGCAATCTCAGAGACAGACGCCTCTATAGCCGCGAGCAATCGATCGATCTTACGATCAATATGTGTAGTCAGCTGTGAGATCGCCGCATCAACCAAGCAGGCCTCGCATCTCCCGTAGATGTACTCGGTGGCTGCTGACTACTACTCCCCACATGACCTGGCTCAAGCTGCGTCGGAGGAACTAGATCCTCTACAGGGGGTGACTGATGTCCCTTAACCTGTCCAACGCTATGTCGATGCGTGGTCATGTCGATAGGGCTCATCTGATCTTTGACCCACTCCTCTGGCTGAGTTGGCACTCCCCGTACAAGTAATAGCCAGCTGATTAGGACACCGTATGAGAGATTATCCGTGGAGACGATGCTCGCCTCATAACGAATCCTTTCAAAGATGTGAAATGGCAAATCTATGGGATCTCTATGTGCCACTCGTATAAAAAACTATGCCTGAAGCAAACTAAAAGTGGTTTTATGTGCCATAGGATCCACGTTTGTTGTAACAAAAAGCTGCAACATGTAGAACAACGGTAGCAAATGGTTCTAGTTGAATGCGTTCTTCCTCTCAATCTGCATGCGGTCCCTCCCAGTGAGGATGTAGAAATCCTCGTTTTGGTCATCATCCCGAGCCTCGAGGCCAGTATCATCGGCTTTTGACCGGTCTGCATCTCTGGCTGATATTGGCTCAAATGGGCAGCCAGTAGATGATGAAGAAGTGCCTACATCCTCACGGCGTGTAGCGTGTGCAGATGTCTGAACTCCTCGACGAATCCCGAGATGCTCGGCAATGACATCTTGTGAAATCTCAATGGAAACACTGCGTACAATCACGATGTGAGAGGATATGTCCTGAGGCATGTTACACATCTCTATACAGAACTCCTGAACCATTGAGCGGTATACCTTCCCCCTCAATGTGCAGATATTTCCCTAGTCTCTACTGATGAAAACATCTCTCAGATTCGTCTGTTCCCATATGAGTTCGTCGAACTCATTAATCAGGATCTCTCGCTCTACCATAACAGTACGCGCCCCGATATGAGTAGTATCTTGAGTGGCTCATTCCCTCTCTCGTTTCCTAGTTTGTAGAGGATGAGCCATATCTTGAAAATAGAAAAAAAAAAATATATTTACAATGATGTATTTTTTGTATTAATTTTAAGTTTCTCTGCATTAACATTTGAACGTAACTAGTAAATAAATTTAAATGATGTACATTCAGACATATGTGTTTTACATGCAAACGTAAAGTATACACGTTTATCTTAACTAAATTTAAAAAATATTACGTTCGGACGTTATAATTAAGCGTTCGGACGTAAATTTTATGAAAAATTTCATCTGAATGTAAAACAATACACGTTCGAACGTAGAAGCTTGAACGGCTATGTAATTGAAATGCCGTATGTTCAAACGTCTTGGTAAAAAGTTCGAACGTTACGACTCAGAATGGTTGAGTCGACTCAGCCATTATTGAAATCTTAAAAATCAATATACAAGGACCAAAATGCCAAAATACCACCATAGAAATGAAGTATACATTTCAAGAAACTTTTCTCCAGTGACTATTTAGCCAATGGCAAGCCGTGGTGGTCGGAAAATAGAGCTGAAATCTGGCCACCATTTAACTCGTTTTAAACAAAACCGAATCCAAATCTCAAATAAAATAAATGTTATTTAATTAAAAGATGAATGCCTGCCTTTTAGTGACGGTTGTGGCGGAGGTTGACGGCGGCAGCGACGAAGGAGTAGCGACGTGCAAATGGAAACGAAGTTAGATAACGGTGAAAATGACGTTTCGCCGTTCTATTTTGGCCTATATACACGAAAAGTTCGAACGTTTTTCGATTTATTTGTCAAAATAATGACACTAATATATTATATTATTAATATATGTTATATATTATAATGTATACTATAGTGTATAACATATATCATAATATATATAATATTGTATTATAATATATATAGTATATTAATACATATAGTATATAATACATTATTATATATATAGTAAATTATATGACTAATATTATATTATATATTACAATATAATATATTATATATTATATATATATATATGATCCATTATAAACTAATGAAAAGAACATTAGAACCACAAATTCTTATTACTAGCCTAAAACAATATACTTTATATTATTACAATCTAGTATTCAAAATTCTAGTGTACAAATTCCTAAATAGATTAATTGGAATCAAATTACTCTCCCTAATGAATGAAAATTAGTGAATTTGTGAGTGCTAGTTATATTTCTAAAGTTTAGCAATATGTTTCTACATGTTGTGATTTTATGCTTACTCTTGAAATAATTGTGATTATTGTTTGTAAATTTTATGAATAGTTTGTGAGTTTATGGTATTTAATGATGAATTAATATGTGTAGAAATATTGTTGTGAGAATATTGTTGTTGTTGTGATATGAATTTTAAATATTGTGATTATTATTTTTGAATTTTTATCGAATATGTTTAACAAGAAAATTATAAGTTTATGATCTTAATTTAAGTAAAGATTAAAAACGGGGCTGGCCATTGGATCAGTAAATAGAAAGGCAATTTTAGTGGGAGGATTGATCCCTTTTGTTTTCAAAGTAATGTTCAAACATCCTCCATGATTGTGCTACAAGTAATAAATATATAGAGGACTGACTAGCTAGCTAGCTTGGTGATCATGTTGTAGTTGTGTACCTTCATTTGTTGCGTTTGTGGCTATAAAGTCCATTAAGTGAGTCCTAGCCGTATGAGCCTCTGCTGATAGTTGTGATTACATTAAGTGTCCATGTCGATGGTATAAAAATTTGTGTGCGATAGGGTTGAATGAAGTTGAAAGTCATCTATTTATGAACCGTATGGATCTGGGTTGGATGAAGTTGAAAGTCATATATTTGGATGAAGTTGAAAGTCAAACAAATTATGACCCTCAGATGATGTGACTCCAGAAAATCATTATTATATAATATATATAAGTTTTGTTGTTAGTTTTATTAATTATATATTATTGATTCATATATATAGTATAATATATACACTATATTATTATGTTTTCATTTAAAGTATTATGCTATCATACTATATATATATATATATAAAATATAGTATATATACTATACTATAATATAATATACTATATTATATACTATATATAGTCCAGATTACTCACCTTGGCATCCACCTCTTATATTCTTAAAAATGAACTTTTTTTTCCAACATATTCACAAGTGATTGGAGATGATACCCAAATACATACCTTGAGTAATGAAGAATTTAATAAGTAACAATGAATATATCGAACAAGCGGGTTATATGAAAAAAGAAAATAGTGACAAAATGTTAGAACGTGAAAAATGCGGGAAATTGCCCGCTCAATTTAGGCATCTCTGTGATTTAAATAAATATTAAAAAAGTTTAATATACATTTAATATGAGACTTAATATTTAACAATTCATAAGTATATATAATATATTCATAGTAATTTAGTTAGAATATGATTATTATTCAAGTTATAACTATATTATAAAATTTAATTTTAAAAAGAAAAAAAAAGAAATATATAACTTAACTATATATAAAGTATAATATATACATACAATAACTATAATTAATAATTACTTATTAAATATTCTTACCATTGTGAGGTTTCAAACCATTATATTATTAAATATATATATAAATAAAGAAAGTAAAATACTCTTAAAAGAAAAAGTGTTGAACCTACCAAATAAGTATGGAGTTGGAATAAATAAATATACTTATTTATAATAAACTAGAGAATAAATAAATAAGGATCAAATAAATGCTTATATAGAAATTAGTATAACAATCAAAATTATACTTTGAGAATGATACTAATTAAAATTATATAATAATCTTTGAAATTATAGATAACAATTATATTAACAATTATATAATAAGAATTAAAATTATGGGGAGGTGCCAATTAACAATATCCTAAGATATATAATAACAATTAAAATTATAATTTAGGAATAATAATCCGAGATCAATCATTATAGTATTTCGCATAGGATAGCCCTAGCTAATCCAAAATCACGCCAAAAACTTTGTTGCTTGTTAAAAAGTCTGAAGTTTCAATTTCATAACTATTAATTTTTAATTTTTTTTATAAATTAACAATGTCACATTCATATTGTGTTATATTGTTAAACTAGAGAGAGATGAAAGAATATGTGAACAAGTTTTGTGTTTTGTACACCCTGAGAAAGATCTTCAAGAAATGTCTGTCAAATTGCTTGACTCTCAAAGTCTCTCTGGCCTTGAGAGTTGTCAAGGTCGGACAGTTTGTGACGGTTAAGTAATTAGACTAAAGTTTAGACATTTCTTCAAGATCATTCTTTCTCGTTGTGTACTGATAGGAAATTTATTTACATAATCTTTTATCTCTCTCTAGTTTAACAATATAACACTACTAGGATGTGACATTGTTAATTCAAATGACATGGAGATATTGTTTGTAGTGTTTTTTGATAGATATGTTGTGACATTGCATAAATAATTTTAGACCCGTACAGGAATTAGTGTACATTTACATGTCCACTAATTCTTGAATTGTCCAGTGTGGATAGTTTGGGATTATATTATCTGTATTGTACATGTTTGTTACTCCTACTTTCCACATTTAATGTGAAGTTTCGGTGTCTTCCTCTACTGTTTGGAGGGTCACAATCAATGTTTTGAATACCGTACCGGATGCCGTACCAGTCAAGGTACTGGAACGAAATATTTCAGTATCGGTACCGTTTCGGAAAAACATTTCAGAATAGTCGATATATAAATAAATTATATATAAATACATATATATACATAAATTATAAATAGTCCAGTTTGAATTGGGGGTTAAAAAATAAGTTTGTAATTTGTAGTTTGAAAAAATAAATAGTCTAGTTACATATACATAAAGTTTTGTTAACTTTACTTATCCCCAGCCCGAGATCACCTGAGAATGATATTGACGTATTCATGTAGCCGTTGATTGAAGAGCTGAAAGAGTTATCAGAAACAGGTGTTAGAACATATGATGCATCCACGTCAACATCTTTTTAGATGCATGCTGCGGTAATGTGGACCATAAATGACTTTCTGGCATATGTGAATCTTTCTGGTTGGAGTATGAAAAGGAAGTTAGCGTGTCAGACATGTAATAAAGAAACTGCTAGTGAGTGGTTAAAATATTCTTAGAAGTTGTGTTTCATGGGTCATCGAAGTTATCTACCAACAAATCATGCATGGAGAAGAGAATGTGCTAAGTTTGATGATAGAGTAGAGGATAGAATTGCACCAAAAGAGTTGTCTGGGGAAGAGATAGTGGAACAACTGGTACATGTTAGAGCGAACAATTTTGGCAAAGGTCGGGGAAAGAACAAAAGAAAACGAGGCGCAACATAATTGAATTGGACAAAGTGTAGTATTTTTTTTGACTTGCCGTATTGGTCGTCCTGCATGTTGCGACATAGTTTGGATGTAATGCACGTAGAGAAGAATATTTTTGATAATATACTAGGTACATTGATGAGCATTGACAAAAATATGAATGACACGATCAAGACGAGGAAAGATCTTGATAGAATGGGGATTAAACATAATCTACATTTACGGGTAGAAGGCAATAGGGTGGTCATGCTGCATGGATGTTTTATGATGACGATGGAAGACAGGATGAACTTCTACAAATGGTTACAAGGTGTGAAATTGCCAGATGGTTATGCTTCAAATGTTGGTAGATGCATGAGTCCTGATGACTGGAAAATCAATGGATTGAAAAGTCATGACTGTCATGTATTTTTGCAGAAGATATTACCTATGAGAATTCGTGGGAAGCTAACATCTAATGTACGTGTCGCCATATCCGAACTCTGTATGTTTTTTAAGGATTTGTGCAGTCGGGTAGTAAATCGAGATGTCTTGCATAAATTGGAAGTAGATATTGCTACTATACTATGTAAATTCGAGCAAATCTTTCCAACATCATTTTTTGATGTCATGGTCCATTTAGCAATACATTTGCCATGAAAGGTAATGTTGGGTGGACTGGTGTAGTTCCATTGGATGTATCTAGTTGAAAGATATTTGGGTCGACTGAAGCGCACTGTTGGGAATAAAGCTAGAGTTGAGGGTTCAATAGCCGAGACCTATATACATGATGAATAGTTAACATTTTGCTCTCTATATCTTCGTGGTGTTGAGACACGATTTAATCATCAAGGGAGAAATGCTGATCTTGCTGCTCCGCCTTCTCGTGAGCTATCAGTGTTTTTGCAGAATGTAAGACCCTTAGGTGCACAAATGGGTTACGATTTAATTGATGGAGAGTTAGGTAAAGTTCGGTAGTATGTGCTAAATAATTGCCGGGAGATTAATGATTATTTCAGGTATGTCGTTCCATGCTTTGAATAATTCTAATGTTTTTCAAGTTTAACTATAATTGTTGTGCTCAAAATAAACTTCTTTTGTATTTATCTATAACAGTGAGAACATTGACAAACTTAAGACAAAAGGCATAGAAAACATAGAGGCAATATACGAGGAAGAATTTTTCAGATGGTTTGAAGAACGTGTATAAACTAAACATATATATGCTATATTTTGATACTTTTAACTATGGATAATGAAATAATAAATATATACTATTTCAATTGTTAGATTTTGGAACAACATGCTTGTGATTTCGGATCAATTTCTTTTGAATTGTATGTATTGGCCCGTGGTCTCTCAAATAAAGCACTTCGATACACTGCATGCACGGTTCAAAGTTATAGATTCCATACTCTGGACCGTGAATATAATAGAAAGACTCAAAACTCTGGTGTGTTGGTTGAGGGAAGTCATGGAACATATGATATTGACTATTATGGTGTCATACGTGATATTATCAGATTGAAATATCTGGGTGGGTCTGTAACATATGTCTTTAAATGTGATTGGTGAGATCTAGACGGTTGTCGGGTTTCGATACATAGGGATAATCACTTTACGAGTGTCAATACTGCATCTAAATGGTACGAAGATGATCCACTCATATTGGCTTGTCAAGCTACCCAAGTCTATTACTTGATTGATCTAATGAAAAATGCTGATGAAGATAGTGGAGAGATAACTTGGCGAGTCGTACAAAAATTTATCTCTTGAAATATATATGAAGCAGGAACGAGTGTAGATTACGAGAATAGTGGAGATGAAAATGACATTTCGATTGTAAAGGCATACCAGGAAGATGGAGAGGGTATTAACTTGTTTGTTGACCTCGATGCACTCGAGTTGCTCTCCTTGTGTAGAGATGATGTCTCACCTGTCCATATCGATCCATCCGTATTAAATGATTATTCAATTCAAGTAAGTGAGGAGGAAGAAGAAGAAGAAAAGTCAGAAGATGAAGACGAAGCAGAATCCGGCCAGGAGGTGGATAAGGAGGATGAAGAAGAGGTGCATGATGATGATGAAGATGTTATTGAGAGAGATTCTGAAACAAGCATGGAATATACATCTGAAGATGAAGAATAAAAGTACTAAATATTTTATTCATATAAGTGACTATAAAATATCTTGAATTTTCAATATTTCATCTAATTAATTTTCTTTGATATAATTAATTATTTTCAAGAATGCCGCCAAAACGACAACGACGAAATGTGCCTCTGCCAAGTCCAAGTCCCGAACTCATTGAGGACTCCCCACTCTAGGAATCCGCTCCTGAAGATCAAGTTAACACGCAAGAGAACCATAGTCAGTCCACACATACTAGTAAGGAAATATTGTCGTTGATAATTAATTATATAGTTAATACTTTTGTCTCAATAACTATATAACTATAATTATACTATCTATTATCATGTAGTTGATGTATTTGCACGTCGCGGTCATGGCTATACACGTGACATCTCTCTTGAGAAAAATAAAAGGCACGAAAAACTCAAGATCACAATTCCTGATAATTCCACTAGAAGAGTGGTGATAGTGCAGCAGCGCTTTCCTCTTATATTGGCACAGTAGTTCGAGCTTATGCTCCACTTTATGTGCGCTCATGACGAGATGTTCCAAATGAGATTAAGGAGCACATTCAAAGTCATGTGTTGGTGAGTTTACTTTGAGAGTACATTTTTTTTCACCTAGATTAATATATCATATTTTTGACCTGATTCACTTGTCAGGATAATTCGACTTCGACTTCGGCCATAGCGAGGATTTGAGAACCGTGAATGAGTTTATGACTACACTATTCCGACGTCACAAGGGATGATGTCATGGCCACTTCAAGAACTTTGAGACGTTGGAAGAGGTTGTGCAGTCTCCTTTCCAGCAGATAAAGTTAGATGATTGGAGAAAGTGTGTGATCTTTTCGCATCTCCAGATTATCAGGTATTTTACATTTATATCTCTTAATTATTTACATTCATATTCATTCAGATTAAAAAAAGTAATAATAATAAGAAAAAGAAGAAGAGTGACTGAAGACATACTAAGGCCTCATTTGTTTTCGTAACTTCTTTTAACTCATCTACTTTTGTCTCATTTAATTATTATAATTTTTTTAAATTCTCATACAAAATAAAATAAATAGTTTAATTTTTTCAAATTTTAAAATAAAAATAATATTAAAAAACTATATTTTAATAAGATTTTATTGAATTTTTAAATTTTAATTTCAATTAAAATCAACATATTTTATTTCATTAATAAAAAATAAACGTTGCCTTACGAACATACATACCGATAGAAAGGTATAATGTACGAGCGAGCACGTATTTCATTTTACAATAAATTATAAAATCTTGTTTTTGGGCCAGTTGGGATAAGGGTTAATGAATTATCACATGCTTTTTGGACGTGCAGGGTCTACATAATTAATGGCTTGAAATTGACAGAGTCTACACGGATAAGTACCAGGTCCCTGCCAAACGTACACGGTCTTGCAATAGATGAGAAATTGAGAGGGCCGCAATTTTATATATCCAATTATTATTACGTGGTATTAGCCATTTAATAATTAAAATAGTACAAGAATTTTTACACTTTATACTCGAGATTATTAATTAATGCTGATACATTATCTCGCTTCTATTCAACCGCCATTATTGTGTACACCTCACATTTTTTTATTAATGATCTTAGCGGCTGAAGTTCGATACAAGTACTATGTGTCCCTTTTTTTAATTAAAGGCTATATTTTTTAATTTTGATTATTTGATACATAAAGAATAAAACATTCCATAATTGGAGTATAAATGTCATGTATTGGCTTCACCTTAAATATTGCTTAGTTAATTGCATTTGCTTTATAGTCCACAATTATTTGGGGAATTAGCTTTCTCTTTTTGCAGACCTCTGGGGTCAATACTAGTAGCTACACAAATTTCTAGAGACCTCTTAATATTAATACTAGTACTAATGAATTAAATTAGATTGACTCTTAATAATTTAGTTTTAACTGTTTAAACTATATATAATTATGTCACAGGATTTTTTTATTCCTAACTTTTAATTGAAGATAACCTGGCTCATCTGTTACTTGTTCTTGACATATCATTTGCATTGGTACAACTCTCCACCCCATGCGGGCATATTTAAAGGTATTGGGAATCATTTCTCATAATAATTGTGTTTATCACTACAACATATAAATAAAATCATCATTTTACCATCATTATTAATAAAATTAATCATTGATGAGACTCACACTTTTTTCAACTTCCTATTCAAAATTCAATAACTCAACATATTTCATAGTTCATACATCTAAACATGCAAACTCATATCAATGGGACCCACAAACAGAGTGATGAACTATTAATTAAGAAATATGGTTTTGGGTGTAAGATTAATCTACTCTAGTATTTATATCATCCTTCCACATAAAAGCAAGATCCCCACGGAATCTTTTACTGTCCACCACAAAATTATGCTTGAAACCCAACAACTTTTTAATCTTTTCAACCTTAGTCATTCTACACTTTAGTTTCAATAAGGAAAATGAAACTCGAGAACTTTTTCCTTCACCATGAGGAAAATGAACCCTAGTTTATTTTGAACAACAATATTGCAAACTCTGAGAACTTTAATGTCGTTATTCATATATTATTATAAAGAAGATCGTGAACGTACTTTAATTTTATTAATAACGTATTGTTATTCGTATACTTGTTAATTAGAAGTTTGTTTCTGCTCGATTACCTTTTCTTGGGTCTCTTTCTATTTAGAATGTTGTGGGTTTTGCGTTGTTACTCAGCATTTATGGGATTTTAACCAAATTCAAATAATTAATTGTTGGAACGAAAATACAATAGTATTAGAGACATTCTTCTAACTTTTCCGAGTGTGATAGTATACTATCCTGTGTCCTAGCTCTTTGATATGATTTGAGTGAATGGTACAGATCGAATGAAAATGATGCCACCTGGTACAATCTTAATGGTTAATTGCCACTTGATAGAGTCTTTCTTGGGCCTTATCAAAGCTGCCGTATACGACTTGGCTAGATGTAGACGACAGAGACTTTGTGCAGCCAGTACTGGAATATATGTAGGTCATGTTCATACCTGGTGCATGGAATAATGTTCTTGATCCTCCCATATCCCTATAAAAATCGATCATCTACAGCAAGTTTTACAGGCCAAAGACACAATAGTAAACTTGAATCCCTCTCTTAGAAATAGTAGTGGTGGCAATTATGGGTGCTTATAATAGGCTGCTTGTGCAAGTCATATGGGGAGGCGTAATATTATTATCTGGAATGGCAACTGCAACACTTGCAGCAGCAGAACCTAATGGATCAGCCCTCCCTAACTGCCCCAACCGGTGTGGAGATGTTGAAATTCCATTTCCATTCGGCATAGCTCATGGTTGTTACCTAAATCAAAATGACGACTTTTTCATCAACTGTACCCAATCGGCAGGCCGACACCAACCAATGATGGGAAACCTTGTTGTCCAGAACATTTCCTTAGAAGGCCACCTTGACATCTTGATGTTCACTACCAGCATTTGTTACAATGAATCGGGCATGCGTTCGACAAACATTTGGTGGTCCTCTCTGCAAAGCTCCTCCACTTACACGATTTCTAGCACCCAAAACGTGTTCGTTGCTGTTGGCTGCGATACATATGCATACCTTCATGGTAAGCAGAACAATGGAAACTTTTCCATGGGCTGCATGTCCATTTGCCAGAATCAAAGGAATGTTTTGAATGAGACTTGCTCTGGAATTGGTTGTTGCCAGGTAGACATCCCGCGAAGAGTGAGCAAGATGACTTTGGAAGTAAATAGCTTCTATAATCACACAAAAGTATTGAACTTCAATCCCTGCAGCTATGCTTTCGTTGTTAAGAAAAAACTCTTCAATTTCTCCTCCGTTTATATTTCCAGTCTCCAAATTAATATAACCATTCCGATGGTACTTGATTGGACAATCGGTAAGGAAAGGTGTAAGTATGCTCAGCTCAAGTCTGATTACAAATGTGGAGGGAACAGCACATGTGATGATCCTGAAAACGGCTATGGTTACCGTTGCCAGTGCAAGAAGGGTTACGAGGGCAACCCCTACCTCCCACGTGCCTGCAAAGGTACTTGCTTACTACCCACGTCTAAGAAGCTTCTCAAAATCAAAATCTTAATGACTAAATTTTTCATTTTGAGAACATGTTTTGGTTTCATTTTCTTTAACTTGGCTTAATTCCATGTCAAACTGTTCGATCTGCAGATGTTAATGAGTGCCTGAACCCAAATCTCAATAATTGCACATCACCAAAGAGATGCATTAACACAGAAGGGAATTATACATGTTCTTGCCCCAAGTGGCACAGTGGGGACGGAAGAAAAGATGGTGAATCGTGCACTTTGAACCTCGGACTAGTGAACAAGACTGCCATTGGTAAGCATACAAAGTTTATTGTAATATTGGGAGGTGTTGGTTAAATATGTTTTTGGAATGTGCAGATGTTTGTGAATTATGCACAATGGCTTGAGGCTCATAATTAATAATACTCTGTTTCTTTCCATTGCAGCTAGTGGTGTAGGCTTTATAGTGCTTCTGGTCTCTAGCTCTTGGATGTATTTGATAATCAAGCAAAGAAAGCTAATCAAGCTTAGAGAAAGATTCTTTCGCCAAAATGGTGGTGTGATTTTAAGTCAACAACTCTCCGGACAAGAAAATTCAGTTCAAATAGCCAAAATCTTTAGCGCAGAAGAGCTAAAAAAGGCTACCAACAATTATCATGAGAATTCAATCATTGGTGAAGGAGGGTTTGGGACAGTTTATAAAGGTGTTTTATCCGATAAAAGAGATGTGGCAATCAAGAAGGCCAAACTTGTGGATAAGAGCCAAATTGAACAGTTCATCAACGAGGTGCTTGTACTTTCTCAGATTAACCATATAAATGTTGTTAAACTCCTTGGTTGTTGTATGGAGACAGAAGTCCCTTTACTAGTCTATGAGTTCATCTCCAATGGCACGCTTTTCGAGCACATCCATCATAAAAATAGACCATCACCAATTTCATGGGAGACTCGTCTTAAGATTGCTGCAGAAACAGCAGAGGCATTATCTTATCTGCACTCTGCAGCCTCTCCACCAATAATTCATAGAGATGTCAAGTCTTCAAACATATTACTAGATGGTAATTACACAGCTAAAGTGTCTGATTTTGGAGCTTCAAGATTGATTCCATTAGACCAAATAGAAGTGGCTACGTTGGTACAAGGAACTCTTGGATACTTGGACCCTGAATATTTGCAAACCAGCCAATTGACTGTGAAAAGTGATGTTTATAGCTTTGGCATCATCCTGATAGAGTTACTAACCGGAGAAAAGGCGCTTTCATTTGATAGGCCGGAGGAAGAAAGAAGTCTAGCTATGTATTTTCTTTCTACTATTAAAGAGGATAGACTATTTGAAGTTCTTGAGCAGAATCTAGGGACTGAAAGAAATGAGAAGCAGCTGAAGGAAGTGGCTAATCTTGCAAGGAGGTGCATCAAATTGAAAGGAGAAGATAGGCCTACCATGAAGGAAGTAGCCGCTGAACTGGATGGTTTAAGAGAGATTGACAAGCATTCTTGGGTTAACGTTGGTTCCAATTCAGAAGAGAATGAGTACTTGCTGGGGGAGACATCCGGTTCTTATACATATGATGTTGCTATTAAAAGTAGTGTTGTATATGATAGCATGAAGGACCATACGATGGTAGCCTTTGATGGTGGGAGATGACAGGAGTGTCTTCATATATCTTTTCTCGGGATACCATGTTGCATAGAATGTTGTTTTCATAAGTTTTCCATGCGTTGTCTTGCATATAATGTTGTCTGGTTTCTCTGTTTCAAATGTACTTGTTTAGATTCTATTTCTGTACGATTGTCACTAATCTAGACATGTTAGATTGCTGTCATGACATGTAAACAATTAGTGTAATATTTTTCTCTGTTGGTAGATTACTGTTGTCATGGCTCCGTTATGCGAATGAGAACTCACAATTTTATTATATGATTGTAGAAAGTGTAATGTTACGTATAATCGTAAAATGCGTAAATGTCGTGCAGTCGATTTGAAAAAGAGTGAAATCTATTATTAAAAAATTAATTTTTTTATGTGGATCTCATATTAATTTACTTTTTTCAAAGCGACTGTACGACACTTACACACTCACGACTGCAAGTATCATTTCTCTTGTAGAAATGTTATGGTGCAATTGACGGAACTTATATCAGCACATGGGTGCCTGCGGAGGCAACTAACACGTATCTATCTCAGAATCGTTGAGTTAGTCAAAATGTGCTGACAACTTGTGATTTCTATATGAAATTCACATTCATATATGCTGGGTGGGAGGGTACTGCACGTCCATGATGCTTGCATATTTATAGATGTGTTGAGTCATCTAGGGATTAATTTTCCATGACCTCCTGAGAGTAAGTAATATTATATATTAATTAATTTCTGGACGAACGGTATTTCATAATGTTTGAAACAAACATTATTAATGGTTTTTTTAATATTTTTCATGTTATTATTATTTAGTAGATTCTGCATTTCCATGCAATGAGAGATTTATGCCCCCATATTCCTGGGTGGGGTATCATACCGTGGTTTGCAGACCCCTTGATTTTTGCAATATATACAAACGAAGCTTTCATTATATTTATATCCAGTTCCTTTATTACAGCCAACACATGACATGTAATAAAAGATTTGGTCCAAGTCAATAACTTTTATCTTGGCCTCTATCCAGATTTTGAGTTTCTACATTAAATCATAATCAATTTTTAGAATGAATGTTTGTGTAAATATTTGAATTTATTACTAATAAAATAATATTTACCTCCATGGGTTGCAGACCCTTCATCAACTCTGCAATATCGCAGTTCTTCACAATTTCTCGGATACCAACAGATGACAGAGGGGCAGATGGGTATGTTAGGTTTCTTGCAATGATACTTTTGATGATCAAATCATTATCATCCGCCCTTAAAGTACAGGAATGAAGAATAATATAAGGAAATGAAATATGTAGATAAATTACATAAATCGCATAATTAACTATAATATAAATGCACTAATATGTAATATTTATTTTTTGAGAATTACCATTTCTTCATTGTAGCTGCCTCAGGAAGAATGGGATTGATTGTAATTGAGATAATTATTTTATAAGATTTTTTTTATTTATTTTAATTGGTTGGAATATTTATATATATATATATAATTTATCCTAAAATTTTTAAAACTAAAAAAATTCGTAGGTTAAGGGTACGTTTGGGTGTTGAAAAGTGTTAAGAAGTGTTGAGAATGTTTGTGAATAGTTATGAGTAGAGATTGGAGTGAGTTTGTGGGTCCCATTAAGAGTATTTTAAGTTGTTTGGATGTGTGAAGTATGTTGAGTTGTTAACTTTTGAGTAGGTAGTTGAAAAATGTGTGGGTCCCATAAATATTATAGTGATTTGATTTTTAATAATAAATATTATAATGATTTGATTATAGTGATTTTTTAATATTAATAAATATTGTAGTGATTTTATTTTCCTTTTATATATAATAATGATAAATATTATAATGATTTTATTTTTAATTTATATATAATAATGATAAATATTATAATGATTTTATTTTTAATTTATATATAATAGTGATAAATATTATAATGATTTTATATATACATATATATATAATAGTGATAAATATTATAGTAATGTTATTTTTTATTTATATATTATAGTGATTCTATTTTTAATTTATATATAATAGTGATAAATATTATAGTATTTTATTTTTTATTTATATATAATAGTGATTTTAGTTTTATTTATATATTTTAGTGTTTTTATTTTTTATTTATATATAATAGAGATAAATATTATAATGATTTTATTTTTTATTTATATATTATAGTGATTTAATTTTTTATTTATATATTATAATGATTTAATTTTTTATTTAAATTTAATAGTGATAAATATTATAGTAATTTTATTTATTATTTATTATATATTATAGTGATTTTATTTTTTATTTATATATTTTAGTGATTTTATTTTTTATTTATATATAATAGTGATTTTATTTTTTATTTATATATTATAGTTATTTTATTATAGTGATTTTATTTTTTATTTATATATTATAGTAATTTTAATTTTAATTTATATATTATAGTGATTTTAATTTTTATTTATATATTATAATGATTTTATTTTATTTATTTATATTTAATAGTGATAAATATTATAGTGATTTTATTTTTTATTTATATATTATTGTGATTTTATTTTTTATTTTTTTATTTATATTTAATAGTGATAAATATTATAGTAATTTTATTTTTTATTTATTATATATTATAGTGATTTTATTTTTTATGTATATATAATAGTGATAAATATTTTTTATTTATATATTATATTTATTTTATTTTTTATTTTATTTTTCACAATCCGCGTCACTACTCTCCAATCACATCCTGGCCGTCCACTCCAACCGAGAAGACACAACATAGAGCTGCATCCACTGTTCCCTCTCACACAGGAAAAGCACAACACACGGATTGTGCTTAGAAAGTTAAATAAACTCCCGCAACCCTCTCTCTCTCTCTCTCTCTTTCTATCTCACGGAAGGAAGTTCAGTATCTGCATCCACCGTTCCCTCTCACACAGGAAAAGCACAACACACAGATTGTGCTTAGAAAGTTAAAGAAACTCACACAACCCCGTCTCTCTCTCTTTCTATCTCACGGAAGGAAGTTCAGTATCTCCATTGTTTTCGGCTCAACATTGCCTCTCTCTCTCTCTAGATTTCTCATCCCTCCCGATCACACCGTCGGCATCTACTCTCTCTCTCTCTCTCCCATTTAATTTTCTGTCTTCTTTTTCACTTCTGACGAAGTGCTTGTAGTTCTTCCACCGTGTATTTTATACTATAAATTTGATCTATTTAACTCGTTTAAGGGGTTTATGATCCGATTTGGTTTCTTCTTACCTTAGGCTATAGTCTTGCCTGCTTTCCAACATGGCTGGCGAGAAGGCCATCAGTCTCGATGGGATTAAAAATCAGTCCGTTCATCTGGTACTCTCTCTCCCTCCCTCTCTCTCTCTGAATGAATATGTTTGGTTCCTGAGAAAAGTTAAAAATTTTACCTTTTGTTTTCGTGGATGATTACTCGTTTCCCTCTATATTTATATGTTTTCGGAACTCATAAAATTTTCGAGCAATCCCGTTTGTGTGTATATATATATATATATATATATATGTATTTTTCTTTATTTTTGTTCGATGTGTTTTTGCTTATTTTGGATGGTGTAGATCTGAATAATATGTCCATACTTTTTTCCTACCTTTTGTCTTCGACCAAAAGATGATATTTACCATTTTTAAAGCATTCCAGTGAAAGTAAACGACCTCTTTGTGTGTGTGTGTGTGTGTGTGAGGCCATCCACTTCACGGGAAAGGTGGATTTTTTCTTAAAATCTTCTTCTTCTGATCTGTTTTTTTTTTTTTTTTTTTTTTCGTTTTTGCTTCTTTAAATATGAATGTATGATTCTCCCTCTCCAAATAGCTGTTGCTTAGCCCAGCTGAGCCACTGTGAGGCCATCCCCTACACGGGAAAGGTCGAGTTTTTTTTTTCTTCTTCTGATCTATTCTTAATCTGATCTGTTTTTTTTTTTTTGTACTACTAGAAATCAGCTATTTTTCAGCACTATTATGTTCCAATTTTTCTTGTCTTACATTATTCTGTTTGTGTAATTTTTTCTCTAATCTAGCCAAAGGTTTTGGTAGATTTTTCTCCCCATAAAGTTACGATAAATTGAAGAATGCACGATAAAAGGTTACAATTTTTCTTGTCGTACATTACGAGTAGAAGAAATTGAAGAATGTACATGAACAGTATTTCATACGAGCGCCCTCCCTCTTTTTGGTGAACTGATTATTCAAAGAGACATGATTTTGTTATAAAGAAATTTCACGAATGTAAATTTACAAACTAATTATATGACTTGAAATCTATTTGGGATTGCCGTAAGAGTCTTAATAAATGCTTAAATAACTTTAGAAACTCTTTAAACGAAAAAATAGGTTGTTTGAGCGTTACATGTTAATCACTTTTAATATCAAATAAGCTAAAAAGTACGTTTAAGGAAAAATATCATTTTGATGCTTGTCCTCAAATATGTTTTTCTAGATAATGCAGAACATAATTCAAAATTTAAAAAGACTATCAATCGACAAAAATACTCATACAACTTTAAGATAATTACAACTTTTAAACTTTTTAGGATATTGTCATAATTTTTGAAAATTTAAATAATCGTAATTTCTACCTCATAAAACACTTTTTTAATTTGTTTTTAAACAAATATAACATGTTTAAAAGTGTTTTAAACATATGATTATCAAACAGTAAATAATTTTTTAATAATAGAACTTATTACTTAAGTTATAAGCTATAAGTTATATTTCTCACTGCAATCTCAAACATGCACTTGATGTGGTAACTGGTACGTTAGATTGTAAATTTATTTTTAGTGAAAAATAGATATAACATATCAGATAAAATCATGTCAATTTGTGAATTTACTTTTTACTCAAAATGATTAGTCAAATGGAAAGTCCCCAAAGAGAACCATATACGATTGAAAATATCCAAGACTCCAATTGTTATCGTAATTATAACCTGCTCATCAATTGGCATTGATGCGTTATGATAAAGCTTCCACCCAAAAATAGATCGATATTTTTGGAGGCAAGACATGGTTCCAAACACAAGCAGTGTTAAAGTATCTAGAGTATCTTCAGCCTCAGATGGAGGCTTGACTAATGACCTCACTCAAGGCCATATACAGCTGGACAATGAAGGCAATGGAGCCTTAACTAATGCCTTAACTAATGGCATTGACAGCAGTCTACATTCTTGGAAAGACAGATCACGATGATCAGTCTGTTAGTTGACAGCAATTGATTTAGTTTATTATTTCCTTTTTTTATTCTTTCCTAGTTATGTTTGTACACTTTCCTTCTTTTGTTTATTGTAATCTTCTTAGTTTGAATACCTTGTAATTTCCTTACTTAGAGTGATACTTGTATATATATACAGCAAAGCTGTATTGTAATAATTCATTGAGTGAATAGAAGAACCTTCTCTTTGGTCTAATTTCTTACATGGTATCAGAGCCCCTCTGGGGTTAACACCTTTCTCTGTTTCTTGTTTCTAGTTACTATGTCGATTTCTGGTCAGTCTTCCACTCTCTCTCTACCTAGTATCACTCACTTTATCTCTATCAAACTAGATAGTAACAACTATCTAAACTGGGTATCACAGTTCCTACCTATGTTGTGCAGCCATGATTTAATGGGCATTGTGGATGGCACTGAGCCATGCCCACCAAAATTTCTCTCTAATGAATCAGGGAATTTGACAACTGAAGTCAATCCCAATTTTCTGTTATGGCAAAAGAAGGATCAATACCTTCTTAGTTGGTTTAATACCACCCTGTCTGACAGTGTGTTATCATCTGTCTATGGCCTACATACTTCTAGGCTAGTGTGGAACTCTTTGGCAACAAGATTTGCCTCACAATCCAGGTTCAGAGTGGCCATTTGAAGCGACAGCTTCAGTCCTTAAGTCAAGGCTCACAAACCTGCACTCAATACCTTGGTCAAGCCAAGATTCTAGCTGACCAACTCACAGCAGCTGGAAAAGCAGTTGATGATGATGACTTGATCTCCTATATTTTGAGTGGCCTCAACCCAAACTATACTGCATTTATCACTTCCTTTCATTTTGCCACTAGAGAGTCAGTCATGTCTTTTGAATACTTTCAAGCTGAGTTGCTTAACCATGAGATCCTTCTAGGAAATCAACACAACCAACAGACCAATGAGTCAGGAAATTTTGCCCTCTACACTCAAAAGCCTAAATCTTCTAATTACAAAGGGAAGAACACTGGGCAGGGACAGCAAAGGCACACCTTTCCCTACAAGAAATCTGAAGGACAGAGACCTAAAACTGAGACAAATCAATTCAACTCTCAGAGAGGATCTTGTCAAATTTGTGGGAAGTTAGGACACCAAGCATTGGACTGTTATCACAGAATGAACTATTCATATCAAGGAAGGCATCCTCCCTCTCAGTTGGCTGCAATGGCTGCCAGGATGAACACTACAAATGCTGAATCTGATGAGCAACCTTGGTTTGCTGACAGTGGTGCTAACAACCATGTTACTGCTGCTTTGGACAATCTCACACTTCAAGAGCCATTCAAGGGTGATGAAGAAGTGGCTGTGGGCAATGGTTCAGGTTTACCCATTCTAAACATTGGCTCATCAACTTTCTTTCATTCCCACAAACCTTTTAAGCTCAATAACATTTTGCACTGTCCAAATGCAGCAGCAAATCTAATTTCCATTCAAAAATTTTGTGCTGATAACAAGTGTTGGTTTAAGCTAACTAACAGTCATTTCTTTGTGAAGGACAACCTCACAGGGCAGACTCTTATGCAAGGGCAAAGTAAAGATGGGCTCTATCCTATTCAACTCTCCAAGGCAACCAATAAAGTCAAGAAATTTACAAGTTTTCTTGGAATTTCAGCCAATGCCACTCTTTGGCATCGTAGACTAGGACATCCATCTTCTCCTATCTTGAATAAAATCAAAGAATATGCTCATATTCCTGTCATTGAGTCCAATAAAAATGTTGTCATGTGTGAGGCTTCTCAATTGGCCAAGGCAAAAACTCTTCCTTTCTCAGAATCTGCTAATGTAACATTGGAACCATTGGAAATAATACATTCTGACTTATGGACCTCTCCTGTTATTTCTACCAATGGTTTCAAATACTATGTTGCATTTATTGATAACTTCTCTAGATTCACTTGGATCTATCCTCTTAAAACCAAGTGTGAAACCTTTGAATGTTTTGTCAAGTTCAAATGTTTAGCAGAAAATTTGTTGTCAAGAAAAATAAAGGCCTTTCAATCTGATGGTGGAGGTGAATTTCTCTCCAACCAGTTCAAAGAATTCCTCCTTTCTAATGGCATAACCCATCGTATATCATGCCCTTACACTGCTCAACAGAATGGTCTTGCAGAAAGAAAACATAGGCACATAGTTGAGATGAGACTTTCCCTCCTTGCTCAGTCTAAACTTCCAAATACATACTGGGTTGATGCTTTTAACACCTCAGTGTACCTCATAAACAGACTTCTCAGTCTTGTGCTGAACAATAGTTGTCCCTACTTCAAGCTACTCAACAAGGCCCCTGATTACTCTTTTCTTAAAGTCTTTGGTTGTGCCTGTTATCCCTTTCTCAAGCCTTATAACACTCACAAGCTCATGTACAGATCCAAGAAATGCATCTTCTTGGGTTACTGCTCAAATTATAGAGGGTATAGGTGCCTTGACCCCTTGACAGGGAAAATTTTAATAAGCAGAAATGTGGCGTCTGATGAGCAGTCTTTTCCTGCCCAGGATTGGAAACCATCTCTACCTGTGTCTACTGCAAGAGAGCCTCCTCAACAGGTTAGTCCTTTGCACTTTAATGATGTTAATTTACCTTTACACCACACTGCATCAACACAAATTTCAGCTTCTGAAAATGCTGCCACTGCTGCACATAATTTAGCTTCATCACAGAATCATATATCCAACATCTCCCTTCCAGAACCATCACAAGAAGAAGAGCCAGCAGTCTCTTCCATACCTGAGCCATCTCAAGCAGAGGACACAACAGCCACTGCTGTACCTCCTCCTGAACCCACAGTAGTGCCTATACATCCTATGACAACTAGGTCTATGGATGGTTCTAGGAAACCCAAAAGCTTCTCAGATTACATAGTTTACACAGCCACTAAACATCCTCTCATGGCATTGCATACACTAGCTTCAGATATTTCATTGCCAACCACACCTCATTTTTTTTCCCAAGCTATTAAATCACCCCACTGGACAAAGGCCATGAAAGAAGAATTTGAGGCTCTTTTAACCAACCAAACCTGGACCTTATGCCCAAGACCCTCTCACAAGAATGTTATTCATAATAAGTGGTTTTCAAAGTCAAGCAAAAGGCTGATGGTTCTTTTGATAGGTTCAAAGCTAGACTAGTAGCTAAGGGGTATGAACAAAGAGATGGAATTAATTACACTGAGACATTCAGTCCAGTGGTTAAAGTGTCAACTATTAGAACCATCTTGGCTATTGCTGTCCATTTCAATTGGCCCTTGAGACAGCTTGATGTTTCCAATGCTTTCCTCCATGGCACACTTGAAGAAGAAGTCTACATGGAACAGCCATCTGGTTTTGTGGATCAAAGATATCCTCACCATGTTTGCAAGCTGCAAAAATCCATTTATGGACTAAAACAGGCCCCTCGAACCTGGTTTAACAAGCTTGCAAACACTCTCCTTGCTCTCGGTTTTCAAGAATCCAAAGTGGACTACTCATTGTTTGTCTTTCATCAATCTAACATTCACTTGTTTCTACTGATCTATGTAGATGACATCATTCTTACAGGCAACAATGTTCCAGCTATGACAAAATTGGTTCACTGTCTCAAGCAACACTTTGCTATGAAAGACCTTGGCTCCCTCAACTTCTTTCTTGGTATTCATGCCCAATATATGCCCAATGGCATGCTGCTATCACAGTCCAAGTACACACTAGACCTACTCTCTCGGTTCAAGATGCAAGAAGCTAAACCTGCAAAAACACCCCTTCCAGCAGGCTCTCAACTGTCACAACAGCATGGGGATCCCTTGGAGAATGCTACTGAGTATAGGCAGCTTGTTGGGGCATTACAATACCTCACTTTAACAAGACCAGACATCAGTTTCTCAGTCAATCAGCTGTGTCAATTCATGCACAACCCCACATCTGCACACTGGACAGCAGCTAAAAGAGTTTTGAGATATCTCAAAGGCTCACTTAATCATGGTCTCATGTTCACTAAAGGATCTCTCACACTCAATGCTTATAGTGACTCAGATTGGGCAGGGAACCCAGATGATAGGAGGTCTACAATAGGCTATGCCATATACCTTAGGCCATGTCTCATCAGCTGGAGTGCAAAGAAGCAAACTGTGGTAAGCAAATCCAGCACAGAAGCTGAGTATAGATCACTTGCACTCACTACTGCTGAACTATACTAGATTCGAATACTTCTTCAAGAGCTCAGGGTACCTATCACTACTGCCCCTACCCTCTGGTGTGACAATTTAGGGGCATTGTCTTTGGCAACCAATCCCATTTTCCATGCAAGAACAAAGCACATAGAAGTGGATTATCACTTCATCAAAGAAAAGGTTGTCAACAAAGATATCACCACTAGATACCTTTCAACCATTGATCAAGTTGCAGACATTTTTACTAAAGGACTCACCTCAGCTCGATTCTTGTTATTAAGAGACAAGCTGAAAGTGACAGCTTCACCCATCAGCTTGCAGGGGGATGTTAAAGTATCTAGAGTATCTTCAGCCTCAGATGGAGGCTTGACTAATGGCCTCACTCAAGGCCATATACAGCTGGACAATGAAGGCAATGGAGCCTTAACTAATGCCTTAACTAATGGCATTGACAACAGTCTACATTCTTGGAAAGACAGATCACGATGATCAGTCTGTTAGTTGACAGCAATTGATTTAGTTTATTATTTCCTTTTTTTATTCTTTCCTAGTTATGTTTGTACACTTTCCTTCTTTTGTTTATTGTAATCTTCTTAGTTTGAATACCTTGTAATTTCCTTACTTAGAGTGATACTTGTATATATATACAGCAAAGCTGTATTGTAATAATTCATTGAGTGAATAGAAGAACCTTCTCTTTGGTCTAATTTCTTACAAGCAGAAGGAGGAAAAAGTATGAGATGGACTTCTACTTAATTTTCAAGCAGACTTGACAAAAAATTTACTAGAGAGGATGGCATCGAGACTTTCAAATCCTTTGTCATTTATATGAACTTTGAACTCCGAAACAACTTCCTTCAATTGGTTTCCGCCCAGCTGAGAAATGAGATTGATATTAGGTCCAGTTTGTGGGCCATATGATGTCTTTAATCGTTAGTTCAAGTTTACTAACAATAAACCCTCTTCCAGGCAATGAACCATCCCTTTCCCAGTTTTCAAACCAGAAATTAAAAGCACATTCACAAATTATCCAAGTGCTATGTTCCATAATGAAAAGCAAATGGGAATACACGGATTTCTCTAAAGAAGAATGAGAATTTTGTAGAGGGTATTCATAAGGACCAATTAAGTTTTTAGCATACTATTGGTGGATGAACTCAATCAATAAAGGTATAGAATTTATGATTTTCCAAGCAATTTTCAATAGAGTATTGAAGACATGCATCTTGCAAACTTCTTAACACAAGACCACCTTCTTCTATGGGCTTACAAATATTTACACAAGATACCCAAAACCAATCTTCCCCCTAATGATTCGAACTTGCTACCTTCTCTTTTATTTTTTGTAATATAGGCCCCAATATTGCAATAGTGAGATTCTTGAAATGGGGGCCTCTAAGTATCTGAAATGGAATTAACCCTCCCTAAATTAAGTTACTATAACTATAACTACTTTTCTGGAATGTGAAACAGAATTGTGCACCAAAAATGAGCTCTTTTGTGGATTGATTAATTCTCCTGATGCTTTTTCATAGCCTACCAAATCTTGAGTAATTTGACAAGACTACTAGTTCTTGACCCATTTGTGAGAACTAGTATATCATGTGCAACTAGTAAATGTGAGATAGAAACACAACCTTTTTGGTACTTTAAAAGGAAGAATAACTCCATCATGGAGCATTTGAGACAAGCCCCCTACTCAAAGGTTCTTCACTCAAAACAAAAAGTAGTGAAGAAAGGGGATCTCCCTATCTTAATCCCCTTCTCGAGCTGAAGAAACCCTTGTGTTCCATTTAAACAAATAAAAAAAATTTGGTTCTTTGAAATAATGCTCTATCATGCTCATCCACTCTGCAGAGAAACGAAAATGAAATAAAACTCGAGCTTGAAAATGTTTCTTTATCAGAAAGAGAATCTTGCATTTCAAAATTTTCATCTACTAGCAGAGCATTAATATTCAACTGATCCATGAGAGTTTCAAAATAATTCTTAAGAGAATAAAATCTTCAGGCCTAGAAGATTCATATAATACTCGTAGCCAGAAACCATAACTAAGATTATAAACTATCCAAATGAAGGCTTCCTTCACTTTTGATAGATCCATTTCAACACATGCGAGCATAGCTTGGATGAGCATGTGTCAATGTAGCTAAATCTATTTCTACAAATTTTCCCAAAGGCCGAGCAATTAATTTCTGATATCAGACAAAAATTCAAAAGGAAGTAACGACAAACGTAACCATAATGGCGCAATTGGAAATTCTTCCTTTGGAGAGAAATCTCTGGTCCATTTGAATAATCAAAACAATGCACCTTTCATTTCTTGCGAATCCTTGGTCCAAGCTTTGGAAAATTCCTTTGCAAACTAATGTTTTAGAAGCACATGACGCTGATCGATGAGACCAATGATTGGCAGTTTTTCAGGATTCCACATTGTAGCTATAAGCAATCAAATAGCCTCCATACGTATCCGGGCAAAAATTATTCCAAAGAAATTAAACACAACACTACTAAATATGGTTTAAAATCATCCAAATTCACTTATGCCACCCGGCACTTAGTTATAATAGTTTAGGAAGCTCTTTTTTCAGGCTGCTAAAACAGGGGTTGTTTGGACGTGCAGTGGTGGCTTGGGTCACAACGGCTGCTCTTTCTGCACTGGACTATGTTAAGGGTTAATGGTGGCAGGGTCGGCTCAATACATTCCGTGGCTTAAGCCTAAAATTTTGAGTGAGGTTTTTTTTTAAAAAATTAATTTTTATTTTTATATTATATGTTTATTTAAAAATAATTCATATCATTTTGTAAACTAAAATTATTGATTAAGATTTTATACCACATTTTCAATTAATAACTGACTTAATCTTCATTAGAAAATTTTTGATTTAGAGAGAATTTTATCAAATTTAGTTTTACAAGTACTTTAAACTCTTCGACACAATTATAATTATTATTGTCAATAAAGTTCTATAAACAACTTACACATTTGACCTTGCCTCTTCAAAAGATTATACAAAAACCTTTTATGAACACTGAAAAATTAAATTTTACTATTTAGAATTTTCACATTAATTATATATTAAACTAATAATGACAAAATAGAAGTGTATTCTTATAAGAAGAATAGGTAAAATAATTATTATATGTGATAGTTTAATAATGATATAATATCTATTTAATCTCATTTATATTCTGATTCTCATTCTCATTGAGTTAATTAAAGTTTTTTATTGGGTATATATTTTTTTTAAAAAATTCTACTTTATATATATATATTTTTTTTATAGGGGGCCTTATTCCATTAAGGCCTTAGCCAATTGCCTAACTCGTCTAATAGAAGAGCCAGAATTGTGGTGCAAACAAGTGCGTTGCCATGACCATGAGGGAGTCGATGTGAAGGGGTTGGTGTCTTGGGTTGTAGAAACTGAGGTTGTACGTGACATTGAGGTGGTCACGAGGAGGGTGAGAGGCCAACGGAGGAGACTGGAGAGCTTGGTGGTACATAAATAGTGAGGAGTATACGGTGCCTTCTGGTGGAGGAGGGTTGCCTAAGGTGGATAGAGGTTGTCTATGTACGAGGGCTGCCCGTTTTGCGTGTGGCGTATGTGTTGGCAACGTGGATGCTTGGCTAATATGATGGTGGTGTTGTGCGATGTTTGGAGGCTATGGGCATGGAGGTGCTTAGGTCATGACTTGAGGCTATGGTGTTACAACCTTAGTTTCGTGATGAAGACGCGTTTCAGGTGCATGGGGCTCACAGTGTGGGTATATATAGTAGTCGGGTAGCGTTTTCTTTGCAACTCGGTCATGGTTCTTGGCAAACGGGTCTGTGCATTGGGGTAAACGAGTAGGATCCATTTAAGATATTTGGGCTCAAGTCTTGGGCCTTCCATATGGGTTCCTTGGTTAGTCCATAGGCCTATGTGTGGACTTTCAAGAGTCACTTTGGGCTTAACAAAAGTATTGGGCCGCTCTGATGGGTCTAACTAAAATCTAGGGCTTGCCTATAATTTCATTGGCTAAGTCATTTAGCAAGACGGATCTTAAATTGAAAAATAATCCAACTCGTCTAACAAATGGTTTGGGATCTTAAATAAATTCTTGGACCTAATACCAATTAATAAGGGTCCACTTGATCCATAAATATTAAATGGGATTCAATCCAATTAATTGGCCTAGCAAAAACTACTAATCAACCAAAATAAGATTTTGGGCCTGTAACCTATTAAGAACTATCCAATAAGTTCAATCGGGTTTTCCAAAATATTAGCCCATTAATACTATTTTAGGCCTAATAATATTATCCATTTTCCATCCCTAGCAATTTTAAACTGATCGTTACATCAGCAGCAGTGTTACAATCTAGACAAAAAATCATCACTGCTGTATTAGTTGCTCATAACATCAAACTAACCATAAAAGCACGCCCGATATACTATACTCCAACTGAACTCTGATCCATCCCCACAGTCTATAAACATGAACCCTAAGTTTTCGACTTCCAGAGACTTTCACACCAAAAACTCTTTGTTTTCATTTCAGCCCAAGTTTAGCAAATAACTCAACAAATAATTCTTCATTTCCGTTAGAGATACGCTATTAAACGACCTCACTACGTGAACTTACCACCCATCAACCGAACCAACACCATTAACCACACCAACATCACAATCAAACCCTACAAAATTTTTAGAGCTGTCTAGTCACTTGACACTATAAGTCAACTACTGTCTTAACATAACAGTGAGTAAAAAGAGAGTGTCTAACCAATCTCGTGGTAATGGTTGGCTGGATTTGGTGACAGGGCAATGCAACAAAAAATTAGTTGTGATATCCCATATGATAAATATAAGAGTATGTAGTGTATGAAATCCCACGTTATTTAGGAATGAGAAGTTTTTGCTCTTCTTACTCTTTATAAGATTCTAATGGAACTCCAATTGTATCATTGACTAGTTCTTTTGGAGTATAGACCATATAGTTTAGGTTTTCTATTGGGGCCCTCCAAATGATATCAGAGCCTATTCAAACTAGAAATGTGAGACTTGAGTTGTATCACCTACGATAGACTGGCCTAACGATGATGTCGAGAATTTAAGAAGGGTAGATTATGATACCACATATGATAAAGATAAAGATAGGTGGTGTATAAGATTCTACATTGCTAGGAAATGAGAAATTCTTGCTCTTTATAATGTTCTAATGAGACTTTAATTTTATAATTAATTAGTCATTTTTTAGTATAGGTCATGTGGTTTGGATCTTCCATTGGAGTGCTACATTAGTCATGTGGGGCAGCTGTGCGTGTTGTGTAGCTATCTCCACTGGTCATGATGGCAGTATTGACAAAGGGGACAGAGGACAAACTATGATACCCTATATGATAAAAATAGTTAGTGTATGAGATCCCACATTATTTGAGAATGAGAAGTTCTTGTTCTTTATAATGATTCCAATTAATAGCGATTTAATTGTATCATTGACTAGTCATTTTGGCTAGATGTGGCACAAATAGTATCAGTCTATCCCTACCAGAAGTGTGAGACTTAAACCATGTCACCTAAGATGGGTTGGCCTAACGAGGACATTGTAAATTTAAGGGTAGAGATTGTGATACCCCATTTCATAAAGGTATATATGTGGTGTTGAGATCCTACATTGATTGAAAATGAGAGAATTTCTATTATATTCACACCTAAACCGGATTTAGGTTAGTTTGAATCTCAAACTCATTTCAACTCATCTCATCTCATGATTACAACTTTCTCAAATTTTCACACAAAATATAACAAATAATTCAACTTTTTCAAATCTCAAAATAATAATAATATTAAAAAATAATATTCGAACAATATTTTATTCAATTTTCAACTCTCAATTCAACTCAATTCAATATCCAAACACAAATTTTCTTGAAAAGTTTCTACAAATATTCCATGTAGAATCCAACTAATTTTGGAGGAAATGTAGTACGATGAAGAATCCACCGAATTGCATATAAAACTCATATTTCTTAAAATTTAAGAGGTTAGAAACATGTAATCGGGATATGAAAATAGCTGTGAAACCTCCCTCCCTATTGACTTTGACTTAGCCTATATTTAGATGTTGAGATGAATTGTGAATAATAATATTTTATAAATTTTATTAAAATGAGTTTAAGTTTTTAAATTAAAATGTATGAAGTAAGTTAAAATAAATTTAATATTTTTATTAAAAAATAAAAAAATAGTGAATGGCATTAATAATTAATTTTAAATAAATTAAATTAAATTTAACAACCAAATACAACTTTAATCTTCAACGTAGATTTGCGCAGCTATCCAAATGAAAGAATGTTCTACCAACAAATTTCCCAGTACCGGCCTGCCTGAAGTAAATTATTTAAGATGGATGTCACATCTTGTAATGCAATTATTTTCATTAATAATAGACTCTGACTATAAGTTTTGAAAGGTTCTTTCTGAAAATTAAAAAAAGAAAAGAAAAAAAAGGAACTTAAATTTTAAATTCTGAAGGGTTCTTTCTGACCATAAGAGCAATACTAGATAACTTTCTCAACTTCTACTCATCACAATATTTTAAATTTTTAAATTTTTCTTAATATCTTTTTGAGTTTATTCTTTTTAAATTAATTCAATTCTTCTATTCATTATTTATATATTAAATATTTGATAAAATAAAAAAAATTAAAATTAAAAAAAAGTATAGTGTGTGGAGGTTACGTAAATATTAGGAGATTGTGTAGATTTTTTCTTCGTGTAAAGATATATATTTCACGATATTTTCTAATTGCTTTAAAAAAATAATATTAATTTGACACTTTATATATTTTAATTTTTTTATTTATTTAATACTTAAGGAAATGACTATTAATGTATTTCTAATTTTTTTTATATTTTTTTAAAAAACTTTAAAATGATAAAAAAATATGAATAAAAAAATTAAAAAAAATGAAAACATGATTTTGACCTAGTAGAAATTTGCAGCGGACAAATATGAGAGGCAGAATAACACCACTCTTAAAAAATAAATAAATATGCGATTTATATAAAAAAATAATTTTTTTTAACCATTGCGTGATATTTATGTAATAAGTCACAACTATACGTGACATTATTATTATATTTTCATTTACCAAGAACGCTAGCCAGGAACACGCATACTATATATAAATACATATATATAAAAGCACGCCGAGTACTACGCACACGCATGGAGTGGATGAGACTCCCCAGCAATCATCCAATATTGATTACACATTAATTACCTAGTTTAGATTACTGATCTACCATCTCGTGTAATTTCGATATATATATATATATATATATGCACTATGCAGCTAGGATGTAAATGGTGTTAATTAATACAGTGATGGAAATATCTATAAACGATGTCAATTAATACAATTAATATTTTGGTAAAGAACTCCAAAAACTTTGAAAATCTTTTAAACGTCTACCCATATTTTTTAATTAATTTACATTTTTTTTGTAAAGACATGAGCTTACTGTTAATTAGATGTGTTACATTATTAATGTTTGATTTAAATGGTAGGTCCTTTAAAAAAAAAAGAAGAAATTTCAATGGAAGGTATAAAATGAAAGGGTGCAAATTAATAATTAAAGGGGCGCCTTAATTTTCACTGTTATGTTAATATTTATTCTTATATATGGGTTAGGTTTAAAAAAAAAAAAAAAAAAAAAGAGGTCAACGGTGCGCCTTATATTCAATTGAGAAAGTTATTGGATCTTATCAAATTAGCTAATTGCCTTGTATTTAATGCAATATAAGTGAGGTGATACCTGGTACTGAATGGAATGGGTCTTCCCCCATATGGCTATAAAAACATGATATCCTCTCTAGGAAGTTTTGCTCACAAACACACAGTAAAATTGAATCCCTCTCTTAGAAATAGTTGAGGCAATGGGTTATAGTACTTTGCTTCCGCAAGTGATCTGGGTTGGTGTCATTTTATCAGAAATGGCAACTTCTGCAGTGGCAGCCACTTATGAATTAGCCCTCCCTAACTGCCCCGACCGGTGTGGAGATGTTGACATTCCATTTCCATTTGGCACAACTGATGGTTGTTACCTAAATCAAAATGACGACTTTTTCATCAACTGTACCCAATCGGCAGGCCGATCACAGCAACCAATGACGGGAGACTTTGTTGTCCAGAACATTTCCATCCAAGGCCAGCTTGACATCTTGATGTTCACTGCCAACATTTGTTACAGTGAGTCGGGCATCCCTTTGGACGTAGACTTTTGGCTGTCCTCTCTGGAAAGCTCCTCCACTTTCACCATTTCGAGCACCCAAAACGTGTTCACGGCAATTGGCTGTGACACCTATGCATTCCTTAATGGTGACCAGAACAATGGAAACTTCTCCATGGGCTGCATGACGATATGTACTCAAAATAAAAGCAATGTTTTGGATGGGACATGCTCTGGATTCGGTTGCTGCCAGGTAGATATCCCAGAAAGAGTAAGCAATTTTAGTTTGGAAGTACATAGCTTCAATAATCACACAAAAGTATGGAGCTTCAATCCATGCAGCTATGCCTTTGTGGTTAAAAAGGACAAGTTTAGTTTCTCCTCCGCTTATCTTTCCAGTCCCCAGTATAATGAAACCCTTCCGATGGTTCTTGATTGGACAATTGGTGATAAAAGGTGTGAGAATCCTGTGAACAAGTCGGATTACATATGTGGAGGGAACAGCACATGTTATAGTCCTGCAAACGGGTATGGGTATCGTTGCGACTGTTATGAGGGTTATGAGGGGAACCCCTACCTCCCTACTGGTTGCAAAGGTATGTATAAGTACACGCAAACGTACATCTAAGAAGCTTCATACAAAAAAAAATTATTGTAGAATCCTTCAATATATAAAGATTTTGGAAGAACTTTCAATTATTCTATTACGTACATATATTCTTTTGATCCCTTTTCAGGTCGTTGTAATGTTTTTTGTTTTCATTTTCTTGTACTTGGGGCTTAATTCCATGTCAAACTGTTGGATCTGCAGATGTTAACGAGTGTCTGGATCCAAATCTCAATAATTGCACATCGCCAAAGAGATGCATTAACACAGAAGGGAATTATACATGTTCTTGCCCCAAATGGCACAGTGGAGACGGAAGAAAAGGTGGTGAAGGGTGCGCTTTGAATCTCGGACCAGTGTACAAGATCGCCATTGGTAATTATACTGCATGTTTGCTATATTAGGAGGTGTTGCATTAACATTTGAATTTGGACTGATCTGAATTACGCTTTCTCATTCAGTTAAGTAGAACATGAAAATCAATGCCATTGACATATCTATATCTACCAAGTAAGGCTGCTAACCACCCTTACTAGAACAGATACCTTCCCCGTTCCCTGTCCCAATATGGTTGGGGTTGCAACAATCTTTAGCCCACCTCCACACCCTCCTCTTGTCCGGCCGTAGTCATTGTTTGGGCGGCTGGATTGCCCAACCTGTTCAATCACCACTTTTCTAAAGTTTTGAGTTGGTGAAAACTAGTAAATTTAAATATTTAGATTATATACATTATAACACTCTTTGACATGCATGTAGGTCAAACCCTTATTTATAAATAAAATTCAATCTTAATACCATGTTAAATCAATATTAAGTTATCGTAAAAGTTAATCAAGCCAATAGAAAGAACTAAATTTAACTATTTTGATTAAAGAAATGATAGACTCATTTTTTTTTTTTTTAAAAAAAAAAAAGTATATAAAATTTGAACACTTTAAACTTATATCTAGTATTGCCCATTTATTATATATAATATCTTAACACAATCTACCAGCATGATCTGGAGCCCAAGTCCACAACTGGAAAATCAAATATTCCATGTACAACAACGTACGCGTGTACGTGGCCTCAAAATCTGATTCAAAACTAAAATGGTCGAACAACAAATAAAAAAAAAAATTCTTGATATTTGCACTGGACCAGTGGTTCAATTTAATTTGCATTCCGCTATGGGTTAAAGGCAACCTCTCTGCTTCCAACAAATAATATTTGAGGTCCATTAGTAACATTGTTTCTTTCGATCCAATGCAGTTGGTGGTGTAGGATTTATAGTTCTGCTGGTCTCTAGCTCTTGGATGTATTTGATAATCAAACAGAGGAAGCTAATCAAGCTTAGAGAAAGTTTCTTTCGCAAAAATGGGGGAGTACTTTTGTCTCAACAACTCTCCAAACGAGAAAATTCAGTTGAAACAGCAAAAATTTTCGGCACAGAAGAACTAGAAAAGGCTACCAACAATTATGATGAGAATTTAATCATTGGCCAAGGAGGATTTGGAACCGTTTATCAAGGATTTTTATCAGATAGTAGA
The DNA here is from genome assembly GCF_001411555.2 of Juglans regia. Classification (NCBI taxonomy): domain Eukaryota; kingdom Viridiplantae; phylum Streptophyta; class Magnoliopsida; order Fagales; family Juglandaceae; genus Juglans; species Juglans regia. The sequence continues at coordinate 3,581,176 of NC_049906.1, read as the reverse complement.
GTTGTGGCAATCAAGAAGTCGAAAATTGTGGACCAGAGCCAAATTGAGCAGTTCATCAATGAGGTGCTTGTACTTTCCCAGATAAACCATAGAAATGTGGTTAAACTCCTTGGCTGTTGTTTGGAGACAGAAGTTCCTTTACTAGTCTACGAGTTTGTCCCCAATGGCACACTCTTCGAGCACATACATTATAAGATTAGTAGGCCATCTGCAATTTCATGGGACACTCGTCTTAAGATAGCATCAGAAACAGCAGGAGCACTTTCTTATCTACACTCTGCAGCCTCTCCGCCTATAATTCATAGAGATGTCAAGTCTTCAAACATACTACTAGATGGTAATTACACTGCTAAAGTGTCCGATTTTGGAGCTTCAAGATTGATTCCACTAGACCAAACAAATGTTGCCACAATGGTGCAAGGAACTCTTGGATATTTAGATCATGAATACTTACACACTAGTCAATTGACTGAGAAAAGTGATGTTTATAGCTTTGGAGTCGTCCTAATAGAGTTGCTAACAGGGGAAAAGGCACTTTCATTTGTTAGGCCTGAAGAGTTGAGAAGTTTGGCAGTGTATTTTCTTTCTGCTTTTGAAGAAGATAGATTGTTTGAAGTTCTTGAGAAGAATCTAGATTTAGGGAATGTAGGAAATGAGAAGCAATTGAAGGAAGTAGCTAATCTTGCGAGAAGGTGTGTTAACGTGAAAGGGGAAGATAGGCCTACAATAAAGGAAGTAGTGACAGAGTTGGACGGTTTAAGAAGGACTGAGAAGCATTCTTGGGTTAACGTTGATGCCATGTTAGAAGAGACTGAATACTTGCTGGGGGAGACATCTGATTCTTATAAATATGATGCTATGATTAAAAAAACTGTTGTATATGATAGCATCAAGGACCATACAATAGAAGCCTTTGATGATGGGAGATAACAGGATCTTTTTCATATATCTTTACCAAAACCATTTTCTATATATAATTTTGTATTTCTGCTTCTTCTTCTTCTTCTCTATTGGCTTTCTTCCCTACTTTTTTGCTTTATTCTTGCTTTCTTTCTTGGAGGTTTTCTGTAATACTTGTAATAAAAGTACCTTAGTGCATTTATATGATTTGATTTCTCTATTTCAAATACTTTTTCCTTGGATTATTTTTCTGCCTTATTGTAACTAACCTAGCCAATGAATCAGGCAGATTTTTCTTCCACTTCCATGACTAGCTAGTCATGTCTACTAGCTTCTTTAAGGATCATTTGAATCATCTCCGACCTTTATCCAATTTGCTGGATGCCCGAAATTTTTGGCATACATTTCATACTCGATTATGCGATAGAGTCGATATATAGTAGATATAAGTAATATTGAATTTACAGATAAAAAAAGACATGAACAAATTTACTAGCCTACTTACAAGCTGGAGAAATTATCAGCTTATATACTCCAAAGTAGTACTGTAGGGTAAGTTAAGAGTTACGTAATATATTATACACTGCAGGTATATATACATTTCGTAATAAAACTCTTTCCGAATTAAACTAGTCAACTACTCGAAGTTTATACCAGAGAAAAAGTTTAGTATTGTAACACCCCAAACCCGGTTGGCCTGGAGAATTATTACCTGTCTCTTAAGAACTTATTTTCCAACACAACTAAAAAGAAAACCCAAAACTTTAATAGCAAATCTCAATATCAAAAGTGCTAAACAACCACATTTAAAACTCCTCAAAGTCATTACTGTAGTTAAAATAAATTAAGAAGTCCGAAATCTCCCGGTAGTCATAACAACCCAACCAATAATTTCATAAATCTCACTGAAACCCAAGATATAAATAAAACTCAAAGACATTAAAACTAAGAATATCAGAAGTCCTTCTTCTAACAACATCTCCTCAGTTTAAACACATTCAGCAATCTAATCCAAATCTTCATTTGGACTCTCAACATCATGTGAAAAATATTATAATGGTAGGGGGTGAGTTATCAACAACTCAGTAAGCAGAAATCATATGCTAGCGTGCCATTTACAAAGTAGAGCATGCAGAACAACATATTTCCCAGAGTTAACATGCAGAACAGAACATATTTTCAAAAGTAACAGAACGATGGTTTTAAGACAAGTAAAACCCTTAGTGCTTTGGCATAACATAAACTGAGTATCATCATCAGATCAAAACAGAGCATCAAACAGAGCAGAGACCATGTTTCACCCCCGTGGTAGGGTTGTACTAACCCCGGTGGCCAAACCAGGCAGAGACAGAGGTGAAATCTTTCATTTATTCTTCTCGGAGCCCCGAGTGTGCACACAGGAAAGACCACAATAAAACCACTTTGTTTCCAAAGTGGGTGCACTCAGAGACAGAGAAGTTGGTACCAACCCAAACAGAGTAGAGCATAACAGAGCAGAGCAGAGCAAAGCAGAGACAGAGTCAGATACGAAAACCAGTACACCATGCCAAAGGTTTTCAGATGTTATATCAAAATAATACAGAGTACCAAAACAGAATCAGACAGTTTATACACGCTGAACACAAAAGCCAGAACATCTTTCTAAATAAATGCACAACTTTTCATATTCTCAATATCGCTCTTTTTTCCAGATTTCAGAAAACACATGACAGAATTTAGCTCATGTCTACACAATGCATGTCAGAATATATTTTTCCTTTTTCACACAGATTTCATGAATAATACAGATAAGTGACCGAGGTTGATCTTTATTTTCACAAGTTTCCAACACAACACAAATTATGCAAGTTTTCATAAAATCAACTTCAGTCTTATTAACTTGTATAAAACTCAGCATAGGAACCCCGCTTACCTGACTCCTGCCGCGCATTATCTATGACTTGAATACGGTCTCTATCCGTCTCGTCACCTATTCATAAAAGTAATATAAACTAAATATTAAAGTCCAACAACACAAAATTGGTCTTAGACAACTTAAGACCCAATTTCTAGACCATAATTCAGCAAGTTTAATCTAACTCAAACAATCAAATAACAATCTGGACATCCCACACTTCGACCCAAAATATTCTATATCAATCTCAGTATTGTCCAATACATGCATCAAGACCAATGCCAATTCAAATTCCAATAACTCACACTTATTCCAACAGTTCGCAGTCCCAAACAATTACTAACAATTTAACCAACACTAAACTAAGCACACTTCTTCCCATTCACAACTCCATAACAAAAAATATAAACTAATACCTCCAAAAATTAAATTGCACTCGACAAAGAAAATTAAATTTCTCTCTAAATATTCTCTCAACCACCAATCTAACCGACCCCCTTACTCCTCGGACTCAGTCCGGCACAACCAACAAAATCACAGTAAATAAGAATTAGCGCAGAAATACATTTAAATCTCAAAAGTTCTTTGGGAAAAATACTTACAATGCTATAATATAATTTTTGAAAGATCACGAAGGTGCTAGAAGCGGCAACGCAGCAACAAAACAGTGCCACTGTGGCCGTGGGTCTCAAAAACCCACTTTTGAACGGGTGCAAACGAAGACCCGAGATTGATAGGGTAGGGCTTAGAGATGTCGGTGAGACTAGTGGTGGTGGTGGTTGGCCGTGGGTGGCGGCGCAGTAGTCGGTTGAAGTGCAAAAACACCCAAAACGGAAATGTTGATGGTGGGGCTTCACCGGTGACAGATCGGAGGTGGGGTTGGGTTGGGTTGATTGGGTTGCTAGAAGGTCGAGGATAATGTGGTGAGAAGATGGTGGCCGGAGGTGGCGCGACGGCGGCGCAAGGAATGCCGCGGCTTCGTGTGGTGCGTGGAGGCTAACGACGGCGCGGCTGGGGCTGGAAATCGGAGGGGGAGGTCGCCGGCCAGTGGGGAGCACGATGGGGTGGGCGGTGTCGCGCACGGCGGCGCGACGGCGGCGGGCTGGGTGAGGAACTGTTGCACGGCGTGAGAGAAAGAGAGAGAGAGAGAGAGAGAGAGAGAGAGAGAGAGAGAGAGAGAGAGACGTCCGCGCGGGAAGCAGGGGGAGAAAAAGAAAAAGAAAGAAAGGAAAAGAAGAAAAAGAAAAGAGGAAAAAGAAAATGTAGGGAAAGAAATGAGGTCCAATCCTCAAATCTTGGGTCACAAAAAAGATCCAACGTAAACGATTTTAAAACAACAAGTAAAATAAAATAGTTTAAACGTAATGATTAAAATGAAAATAAATAATTAAACCCCACAACAAGTTAATTTAATTTGAGAAGAAATTTAAACGCATAAAAATAATTAATTTAGAGAAAGCACTTCAAAAATAATTTTCACAAAATTAAAATCATAAAAATAACACAACTAAAAATCCAACAATTTTAAAACAAGAGAATAAATTTTAAATTAATAACAAATAATCTTTCAATTAAAAAAAAATACACTAAAATACGGGATGTTACAAGTATTGGCCACTAGCTAGCACGGGGCATCCTCTATATATGATACAAAGCTAATTAACACGAAGACAAGGGGCGATACTGGGCGGGGGGGAAAAAAAAAAGAGAGAGAAACTAAAATAGTCTCCTCACTATAAGAAAATTGTTTATTTGTAGTCATTTAATTTTAGCGAAATGACAGAAAAATGCTTATTTGTAGTCATTTAATTCTAGCGAAATGACTATTTACAACTAAAATGAGTTTGTTTTGGTCACAAATAACCTTTTCGTCACAATTAAATGGTCACAAAAGTCTATTTTTCTTATAATACCTATAAATAAAAAAAGAGAAGAGATGTAAAGACTTGTAAACAAAAATAATGGTTAAATACTAACTGACTAGTCTCTTAATTTACCTTTTGGAAATATTAGTCCATATATTCTAATTTTGAAGTTTTTATTATTTGTGCTTTCCACTTTATCAAATTAGTGATCATTTCATTAGTTTTGGCCATTTATATATAATATTGGTAAGATAGGAATCTTTTGCCTTAGTTTGCTTTCTTGAGAATGGGCAACTAATTGTGAATTAGATAACAATGATTATATCGTACGTACAGATTGGAGGCAGTCGCGATGCTGAGGTACAGATCGCACGGATTACACACCCCATGGGCAACATGAAAGCAAGTGTGTGCAATCATGCAATTTAAAAGTGTACAGTTATAAACGCAATAAAAAATAACAAGGCAATCTAAAAAAATCTAAGTACTAGAAAATTGAAATACAACCCAACAAAAAAGTCCTCCTTAAGGTTATTATAGTCATTCAATAGAAAACAATAAAATAAAAATCCAATCAACTACAATGGGGTTAAACCCGAGGTTATGACTCCTCAGGTGGGGTCGATCCTCCATACTCATAACCGTTCTCTGCATCAAAATCTATGATTCCATGAAATGAACCGCATGTGGGAACACCATAATGAGATTTCGCAATCTCAGCAAAGAAATCCATAAATCAACCACCAAGAAATACAAACAATTGAAATAGAAAACCACACACACACACGACAAGCATGAAAATATATTCCAAAATTTTACTTTTCCTCTCCCTTTACAAGAAAAATTTACAGATAACTCACTCATACCAAAATTCCATTTTATACACAGAAAATATTCATTTTGTTATGATACGCACCATGGTCTCCCCTATGGACTATCCACACACTCTGGCTCCTTTCGTCACACCACAGATAACGACCGTACTTACCAAGCATCCTCTAGCCTCTGTCTGAGCCCATTGTCACCCAACGACAACCTAGGGGATGTCACTCAGTTTTACACGCTCTTGAGTGGCCAAATGAGCTCTATCAGAAAATGCTCCATCTCGTCTTTGGATCGTCATACGCACACAAAATTCCATTAGCCTTTTGACACCAAAAACACAGTTTCCAAATTTACAGCACAGACAGGGAGCAGAGCATAATTAGTACAATAAAGATAAATAATGAAAATTAAGAAATGTAGATGCATAAACAAACATGGAGATTCCAACTCACAACTACACATGATTCCCAACTCCCAACGCTTCACCAAGCCCTCAGCCAACAATTCTAACACCAATTACAATATTATATCCCAAAGCTCCACAGGCCCCCCGGCCACTTTTCATTCACAAACAGACTGCAACAACAGTCAGATAATAACATATTCCACGCTAGTATTTCAAGGGTCACTCCAGGAATTTACTTACAATGCGGAAGGGTAATTTTGGATGATCAAGCACGCCAACTTAAAGTGTCCCTATTGATCAAGAGAAAATTATGAGTGTGCATGTGCACGGGTCATTACGCAGATGGGGAAAAGGATAAGTCAAATCTATACGGTGCCTAAAAAATAATATACATGGTAAGTGGCAAACGGGCTTACTGTTGTGGAGTCTAGAGAGGCGGAACACAACGGTGGTAGTGGTGGTGCACGGTGACAGGGGCGGATCTGGACAAGTTGAAAGGGATCTATAACTAGGAAAAAATCAAAGAATGGACGAAGGGAAATCTTGCAGTGAAGGGTGGTGGTAGGCAGCGATGCAGAACACTAAAGAAGGATCTAGACTCAGGTTGGGTGGATCTGAGAGGGGAAAGGCCGACACTGGAGGGAGGGTCAAGCAACCTCTAATGAGCTCTAGAGGGTGGTGGATCACAACAGCTTGCGGCGGGACCCTAGGCAAAAATCTCCTAAGCCACACGAAATGGAAAACAAAGAGGGGAATTAGAGATTTGGGAGTTGAGAACAAGGTTGAGAGGAAGAGGAGGGCTCGATGATGGGTTTTCGAAGGGTGGAAGCTAGCTTAGCTCAACGGTGGCGTGACTTTCGAATGGTATGATTTGGATGGTAGGTCTTGGTGGTTTGGTGTAAGGCAAGCTACAGAGGCTTCATGCATTGTCGTGAGCGACGATGCTCACATGGCCGAAAGAAGCCATGCTCTGCATGTGGTGAACTCGACTTCAACTGGGGGTCGCGAGCGGTGGTTAGATGGTGGCAGGGGATGCATGGGTGGCGGAAAGCTGCTACTAGATAGGGGAAAAAAACAAATGCCGAGAGGCAGGGAGAGTCTTGGGCAGCACCGGGGGAAAGAAGAAGAAACTTTAGGGTTTCCTTCCCTTGGTCAAAACGACACAGCATAGAGGGAGGGACTGGGCCTTTGTTTTTAGATTATGGGTTCACTTACACGGACTGGGCCCGAAATTTGAATACTCTCACACTGAAAATGAAACCGACTTAAATGACATATAAGGCTTAACTTCACCAAAGAAAACACACACACACACACACACACTAAAAGAAAGAAAAACCCACTTCCAAATTAGTCTTCGGCTTTTCACGGGTTGGGCTTCACATTTTTTTTTATCTAATTTATTTTTGTTATATTTTATATTTCTACCTATCATATGTTACTCAATTATCAAGAGTGCAATACAAATTCTCTTTTGTTAATCTATCTTACAACAATGGACTGGAGGTGTTAATGAAAACAAATTCAAATCTAATTTCATTCATGCCAGCAACCAATACAAACCTACAAAAAAGGTGTATACATAGCAAGCAGTACACATTCAATTCTCCAGCAAACAATGCAACCTCCATGCCCACAAGAATAGAAGCTCGACAAATATATATATATTAGCTTTACACATAGTTGGCCACCATGGATTACAAGCTTCACAAATGTACTAGCTTTACAAAAATAATCATACTTCTCCCTCTACGAGTCTACAAGAAAAAAACACACATGAAAGGGCCAATGTGATATCACCAATAACCTGCCTCAAAATAGCCATAAAAATGTGAAGAAGCAAACACCCCAGCTCTTTGTCCTTGACAAAAGCCACCATGAATAGAAGCAACCTAATGGAAAATAGAAGGAATCTAGTGAAGGAATCTTAGGACCATGGCCAAACCTTTGCAAAAATCAAATACATAGCGTTCCTTTCCAACTGTGTTCCGTTTTGCCAAAGCTCAACTAAATATTTCATCAAACATTCTAGAGACATCATAGAAACCAGTTATAAAGGGACAGTCAACATTCAGTTTTGAATAGTTGGCCGAAAAAGAATTGGAACAAGGAATTGAATATTTAATGAAGCAAATACCATAACAATCATAATAAAAAGAAAAAAGAAACCCAGGTCTCTGGAAGAGAATGACTAGTCAAAGATAAATTAGCAGGGTTGGGTGATAATTAAATAGAACTAATTTGATGTTTGTACACCAATTACTACATTTTAAGAAGTATACCACAACCATTGGTTCCAAATAGCAACTACTAACCAAATTCAAGTTTCACTTTTCCTCCCAAAGGAGAAAGGAGAAAACATTTATGGATGGCTACGAAAAGAAAAGGAGAAGAACACCTTAAACAAAAAATACTCCACCCACACAAAACTCAAGCACAACCCCTAGCCACAGGAGACAGAAAAAAAAAAAAAAACTATATTATCCACCATATTCCACCACATAAAACAGAATATTGATGTAAAATAGGCAAAAACCAGATACTAAATTTTACCTACGAGAAAGCTAAAATCTACAACAACAAAATACAATAATTTTTTTCGGGATAGAGAAAAGACATAGTCAAATAATTTATTCCGGTAAGAGAGAGAGGGAGACCAATTTCTTCCAAGAAGGAGGGGCTGGGAGCTCCACTAGGCTGGGAGTTCCACTAGGCTGGGAGCTCCACCTCCAACTTGTGCTTCATTCTCCATTTTCACCTGCAAAACAAAGAAAAGCAAAGCTCGGGCCAATCGCTCAAGGGACAAGAGGAAATGGAGTGGAAGGGAGAGAAAGTGATAGAAAAGGAGAGTCTGGGAGAAATACAAGAGAAAGGAAGAGGCAGTTGGACAGGATTTACTGTTTGGATAGTGAGTTGAAATAAGATGAGTTGAAATGAAAATTGAAAGTTGAATAAAATATTGTTAAAATATTACTTTTTAATATTATTATTATTTTGAGATTTGAAAAAGTTGAATTGTTTATTATATTTTATGTGAAAATTTGAAAAAAGTTATAATGATTAGATGAAACACTTTGAGTATCTAAACTAAGCCAATAAAATATAGCTTTTAAGCAAGATAGTTCCAAATGAAATAAAATATACATTTGGTCCATGAATAGTATCACACCAAATATGACTAGCTCTTCTGATTTACTGTTGCTCAAAGTTTCAATTGTGTCCCTTTGGCCAATCCAATGCAGCACTTCTGCTGTGAAATGAGGCATATTTTAATTTTTATTGAGATTTGGCTAAGTCAATGCCAGTGCTCTTAGTCCATATATTCTAATTTTGAAGTTTTTATTATTTGTGTTTTCCACTTTATCAAATACAATTATTATGAAAAATCTTGAGATGAGATATGATGCTTTCAACTCATCTCACTTTCCAAACATGCCCTGACTTCCACGAGAATTCCGTACAAAAATTCCATTAAGAATCCCTAATTTCCAGGAAAATGTCACTACAACACAATTGAATTTTTGTGATGGTTTTGAATTTGTGACAGTCTTGAAACTGTCACCAAAAATTCTTTTCTGTGACGATCGAAGGAAATTGTCACTAAATGTGAATGAGAAATGGTTATACATTCGCAGTATAATAGTGTTTCGTTCAAACATAAATCAAATGATATTGTTTTCGAATGAGTACCTGCGAACGTATAAAATATTACGTTTGGATGGTTTATTTATAGTTGAAGATTAAGCCCACTTACTTGTGAACATTTAAGTTATTCGTTCGAACGTTAGAATGTGTAAACTATTCGTTTGAACGTTTTGTCTTACAGTCCCAACGATTGTCATTAACGTTCGAACGTGAACTGTTTTAAAATTAAAGATGAAATTTCAAATTGAAAAATATTGAGAATTGAAATACAAAAACACTAGATATATTAAATAATATTATTCATTACATAAAGTATAGAAAAAGAAATATATTAAAATATTATAAATACAAAATACGATACAAAATGTCTTACTTGGCTCTTTAGGAGCGGCGAAGTGTGGGCAAATATATTTAGTCATAATTACCTATTTGGGGCAATAATATATGGTATTTGCAGTGACTTCTGCCGCCAGAAATAGCTTTATTTCTTGTAGTGGCTCAGAATGAGTTGTTTACAAATGTATAAAATTCCTTAGTCAATGTATTGACCTTTTCGTTAAGGATATCTAGACGATGACCAACCTTGATGACCCTCTTTGTACTGATGATATCTGTCGGTCGATGTACGCAGTAATATCTGAGACCATCCTATCGACCCAAGCAAGAGTACACGTATCGACCCAAGCAGGGCATGCATTCCCTGCAGATGTACCCATCGGCTACTTACTAGTATTCCAGCTATGGGAGAAACATCGGCCTGAGACTGGGTCGGATGAACAAGATCTGGTGTAGGCCCAGGCTCACGCTGAGCACATTCCCTTTCTTTTCCAATGCTTCAACAATGTGAGGTCATGTCTAGAGGGTTCATCTGCTCAATCAACCACTCCTCCGCTTGGGGTGCCACTCTGCACTCCAATAATAGCTGAGTAATGATCTCCCCATATGGTAGGTTGTCAATTGAGATCATGCTCGCCTCATAACAGATCTTCTCAAATATCCACAGTGGCAAGTCAATGGGCTCTCCACTTGCCACTTGTAGGAGTTAGGAATTGTGCACGAGTTTGACTGAAGGGTGACCTAATGAAATAAAATGTACATTTGGTCCATGAACAGTATCATGCGAAATATGACTTGCTCTACTTATTTATTGTTGCTGAAAGTTTCAATTATGTTCCTTTGGCTAATCCAATGAAGCACTTTTGATGTGGAATGAGGCATATTTTAGTTTATATTGGGATTTGGCTAAGCCAATGCCAGTGTTTTTAGTCCATATATTCTACTTTTGAAACATGTAATCGGAATATGAAAATAGCTGTTCAACCATCCTCCCTGGCGTCTTTGGCTTAGTCTTCAATGTAGATTTGCGCAGCTACATCCAAATAAAAGAATGTTCTAACAACATATTTCCCAGTGCCGCCCGGCCGGTAGTAAACTCTACGAGGACAATGATAGAATAGCTACCTACAGTTCTCCAACTTATCCACAATATCATATTAAAATATTATTATTATTATTATTATTATTATTATTATTATTTTGCTTCAATTCAAAATTATATATTGTAAAAGGATTGTGACATAGATGTTATTATATCATTTGGTGTCACATCTTTTAATGCAATTATTTTCGTTAATAAGAGACTGACTATATATAAGTTTTGAAAGTTTCAACTCATGATTCTGTGATGAATTTGAAGAAAAAGAGAATTAAAGTTGGTGATCTAAATAAGTGTCGCATCAATCACGTGAGCAAGGCTATTAATTAGCTCGATTATGCGATAGAGAGTCGATACTAATATAAGTAACATTGAATTTACATGTCAAAAAAGACTTGATCAACAAATGAACTAGCCTACAAGGAGAAATTATCATCTTATATACTCCAAAGTACGTAGTACTGTATAATGTAAGAATAGTAAACAAAAATAATGGTTAAATACTAAAATAGTCTCTTAATTTACCTTTTGGACATATTAGTCCATATAAAATAGAAACTAACAAATTTTTGGCAAAATGAGAGATTTTTGGGTTTTTAAACATTGAATAATTTCAAAGGTGGATGAGATGAAAAATAGTCCCTAATTTCTAAATTCTTACACTTTTATTAGTAATCAATTATCATAAGCTTTCCGTGGTGCCAATAACTATTTGGGTAAAATATAAAACAAAGATTAATCCAATATATTCATAAATTTAATATATATATATATATATATATTTATATATATGTTTCTAGCTAGAAATAGATCAGTACGGTTGTGTTCGATCAGATTTCTTAACGTTTCCATCTAAACCTTAAGATATAAAGTGAGGAAGAGATCAGAGCTTATTCATATTGTTATAAATATTAATCATGTACATACGTGCAGGCTTTATTTTATAAAAATTATTAGTGCTTGTAAATGACTTCTGTCATAGAAAAAAATCATAATAAAGAAAGATTCTTTCCCAGAAAAAAATAATAATAAAGAAAAATTTCTTCCAAGGAAAAAAAATAAATAAAGAAAGACTTTTCCCAAAAAAAAAATAATAATAATAATAAAGAGAGACTTCTTATACTAGTCATTCCCACAAGGTGGCACTAAAGCCACCGATTTTGGGTTCAGATCATCTGTCTTGATTTGTGTAATTCATTTTTTTTTAATGAATTCTTTTAATAATTTTAAACATTAAAAAAATCATAACATTATTAAAAATACTTTTTTAATCTCTAAGTGAAAAAAAAAATGTGTCGGCAGATCACGGCTTTCTCTTCCCATAATTGGGGCCTAAATTATTCGTCGCAATTTTGAAGCTGCAAAAAGTTTAGATTTTACTATAACACTCGGACTCAAAATTGGTATAGTTGAACTTTAAATTTTTATTTATTTATTTATTGGAGCTTGATATTTTTTTTTAAGTTTTTATTTTACGAATTTGAGTAGTGATTTTCTTTTAATTTGGAGATCTTGGTCGTTTATTTTTTTTTATTCTCCCCGCATGTTTAATTAATTATTTTTTTGTTTTTGTTTGTTTTCTTCTCATTTCCGTCTATTTTTTTTCTTTACTCCCATAATTTTCCTCTCGCCCACTCCATGCACACACACGGCACATCCGCGCGCACGTCTCTCTCTCGGCTCTCTAGGGTTTTCTTTTCTTGTTCCTCCACTTATATATATTTATATATGTATGTATTCAAAGAATGCTTCCGCCGCTGCCCTCCTAAGCGAAACCTTAGCCCAATATATTTTTTTTTTCCTCCTCTTCGCAAACAGCGCTCGCCCTCTAGCTCGTTCACCACCTTGCCGCGCCCAACCATTGGTTCACGCACACAGCCATGCTTACCACCAGGTTTTAGCCACTGCCCGAGCCCCACGAGAACCACACAACCACCACCGAAGGGTAGTCTCACTGCCAAACTCTTCCACATCACGATCCAGTCGCTGCCACCAGCATCTTTCCCGTAGCAGCAACCCACAAATCAGACTCAACGCTGCCGTCGCATCCCACCCTAAGCCATCGTTCAAGCCATTGAAGAAACCTCTGTTTTTGTCTCCGAAAACAGAGCACCTTTTTTTTCCTTTTCTGTTTGCTGCTTTTCAACGCAAACCAGCCAAGCGCCGCCGCCAGCAGCAGTAGTGTACGCCAAGGAATAAGTCTCCACAGTCGGAAGTCGTCCAGTTGTCACCTAGCACCACCTTTCACCGCTAACGCTGCATGATACGCAAACTCCCTCTCTCCCTCGCGGTTGCTCTGTCTCTGTCATTACTTAGCTCTGCTTATCACGCTGCCGAACCACTCAGCCAACCTCAAACCACTGGCTAGATACTCTTCGTCAGCCCTGTTCAGCCGTGCATTCTTCATCAGCACGCCACCCAACTACCAACATTTTCCATCGAAGCCACTCAGCTCCGATTGGATCCCTGGTGTAGCCTCCTTCCTCGGTGAGCCTTGTCACTGCCTTTTTTCACACTTGAAAACTATTTCCGGTTTTAGTGAGCGTCCATTGCATGCATTTGTGGTTCCAGTAATTTGTTGCCCTACATTTTGAGGTGTTTTGATCTTTATGTAAGGTTAGGGAAACTTACATCTAGGATATTACGATTTTACCCTTGAGTTTCAAGCCAAGGCTTTAGGTGGTCTGAGGTTATACTTTTCGGTTGGGTTGGGTTGACTTTTACGAAGGGTTTTTTATGACAGATAAGTCTTTTATTATGTTAGTAAAAAATGTTTCTTAAATGCTTTAAATTGTTATTTCTTTCAAAGGAATAATCGGTAAATGTTGTATTTTTACAATGACTTAGTTTATTATATGATCGCTGTGTAATTTAAAATATTTTTGGTGTAATTATATTAGCTAGTATTAGATTTTATAATTACACGTCAATAGTAAATAAGTTAGACTTTTAAATGTTTTTAGCCGAAGTTATTAAATGGACGTTGCCAATTTTAGGAAGGGATGTTATATTTTTGGACTTTTGAGGGTTTATGGTATTAAATAAGTTATTCTATAAGTTTAGACTTAAATACCGAAATACGTGATTGTTTGAAAATTTACGGGAATTACTTGATTATTTGATAGGTGACGATTGTTAATTATCGACATTTTGAGGAAATTTCTGAAAAGCTAATAAGTCCAGGTAAGCGGGGTTCCTATACTAGAATTTGCATTAAATAAAATGAACTGAGGTCCGTTTTGAAAAATATGCATGTTTTGTTATAAAAAGAAATTTGAACTACCTCAGTTATTTGTTCTACATTATTCATGAGATTTTGTTTAAGAAGAAAGTATTTTCTGTCATAACTGGTGTAGATATGAGCTTATTTTTGACATTCTATTTCTAAACTTTGAAAATGAGAGCGAATATGAAATTTGTGCATAAATTATGTTGTGATATGATTTTGTTCTGTTCTGAAGATTTTTGTTCAGTACTCTGTTTGGATAAGACGTGATTTCTGAAAATCTTTGGCATGATTCTCTGATTCTGAATTTGATTTTGTTTCCGTTCTGTTCAGTTACGGCTCTGCCACGGGTGATAATAGTGGCATACGGCCCAACCACGAGTTACAATAGTGGATATGGCCCAACCACGGGTAATAATAGTGGATACGGCCCAACCACGGGTAATAATAGTGGATACGGCCCAACCACGGGTAATAATAGTGGATACGGCCCTGCCACGGGTTATAATAGTGGTCTCTATTTTGAGTGCACACCTTGGTGACAGAGTGTTTCATGTTCTGCTTGGCTATCCGCAGATGCACAACCCTACCACGGGGATTATACATGGCCTCTGTTCTGATATGATGTTCTGATGATGATCTTTTATGTTATGCCAAAGAATATTTTGAATGAAATTATTTTTAAATATTCGCTCTGATATTTCGATAACATGTTCTGCTTCCGCACTCTGAAAATGAAAATGTTTTGTTCTGCATTCTGGTTTCTGTAAATGCTCATGTTTATCCACTGGTATATGTTCTCTGCTTACTGAATTGTTGATAACTTAGATTATCGAAATAATTTATTTTGAATACTCATAGTAGTCGTTTTTCGTTTGAATAATTTATTTTAGTAGGTACCCTTCCTTAATTAATATTGTTAGTCCAACAAGGACATATATATATATATATTATATCTTCCTAGCTACTCAACAATATATATGGGCATGCAGGAAGAGATTTTTATTCATTGATAAAGATTTTATTGTTTTTTCTAGTTGGATCGCATTGGCTCACTGAATACATCTATGTCCTACTTGAACTCCTAAAATTTCGATAAAAGTTTTAGAAATCTCATAAAAGACCATAGAAGTGCTAGTGGCCCATTATCGGAAAAGAAAAGAAAGACTTGAGTCATTCCATATGATTGAGCTTATCTTAAATTATTGTTGCGGGAATGTAACGCCCCGTCCCCGAGGGTCCGGAGAGTTAACTCATATAACCTGATAATCAACTCTAACAAGGCTAGAGTACTTCTAAATTCAAGAATATATATTTTCTCAAACCTCAAATCAAACGTAAATGCTTCAATTAAATGAACCATATAAACTCATCTATCCAATTTTCAATCCAACAACCCAAATAAAAATTCAACTCTTCTTCATGTCTCAAATAACAAACTAGAAATAATAAAACATTAACATAAGTCTCCATAAACCGTCTAAATCCATTGAAGCAAACTTAAGAAATATAAATAACTTCCAACATCAACACTAATACCACGAGATACCCAATAACCATTCACTGCTAAGCTTCTCCATAAACTCTAATAATGATCCTCAACTGAACCATCAATGTCATCTGAAATATTATGCAAATTAAAGGGGTGAGTTATCAACAACTCAGCAAGTAAAGAGCATATACTAGCATGTAAACATGAGCATTTATAACATTTGATAAGCAGAACAAAAAATTTACTTTCAGAAGGCAGAAACAAAACTTCGTACAAAAGCATTAGAGCGAAATTTCCAGAAAATAAACTTATTCCAAAAAAAGAAAATTCGTTAGCATTTCTAAACTGAAACATTATAATCATATCATCATTTGATGGTGGTTTAGATCGCTTCACATGTTCGACTAAACAGAATCAAAATATTTTCATTGGCTTATAACAAAAACTTTTAGAATTCCTTATTCACTCTTTTGCATAGTTCAGAAATAAAGTGCACAAAACTAGCTCATCTCTACACCAGTCATGATAGAAAAACACTTTCTCTTATATTGAATTTATGCATGTGCAGAATAAACAGTTGAGGTTGTTTCAGATCATTTCTTTTCAAAAATAAACATGTTTATTTTCAAAGTCAACCTCATTTTATTTCTCTTATGCAAAACTAGTATATGAAACATAGTTTTGAATTTCGTTCCGTACCGGCCGGTACGGCTGAAATTTTTCATACCGGCCGTCCAGCTAGTACAGGGACTATATCTATTTCGTATCGGCCAAAATACCAGCCGGTACCGGACATACCGGCCTAAATTTCGGCCTATACTGGCCTCAATTTCGGCCGGTACCGGTCGATATTTCGGCTAGTGTTTTTTTTTTTTCATTTTTTTAAACTACAAGTTTATTTTTTAACCCTCAATTCAGACTAGACTATTTATAATTTATATATATATGTATTTATATATAATTTATTTATATATCGACTATTCTGAAATGTTATCCCGAAATGCTATTCCGAAAAGGTACCGGTACCGAAATATTTCATTCCAATGCCTTGACCAGTACAGCGTCCAGTAAGGTATTCAAAACATTGATATGAACCCCGCTGACCTGACTTCTTCGTATTATCAACACCTTGAGCCGGAACTCTAATAGTAACACCACCTAAACAAAAAGAATATATATCCAACATTTAATAACCAATCTAGTAGGCTGTTATTTATTGAGTAATAAATCAAAACAGTCCCTTCACAACTCAATAACTATCATAACAATTAAACCTGAATAGCTCTCTCCTCAAACCATTCGCATTTAAAAATCCAAAACAACCACCTTCTATTAACACCAAACCAACTATAATTATTTCCAAAACCAACAACTGCAACTCCAATAATTAAAACATAACCCAAACCAAACTTCACTTCCAACCTTCCAATAAAACAATTTCAGTGTCCGCATCAATATTTTATTCATTCAACAATTTAAGACTTGCATAAAAAATTCAAAACAACTAACTCAAAACACCCATCAATTCACACTAAAAAGTCTCAAATAATAGTCTAAAACAGTCTCACAAATCCATCCAAAACCATACTCCTCAATATCAAGAATTCCATCATACTCAACCACCATCAAATCAGTAACTCTATTACAACTACACAGTCCAAACCTATCATTTAAAACCACCAAAAGCTTCGGGAAACTTACCCAAAAGAAATCACAAAACTTCAAACCACTTTGAATAAGCCGCTGTAATTCACTGCAAACCACGCCCCAAAAAGAAATTCACAGCAATCTCTAGTGAAAGAGAATGCGACCTGCACAAGGAAGGCTTGAGAAGTTGAGTGTGGGCAACGGCAAGCCAAAGTGGAGTGGTTTGTGTGTGTGAGCAAAATCGAGCAGCACCAAAATAAAGAGAAGCCGTGCGAGCAAAACCAGAAGAACAGGGAAAAAAAGAAGAAAAACCAAAAAAGAAAGAGAGAAAAAAATCTGGATTGAAGGAAGAAATAACCAAAAAATTTGATCAGAAGCCGAACGAAATTGTAGTGGAAATACAATTTGAAGTTCCAAAACCTTGAGTTGAGCACAAGGTGAAGGGGTGAAGAAACTTGAGAGGAACCGAAGGAAAACTCTGCTCCAAGGGTGATGGGTTGCTTCTTGATCGCAAGAAGAGATAGAGAAAAGAAAAAAAATAACTTCAAAGTAGTGGGTGCACGGTTGAGTGAAGTGCGGAATTGCAGTGCAGTGGAGGATACGTGAAGACGAAGAACAGTGCATCCGAAAAGGGAAATTAATCCCTTCACCCAAACGACGCCGCTCGGTCTCACATCACCTGCTTGTGGGCTGGGCTTCATACAACCGGCTGACTTCAAAGGGGCTAGGCCTAAAGCCCGATTATTACAGGGAATCTTTCGCTTTGTCAGTCATAAATTTACATGATGATATTCATTTTTCTTTGTTACTTTTATCTTTGGATAAGATATCTTTTGTCAAATCAACTGCTTGAATTTTTGTTTGTTATTTTGCTACTTTTGAAGACCTATCTTATAATTTGTGTTTTATTATTCGACCTGCGTTTTATATATAGGAAAACATCAATGTCATTAAACGCATAAAAGCATTACAAATTGTTCTTATCAAGCCAAATAGATTGGGAAACAGACATAATTGGGACATGGTCCCGCCACATTTCAGTATCTACCACATTCAAAGCATTCCTAGCCAATCTATATGCAGCTTCATTTTCCAATCTGTGAACATGTACACTATCCACTCTTGGAAATAGCTCAACAATCTCTGTATGTCTTGCAGCAAATGTCCAACCTAGAGGTGTTAAATTTTCACCAGATGATTGAAGCTCATTAACCAACAAGAAACAATCAGTTTCCAAAACTGCAGCCCTCTTAACATTGCTAAAGCTTCAACATTTTCTTGGTTTGTCATCTCATTTGCTATCTTACTGCATGCTATAATAACAGCCCCTGTTTCATCTCTTAGTACCACCCCCACACCAGCCTAATTCCTTTGATCAAAAATGGCACCTGCATCCACATTTAGTTTCAAACTGTAACCAAATGGAGGGAGTTTCCAATAGCACACTTGCTTGGCCTCTTTACACTCAGAAACCTGCACCACTTTATGAGCTTTCTGCAATGACAAAGCATATTCAGTCACATATTCAATCACCTCTTTATATATATTTGGAAGGATAAAAGAAGCAAGTGTAGAGAATGTAAATATCTCACTCAGACCCTTGAAAAAAATATATCTCACTTATATTTGATTGCCAAGATTGTACACCTCGCATTTGTTTTTATTCATCTTAACGGTTGAAGTTCGATATGAGTACTATATGTCCCTTTTTTATAATTAAAGGCTATATTTTTTAGTTTAATAATTTGATACATAAAGGATAAAACATTCAATTGGAGGAGTATAAAGGTATTGGCTTGATCATCTTAACGGCTGCATGCATAGGATACTTTATAAACCACAATCAGATGATGGGATTGGGGAATCTTTTACTTATCCAAAGTTAAAAACAATATTGCTTCCGTCCTTCCTACTTTTCTTTTGAATAAGAGATCATATTTTGTTGAACCAAGAGCTAGGGAAAAACACTTAACTTGGTTCGATAAAGGATCAGACAAGTCTATATATGTATCTCTTTCTTCTTTAAAGAAGAATAAATTGTTTCAAAGTTGTTAAGAAAGGTAGAGCAAATGAAGGGAAAGCGGGGCAGCTGAAGGAAGTGGCCGCTAATAATCCTATTGTGCTCAAGTGGGAGAGGTGAGGTTCATAGATCTACTATCAAGAAACCTAGCTATCTTCTTCTCATGCAATTTTCCCCTTTGCTGCTCAAGAAAGAAAACTCGAGCAGCAGGCATTTTGTCAATGCCATACGGTTGTTCTTTCGCAATTTCCATCCAATTAATCATGTTGCTGCCTGCTTGTGGTGCTGCATACTATACTCGAGTTATGAGGTTGTACTGTTAATATGTTATATATTCTCATTTGGTGCAGGTGAATGGACTGTTCTGCTTTTATGGATTAATGTACATGACATGTTTACTTCGCTATATATATATATCATGTTTCTTAACGAACCATATAAAGAAAACTCAAGTTGCTTGTATTGATACATATTTCTTGCTGTTTTGCATTGACTAAAAATTCTAACTCATCCTAATTAGTCTCGTTAAAGGTACGTACCTAATTGACTTCTACAGAGACTAGGCCTTTTAAAGCTGTCTGCAGCACAAAGAAAGCAGAGTAAAGGAAAGCCATGGATATGATTGGAAAACTTCTACAACAACTGCTAATTGGGGTCATAACTTTAGCAGCCACAGCAGCATATATTCCAAACTCAATCTGCGACCGTATGTGTGGAAAAATTAAAATACCCTACCCATTTGGAACAAGCAAGAGCTGTTCCCTTGACCAAACTTTTGTCATCACTTGTAACCAAACGTTGGATCCAGCAACACCATTTCTGGACAGTGATATACCTGTTGAGGACATATCAGTACCAAATGGTGAACTGTGAGTCTCAAACCCCGTAGCCCTCCTTTGCAAAGGCTGCGATCACAAAGGCTACAATTTCCTCGAAGGCGCCGATTCCGAAAATAATTTTAAACATTGCGGTGGGCCCAAAGATAATCCATCATATAGTTCTTGCATCTCCAATCGTGGCCCTTCTTCTGACCGAACAATAGCTAAAACTTGCAGTCAGCCCAACGGTCCTTACAGTCGATGCTTGAGGTCAACTAGTGTGGACTACACACGCATCTCTGCCTTGCTTAATTTGTCAAGTTTTCGCATCTCAGAAACGAGGAACAAGATCACTGCTGTTGGTTGTGATGTTTATACGTATATTCAAGGTTCAGAGGAACAGAAGGGCTTCACCACTGGGTGCTTATCACTCTGTGACCAAAATCACAATGTGGTTAACGGGTCTTGCTCTGGCATTGGCTGCTGCTAGACTTCTATCCCGAAAGGAGCAACTGGGTATATTTTGAACGTTCGGAGCTTGAGCAACGACACCTTACCTTGTGGCAAACATCAATGTGGTTACGACTTTATAGTGGATGAACAAGCATACAAATTTTCCTCTGTAGATTTCACAAACTTAAAGAATAGGAAGATTGTACCTCTGGCGCTTGATTGGGCAATTGGAAATAAGACATGTAAAGATGCTCAGAAAAATAAGGGAAGCTACGCATGTAAGGCAACACATAGTTATTGTTACAATTCCACTAACGCCCTGGTTATCGTTGCAATTGCTTGAAGGGTGATCGAGGGAACCCATACCTTCCTGATGGACACGATGATAGTTGCCAAGGTAAATGATGCCATCCTTTATCTGTCTTATTATTCCTTGTTGGGAATAACTGTATATCTAAGACTAACTCGAAGTATAGTACCGGAAATAAACGAAAGAAATTGATGACAATCACACAGAAAGAATACCAAGAATTAAGTGGTTAGACTCAAAGTGAGCCTACGTCCACTGGTGGGGTCAGTATCGGAGATTTCACTATCAACAAAGATGGAGTACAGATGAATAATACAAAACTTCACAAGGAAGTTATCTCTCAAACTCACTCTAACTTCTCTCTCAAGAAATCACTAAAACAAGACAAAAATTATTTCTGAAGTGTTAAAATCAAAGGGGGCGCGGTTTGGTATTTATAGGAACAGTGAGAATTCACTTCTGTGAACATTGGCTCGAGCGAACACTCGAGCGAGTGTCGAGCGAGCGTAGGTTTTGTACACTTCGCTCAAGCCAACAGACGAGCGATGTCGAGCGAAACTCTCAGACTGAATATCGCTCGAGCTGAATGTCGAGCGAGGGTCGAGCGAAGCTCTCTGTCTTCATATCGCTCGAACTGAATCTCGAGCGATGCTCGAGCGATGCTCGAGCGAAGCTCTCTGTCTGAATTCACTCGAGCTGGATGTCGAGCGAATGTCGAGTGAAGCTCTCTGTCTTCATATCGCTCGAGCTGAATCTCGAGCGATGCTTGAGAGACGCTCTCTGCCTGATTTCGCTCGAGCTGAGTGAACCTCCGCTCGAGCGAACATACGACAAATGCACTGTTCCATCTGAATTCAAGCCACTTCTTAACAAATCTCCACCTTGGCTTGAACTCTGCCAATTTCAACACAAAAAACCTCTGACCACAAAGCCAATCCCCACCACCAAATCCCTTACGGGAATTACGAAATGCGAACCTCAATCAAGTCCAAACAGAGTTTGAACTTGTATACTGCAACTGGCTTTGTCATCATATCTGCTGGATTCTCTGTAGTAGCAATCTTCAGAATCTGTATAACACCCTCTGTAACAATCTCTTTGAGAAAATGATACCTGACATCAATGTGCTTCGTTCTCTCGTGATACATTTGATTTTTGTCAAATGTATTGCACTCTGACTGTCACAGAATACTGAGATCCCATCTTGCTGTAAACCCAAATCATTGATCAAGCCTTTCAACCAAATGGCCTCAATAACAGCCTCTGATGCTGCCATGTACTCTGCCTCTGTAGTTGATAAAGCAACAGTGGATTGCAGTGTTACTTTCCAACTAATAGCAGACCCACACAAAGTGAAAACATAACCTGTCAATGATCTTCTTTTATCTAAGTCTCCAGCATAATCAGAATCAACAAACCAGTAAGTTTGGAACTGAGATCGACATCTCTATCAAATATTAAGCCAAAGTTTAAGGTTCCCCTCAAATACCTGAGTATCCATTTCACAGCCTGCCAATGAGTCTTACCCGGATTAGCCATATACCTACTAACTACGCTCACAGCCTGTGAAATGTCTAGACGAGTGCAAACCATTGCATACATGATGCTGCCAACTGCACTGGAATAAGGAACACTAGCCATGAACTGTTCCTCTTCATCTGTCTGAGGAGATAGGGAAGCTGAAAGTTTAAAGTGTGTAGCAAGTGGTGTACTTACTGGTTTGGAATCAAACATTCCAAATCTCTGAAGCACTTTCTCAATGTACTTTCCCTGGGACAAGTACAACTTTCCAGCTTTCCTATCTCTGAAGATTTCCATCCCCAAAATCTTCTTTGCAGCATCTAAGTCTTTCATTTCAAACTCATTTCTGAGTTAGGTCTTTAACAAACCAATGTCAGATATGCCTCTAGCAGCAATAAGCATATCATCAACATATAATAGCAAATAAATAAAAGACTTATCAGATAACTCCTTATGATAAACACAACTATCATAGTTACTTCTCAAATAACCATGATCAATCATAAAGGAATCAAAACACTTATACCATTGCCTTGGAGACTGCTTCAAACCATATAATGATTTCTTCAATCTGCACACATGATCTTCTTTGCTTTCAACAATGAATCCCTCTGGCTGATGCATATAAATGGTCTCTTCAAGCTCACCATGTAGGAATGTTGTTTTAACATCAAGTTACTGTAGCTCTAAGTCATACAATGCTACTATAGCAAGTAGCAATCTGATCGAACTGTATTTCACCACTAGAGAGAAGACTTCATTGAAGTCGATACCTTCTATCTGACTGAAGCCCTTAGCAACTAAGCGTGCCTTGTATCTTGCATTTGTATCACCCTGGATTCCCTCTTTTCTTTTGAAGACCCATTTGCAGCCAATAGTCTTCACCTTCTTTGGCAACAGAACCAAATCTCATGTTTGGTTTTTGTGAAGAAACTCAATCTCTTCAGTCATAGCTGCGCGCCACTGTGCAGATTCTGCTCTCTTGACAGCTTCTAAATAACTGGAAGGCTCCTGACCAACAATATTCTCTGTCGTAGTAAGAGCATACATCACCATATCTGCATGAGCATATCTCTGAGGTGGTCTAATCTGCCTCCTCTGTCTACCAGTCGCTATATTGTAGTCTTGCTCACCTTGTGCGCCGCTACTTGAAACAGAATCATGCTCATCTGCAATAGCATGATCTTGGGCGCCACAGGGCAGCCCTTGTGGTGCTTCCACCTGAAACTCCACCTGCTTTCTAGCATCCTGTTCTTTTCTTGTAGACACAGTAATCTCCTTTCTCGGATTAAGCATGGATTTTTCATCAAAAGTGACATCCCTACTGATCACAAACTTAGGTGATTTAGGATCAGTACACCACAACCTGAATCCCTTCACCCCACTGGCATACCCAATGAATATGTCTTTCTTTGCCCTTGGCTCAAGTTTTCCATCATTAACATGGAAATATGCAGGACAACCAAAAATTTTCAAATTTGAATAATCAGCAGGAGTATCAGACCATACCTCATTCGGAGTCTTCAAACCAATCGCTGTAGCTGGAGAACGATTGACCAAGAAGCAGGCTGTGTTGATTGCTTCAGTCCAGAAATCCTTAGCCAAGCCTGCATTAGAAAGCATATTGCGGGCTCTCTCCAAGAGAGTCCTGTTCATCCGTTCAGCTACCCCATTTTGCTGTGGAGTATGTCTAACTGTACGATGTCTGGCAATACCTTCATTTTTGCAGAATTCATAACTCACCTCCACAAAACTGCATACCATTGTCAGTGTGAAGTCGCTTGATTTTCTTGCCCGTCTGATTTTCAATCAAAGCTTTCCACTGTTTGAAGTTAACAAATAGATTGCTTTTCTGCTTCAAAAAGTAAACCCAAACCTTCCGTGAGAAATCATCAATGAATGTAAGTAAATACTGAACTCCACCTTTTGACGGGACGGAAGATGGGCCCCAAAGATCAGAATGAATATAGTCCACAGAACTTTTGGTTCTGTGAACCCCTGTAGAGAACTGAACCCTGCACTGTTTTCCAAACACACAGTGTTCACAGAAATCCAGTTTTCCTATCTTCTGGTCACATAACAAACCTTACTTACTCAAAATTGACATCCCCTTCTCACTCATATGACCCAAACCCATATGCCACAAACGGGTGACATCTGAATCTGGATCATCTGAAACAGACACTGCAGCTGCAGCTGTCACTGTAGAGCCTTGAAAGAAATAAAGACCATTTGTCTTATCTCCTTTCATCACAACCATAGATCCCTTACTGACTCTGATAGCTCCACCTTCACCAGTGTACTTGTAGTCCAGAGAATCAAGAGTACCCAAAGAAATAAGATTCTTTTTCAACTCTGGAATGTGTCGAACATTAGATAATGTCTGGACAATTCCATCAAACATCTTAATTCTAACTGAACCAATCTCAACAATTTTACAAGCCATATCATTCCCTAACAGAACGGAGCCTCCGTTGACTGATTCATAGTTAGTGAACCAGTCCCTCTTGGGACACATATGAAAAGTGCAAGCTGAGTCCATGACCCACTTGTCACTAAAGCGAATATTGGAGTCGCTAATTGCTAGAACAAGATCTGGGTCGTTAGACCTATCATCAGCAACACTAACGGCATTAGAGGAACTAGTGCCGTCCTCTTTGTTTTTCAATTTTGGACACTCATTTTTGTAGTGACCAAACTTATGACAGTAATGACATTTGACATTTTTCTTACTAAACGTTGTTTGTGAACTGCCCCTAGATTTCCCCTTATACTTCACTGAACCCCTGTCATTCGATCTACCCCTGCTTGAGGACCCCTTAACAAGCAAGCCACTAGCTTGTTCATTAATGTTCTTCACACTCAATTTATTCCTCAACTCCTTAGAATTCAAAGCAGATTTTACATCTACCAAGGAAATTGTATTTCTACCATACAATATGGAATTCACAAAGTTCTCAAAAGATGTGGGTAATGAACATAAAATAATTAACGCTTGATCTTCTTCTTCAAGCTTAATATCTATATCCCTCAGATCCATAATGATTTTATTAAATTCATCTAGGTGTTCAGAAATAAGAGTACCTTCCTTCATTTTGAGAATGTACAACCGTTGTTTCAAATATAAACGGTTGGTGAGAGATCTCTTGATGTACAGATTCTCAAGCGCCGACCAAAGACTAGTTGTAGTCTCCTCGTCAGCAACCACTCTTAAAACTCCATCAGATAGTGACAAAAGAATAGTACTATGTACCTTTTCTTCTTCTTCTTTTGAAGGAGCCGGAGAATCGTCAAATACTGACACTTCTAATACTTTTGACAAGCTCTGTTGTCACAGTAAAGCCTTCATCTTGATGTGCCATAAACTGAAATTGTTCTAACCGTCAAATTTCTCCACTTCGAACTTAGCCATAGCCATCCCACCAGATCACCCTGAGCCAAGCTCTGATACCAGTTTGTTGGGAATAACTGTATATCTAAGACTAACTCGAAGTATAGTAGTGGAAATAAACGAAAGAAATTGATGACAATCACACAGAAAGAACACCAAGAATTAAGTGGTTCGACTCAAAATGAGCCTACGTCCACTGGTGTGGTCAGTATCGGAGATTTCACTATCAACAAAGATGGAGTACAGATGAATAATAAAAAACTTCACAAGAAAGTTATCTCTCAAACTCACTCTAACTTCTCTCTCAAGAAATCACTAAAACAAGACAAAAATGATTTCTGAAGTGTTAAAATCAAAGGGGGCGCCGTTTGGTATTTATAGGAACAGTGAGAATTCACTTCTGTGAACATTGGCTCAAGCAAACACTCGAGCAAGTGTCGAGTGAGCGTAGGTTTTGTACACTTCGCTCAAGCCAACAGACGAGCGATGTCGAGCGAAACTCTCAGACTGAATATCGCTCGAGCTGAATGTCCAGCGAGGGTCGAGCGAAGCTCTCAGTCTTTATATCGCTCGAGCTGAATCTCAAGCGATGCTCGAGCGAAGCTCTCTGTCTTCATATCGCTCGAGCTGAATCTCGAGTGATACTTGAGCA